>NW_022631039.1:586912-1001279 GCF_010015895.1 Lontra canadensis | reverse complement strand
ACCGGGGGCGAGAGGACACCGCAAGGACCGCCCGCACCGGGGGCGACAGGACACCGCACCGACGGCGCGCACGCGGGACACGGCGCTCGGAGCCCGCGACGCTGACACCCCGCGCGCGGCCAGCGCGACGCTCCTTTCGCAGAGCTTCCCGCCTCGGACACCCCGCCGCCCGCACGGGGTCCCCCGCCCCCGCACCGCCCCTCCCGCAGCGCGGAAACAGGCCGAGCCTCCCGGTGGGACCCGCACGCGGGTCAGAGGACGAGCCCGGAAGGCGGGCGGCGGGGGCGGGGTCGGCGCCCAGCGAGGGAAGCACCGAGGGCCCGGCGCACGCGGGGAGGAGAGCCGGCGCTTCGCCCGCGCGGGACTCAGGTCGGACGCTTGGTCCTCTCCAGGCCTATCCCGAGCCCCGCGGGGGCAGCACGGTCCGCCCCCCCCCCCGCCGCGGTCAGCGGCCCCCGCCGGCGGCAGCAAGCGCCGAAGCAGGGGCCGGAGCACCGCGCTCCGCGGGGAAACACTCCGGGGACGCGGCTTCCTCCCTCCTCCCGCTGCACTTGTGCCGCCCGCCGGAGGGCCCTTACCCATGCTCCTCAGAGCCCGGCCCGCGGCGCACAGACCCCGGGACCGCAGACCGAGAGAGCCCGGCGCCGGCGCGCACACACACGGAGGCCGCCGAACTACCCTGAAGCGCGGCCAGCGCACTCCGACGCCTCAGCGCTGGGGGCCGCCATGCCGGTCGCCGGCGCGTTGGGATTGGCTCCGACGGGAAGGGGCGGGCCCCGAGGGAAGCACCGCCCACGGCTCCGGGTGACGCTCCCGAACTGGTGCGAAGGCGCAAGGGGCGTGTCCAGAGGGGGCGGGCCAGGGAGGCGTGGCGCCGGGGAGAGACGCCGGCGAGAGACAGGATCCCGGAGAGAGCCGCGTCCGTCCGACGGCGTGCGCGGCCGCGGCCGGTCATCGGTGGGAACGCAGCGACCACGGAAAGGGCTCGTTTCGGGGACTGTGGTTGTGGACCGGCGATTCGCTGATCTTGCCGGGCGCGCCTGGAAGGAGTAGACACGGACGCACTTAAAGCTAACGTAACTGGCTGTAATTTACCCCAACAAAAAAAGGGGGAGAAGGACACAAGGCCGGCAGAGCGTTGATCATCGTTGAAGCGGGGCGATGGACTCGCGGGGGTTCGTCATCCTTTTTTCTCAACTTCATCTTAGTTTGCCCGCAAAAAAGAGTTAAGGTAGGGTGGCCCCGAGCTCTGCGGAACCAAAAGGGGCGGACGCTACGTTTCCGCCCGGTTGCGGAAACAGCCCGTGCACTACCCAATCAGGGCGGCGTAGCTCATTGGCGGAAGTGTATTACGTTAAGGAAGAGAGCCTCGCTTGTCGGCTGCGGAACGACGTCGTAAAAGCCGCAGCGCGCGGGTGTTGTTGCCCCCTTTTCCCCCGACTTCCGGCACACCCGACGCCTGCGCAGTAGGTCAGCCGGGTGTGGGACGGTGGCGGCTTCTCGAGGCCCGGGTCTCCACAGCGAGCGCGGGTGAGCCTCGGCGGCCCGGCCGGGTCTGCGCGCGGCGGCCATGTCCATCTTCACCCCCACCAACCAGATCCGCCTGACCAACGTGGCGGTGGTGCGCATGAAGCGCGCGGGGAAGCGCTTCGAGATCGCGTGCTACCGCAACAAAGTGGTCAGCTGGCGCAGCGGCGTGTGAGTGTGCGCGGCCGGGCGCGGCGGGGGGGCGGGGGCGCGGCCGGGACCCGGCTCCGAAGGGCTCGTGGAGCCGCTGGTGTCGCCCCTGGTGTCGCCGGGATCCGCGGGCGCAGGGTCCCCTCCGCCGCCGTCGGGCACCGGGACCCCCGCCCGGTTCGGCGCCTCCGGCTCGCGCCCGGGGAGGAGCGGGGCGGCGGCCGCGGCTCGGGGTTCGCAGCGCGCGCGGGGGGCGGCCGGGTGGGTCGGGGCGTCCGGACGTTCACGCAGCGCGTGTCCCGCCGTCGGCAGCGAGAAGGACCTGGACGAGGTGCTGCAGACGCACTCCGTGTTCGTGAACGTGTCCAAGGGGCAGGTGGCCCGGAAGGAGGACCTGCTGAGCGCGTTCGGGACGGACGACCAGACCGAGGTCTGCAAGCAGGTGAGCCGCGGCCGCCCCGACGTCCTCGCCGCGCGGGCGCAACCCGGCGGGGCTTCGGCCGGGTCCCGGGACTTTGCTTTGACCGGGGCGTGGCGGGGGCTGGGGGTGCCCGAGCGGGTCTGCGCCGGGAGCAGAGCCCAGCGCGGCCCCGTCTCCGCCTGAGGGCGTGACCCGAGATGAGTAGGGGTCGGACCGCAGTGGCCCGAGCCCCCAGGTGCCCCCGCAAGCTCTGTGCGGTGGCGTTCGTGTCCGGTGGTCGGCGCGGTGCCCGCCTGTCCCGGTGCCCGCCTGTCGCGGTGCCCGCCTGTCGCGGTGTCCGCCTGTCGCGGTGCCCGCCTGTCCCGGTCCCCGCCTGTCGCGGTGCCCGCCTGTCGCGGTGCCCGCCTGTCCCGGTCCCCGCCTGTCGCGGTGCCCGCCTGTCCCGGTGCCCGCCTGTCGCGGTGCCCGCCTGTCCCGGTCCCCGCCTGTCCCGGTCCCCGCCTGTCCCGGTCCCCGCCTGTCGCGGTCCCCGCCTGTCCCGGTCCCCGCCTGTCCCGGTCCCCGCCTGTCGCGGTGCCCGCCTGTCGCGGTGCCCGCCTGTCCACCGGCAGTGCCGCTGCGGTCCTGCTGGGCCCGTGCGCGGTGTCCCTGTTGGCTCCGGGACGTCTGTTGGACCCGGATGTCAGACCTTCAGCCGCGGTCCTCGTTCCCGCGGTCCCTGCTCCCCCGCCGACTCCCTGTTGAGAGTCCGCTGTGGCTGTCCTCCGTCCCTGGTCGCTGTCCTCCGTCTGCGCACCGACGTACGGGCCGCCCTGCCTCCCCCGTCGCGGCGCGGCTGCGGTCTGCACGGCGGCAGCTGCGGGCGCGCGGGTCTTCAGGACTGTTTGCTTTCTGCGTTGCGGCCGCGGTGTGCGGGTCTCGGGTCTCACGGTGTTTCCGCTTCTAACCTTGGGAGGAGCCTCGCCCCGTCCTCCCCGTGGCTGCCCCAGTTTTCGTGCCCGCCGGGCTGCGAAGGGCTCCCCTTGTCCACGGCGCCGCGGCCCTGCGTTTCTTGGTCTCCGGGCTCTTACTCAAGTGCTTCCCGCGGGCGGCGGCTGACGGTGGCTCCGGTTGGCGCTGCCTCGGTGACCGGTGACGTGAGCCTCGTCCGTTTGTCTCCTCGGGAACTGCCTGTTGAGCTTCTCTGCGCTTCTTAATCATCGTTTGGGTTTTTACGGTGTGGCGTCATTTGTCATAAGCCAGGACGTGACTTGTCTTGCCGCGCCCGAAATGAAGTCTTCCACTGACCTGCTGCTGTTCGTCCGTTTATGTATTTTTAGCGTAACGCACCTGAAGATAGAATTTCTTTGCAAGGTTTTCACCATTGACGACTTGTGCGTGTTTGCCCTTTCCCCATCCCCACCTAAGTATGAGATCTGACGGCACAGGGTAATCCAGGGTCTCCTGGGGGCGCAGCTCAAACCCTGACTGGCATCCGGGCAGCTGAGGAGGCTGGGACTCGGTTCCTCCCCAAGTTGTTCATTCCTGTTTAGTTCACAAATGATGTACAGTGAAAACTTTGTTTTTTTAAACCTGTTGGGTTTTCTAGATTTTGAGTAAAGGGGAGGTCCAGGTGTCCGATAAAGAGCGGCAGACGCAGCTGGAGCAGATGTTCAGGGACATCGCAACCATCGTCGCCGACAAGTGTGTGAACCCTGAGACGAAGAGACCGTACACGGCTCTCCTGATTGAGAGAGCCATGAAGGACATCCACTACTCCGTCAAAGCCAATAAGAGTACAAAACAGCAGGTGAGTGGTTTTCAGTGTCAAAGTATCCACATAAAAGTCCGTTTCCTCCCAAGAAAACATCGAAATGGTCTGTAACACAACACTACTTAGAAGCGGTGGGGTAGAGGTTTTGGGGAGGGGAAGGAAGCGAGGGGTTATAGGGCGGAGGAGTGGAATTCTATTTTAACAAAGCACAAATGTTCTATGGCTCTCCTCTTCCTTTCCAAATCAGTCTTTAGAGATAAAACTTGGGTTTTTTTAAAGATGTATTTATTTATAGGAGAGAGTATGCCCACGAGCTGGGGGAGGGGCAGAGGAAGAGGGGGAGGGTCTCTAGCGGACTCCACACTGAGCGAGGAGCCCACCACAGGGCTGGATCCCACAAACGTGAAACCATGACCTGAGCCAAAGCCAAGAGTCAGATTCTTCACTGACTGAGCTGCCCAGGCACCCCGGAACTTGGATTTCTAAAGAGTTATTTCAGCTCTGTATTTTGCATTTTTTTACTTACACATATTTCCTGTGGCACACAAAGAAGTCGTCTTTTTATAGGGTGTAATTCAGTGGCATGTTCACAAAGTTTGTGCATCCTTCCCTGTTACCTGGTTTGAGGACATTTCTGTCCCCGCCCAGAAGAAACCCTGTCGCCATTAGCAGTCACTCCTTGTTTCCTTCCTCTCACAAGTGTTCGGCAAATTTGTTTTTTGTCTCTCAGAACCTTTCTGTTCCAGACATTTTGTAGGAATGGAATCAAGTGGCATGTGAAGGTTCATACCTGTTACCATACGTCAGTGCTCATTCCTTTTTAGGACTCAGTAGTAACCGTTGTTGGAAATACCGTATTTTGTTGGTGGATATTTGGGTGGTTTCTACTTTTTAGCTATTCTGAATAACGCTGCTACGAAATCCTGTGTGTACGTTTCTGTGTGTACATGTTTGCATTTCTCTGTACCCAGAAGTGGAATTACTGGGTCACACGATGGCTATATTTAACTTTGAGGAACTGCCAAGCCATTTTCTGAGAGAGCGGAGACATTTTACATTCCCACAGCCCATGCTTAGGGGTTCCAGTTTCTCCACGTCTTTGATGAGGTTTGTAATTAATCCACCTTTTTACTAGAGCTGTTCTGGGTGTATCCTTCTGGGTTTGGTTTGCATCTCCCTGATATCTGTGATTTCAGCATATTCTCATGTGCTTATTGACCCTAGTCCTCAGTGGAGAAAACATGGTCTGCGTCCTTTGACCCTTTCTTAATGATCTGTGTCTTCATCATCCAGTCGTAAGCATCCTGTACGTGTTCTAGATGCTGGTGCCTCATCAGACGTGCGACCTGCTTGTGTCTTCTCTTCACTGGGTTGTCTTTCCACTTTCTTGACCGTTTTAAGAAACCCAAAGGTTTGTCTTCGTTAAGTCCCAATTTATCACTTTTTTCCTACAGTTGCTCCTGTTCTGTGTCCTAAGGACTGGCACCCGATTCAGCCAGATAGAACCTGCTTGGTTCTGAATCCCTTACAAAGAAATGCAGCAGAAGCAGCAGCGAAATGGCCCTCGTCCATTTTGTCTCCCTAGGCTTTGGAGGTGATAAAGCAGTTAAAGGAGAAAATGCAGATCGAACGCGCCCACATGAGGCTCCGGTTCCTTCTCCCAGTGAACGAAGGGAAGAAGCTGAAAGAAAAGCTCAAGCCCCTGATCAAGGTCATAGAGAGCGAGGACTACGGCCAGCAGTTAGAGATTGTAAGATGAACACACTCTTGTTCCCTTGCTTCCGTCTTACCAAAGTCGTCCGTTCTGTGATCCTAAGCGCGTAACAGACACTTAGAGGGTGTGAACAATTAGACATTGCCAAGACCTCTGACACCGAATTAAGTAAGAATGTCGAGGTCTAAGTAAAACTAAGTTTGTAGTTAAGCACACTTGGGATTTTGTTGTTGTTGTTAAGTCTGCGCTCATTTTGGAGGAGAGACTGTTTTACAGGGAGTGTTCTGTTAGAGAAAATTGGAAATAAGACTAAAAGTTGGACAGTCTTATTTACCACAGAATTTTTTTTTTTCTTTTTGAAGATGCACTTATTTGAGAGGGTTTGGGGGTACAGAGGGAGAGGGAGAATCTCAAGCAGCCTCCCTTTACAGTTCGGAGCCAGACCCCGCGCTCAGTCCCACAGCCCTGAGTTCACGATCGGAGACAAAACCAAGGGTCAGATGCTCAACTGACTGAGCCACCCAGGCACCCCCTACCACAGGACATTTTGTAGAAGCAACAGAAACCTTGTGTCTTAGGTCCTCACCCCACGGTGTCAGACACAGTATAGGGTCTGTTGTCTGCAAATTCATGCCTTGAGATTCTGCAAGAGTTCCCCGTAAATGAGCTCTGGACGGATTGTTGCGCGTCCCCGCACCGTGGAGCAGCACAGCTGACGTTTTGAAGTTCTCAGATCTTTTCAGAACTTCACGCGTGATTTCTAAATGGGCCTTCGAGCTTCTTTCTCTCCTTCAGGTGTCCATAAAAAGCGGTGCTTTCGCAGAACTTTAAAGGTTCATGCTAAATTTTAGTGCAAAAGAACCATAGTATTCTAGTCCCATTCACTTTATAGCCAAGGAATCCAGAGACGTTCTCAGGCAGGGAGCGGATGCCTGTGCCCGGGGCTCACACGCACACGTAGAGACAGAGGCTGCTGTGGCTACCTCCATCCAGCGGTTGGCGTACTAGGTGTTTACCCAGGGGTACAGAAACACTGATTTGAAGAGGTACACGCACCCCGATGTTTACAGCAGCAGTAGCCACAGCCACACTACGGAGAGAGCCTGAGTGTCCCATCAGCTGCTGAAGGGAGAAAGAGGTTGCGGTGTCCATGTGCAGCAGACCATGGTGCAGCCATCAGCACGAACGAGATGGGCCATCTGCAGCAGCGTGGCCGGAGCTAGAGACCGTCACGCTGAGCCAAATAAGTCTGAGAAAGTCAGATACATGATCTCACACACATGTGGAATTCAGGAAACAACACATGAACATGGGGGGCGGAGAGAGACAACAGCGGAGGGAAGCAAACCATGAGGGACTCTTCGTGAGGATAGAAGACAGGGGTGATGGTGGGGGTGGCTGGATGAGGGTGGGTACCGAGGGCACTTGTTACGATGAGCGCGAGATGTTACCGTGTAAGCCGTGAATCCCCGAATTCTGAATCCAGCCGTGCACTGTGCTGACGAGAATTTAAATAAAAACCGGGAGGGGTAGGGAAAGGCAGGCTGGACTCGAACCCGGTCCGGTGCCGCTGCGTGGTCTTGGCTCTTGCGCCGTAGAGGTCGAGCAGTAGATACACTCGGAAAGGGCGCGTTTGCCCCCGAGACAGTGGTGCTGTGTCGCGCGGTCTTCCCGAGGTGAGCGGCTGTGTTCGTGTTTCAGGTGTGCCTGGTTGACCCGGGCTGCTTCAGGGAAGTCGACGAGCTGATAAACAAGGCGACGAAGGGCAGAGGTTCCTTGGAAGTGCTCAGCCTGAAAGACGTGGAGGAGGGAGAGGAGAAGCTGCAGTGACGCCCGACAGGCTCCGCAGCTCAGCGCTCCGGCGCGCTGTCCCTCAGGCCCTTCGGCCGCCAGACTCGTGCTCAGACTCTGACGTCGTCCGTCCTTGTGCTGTGTGTACACAGACACACCCTTCTGATAGGGAGTACGCTGCGGGGCTCACTCAGTTTTAGTCATAAGGTGGGGTTTCGGGCAAAAATGAAAAATCCGAGATGGTGAGGGCAGAGGAGCGCTTTGCTGCTGTCTCGTGCCCGGACTTTCCGGCAAGTCCGCGGGGAGACAGTTAGGCGTTGTACAGTATAACGGGAGACATCTAGGAGGATGTGACAAAAAGGAAGTGTCTGTTGGAGAAAACATAATGTCCTGTTCGGACTTAATGAGACGTGTCGCCTAATCCACAGCTTGGACGATGACCCTGAGTATCCGGAAGTAGCTCTGGGGTGACCCAGGACTGACGCGGTTCTCACTGACCGTGCGGTCATAACCTTCATGATTCCCGGTAAAGAATAACATAGTATCATCGGTTTCTGACCCTTAAAGTTTATAATATATGTTAACAGAGTGGAATTACACGTAATCAATAAAAGCGCTCTTTATTTTTTATTGAACGACGGCGTGTGTTTCTAGACCGCTTCCAGGCTCCCTTCCTTTCCTCTGCCCCTGTCTAGTGCTCCGGGGAGTTCTCAGCAGGACGAAGTAAGTCCCGCGAGGGGTGCTTAGAACAGGGCCTGTTCCGACGGACACCAGATCAGTCTTCGTGATTTGGGAAGTAATTGAATACAATTATTTTGGTACATAAACACTTAAATGGACAACATGCAAGTTTTCTAAAATCTACTTATCTTCAGAAGAGATGTTGTAGAATACAAATTGGGGTTTCACTCAAAATTAACGTGGTTGTATCTTGTGGACACAGGTTTTTAACTGAAGGAGTTTTGTATTTGAACAGGCCCAGACGGGTTTTATAAGCACACACAGTTCACAGCTCATGCAGCTTCTCAGAAATGGCCCATTTAAAAATGATTAATGGAAATTGCAAAGTCAAACTGTTCGTCAGAGTGTCAGAAGAAGTGTTCCTGCTGGGTGTCTTGGGAACACACTTTGTGTCACACTGGAATGAGTTACTGCTCTGCTGCTGGTCCTTAAGGTGACATTCTCACTGACTGCCCTCAGCCGGTGAAGTCCGTTGTTTCATGAAGATGGTCTAAACTTGAAGGCCCAGAAGATAATTTTTAGCCAATGAGGTTGACACTTTATCTCCAGCTTCGACAGTGTTTGAGGTTGAAAATCCTACTCACTGGGAATGTTCGTTTAGCTGCATCTTGAGCAGGAAGGTTCAACGGTTAGATAGCCCCTTCAGTTTTTCTCATTATTCATCTAAAAAGCTGGAGCCTTAAGAAATGTAAAATGTAGATCACATAATGAGTCACACTTCTGAGCCTATAAAAAGTAAGTTTTTACCACATATTAATCTCATTACTCAAAAGTAGTTACATGGTTGTGCTGTGTTACTTAAAACAACTTATTTATTGGAGAGAGGGACGGGGGGAGAAGGGGGAGCAAGGGAGAGGGACAATAGACTCCACATTCAGTGCAGAGCCCAACGTGGGGCTCTATCCCAGGACCCCAAGTTCATGACCTGAGCTGAAGCCACGAGTCAGGTGCTCAACTGACTGAGCGACCCAGGCACCCCACACTGTGTAACTTCTGACCAGAAATTACTACCAGGCGATTGGTAGACGGGAAGTATCCTCAAGGTAGGTCACCATGTTAGACCCGGTTTCTGAGCAGGAGGCAGTGTAACACCCCGGAAGACATTTTAATGTAAAAATTAGTCCTTCTCCTTCAGGAATAGCAAGTAAACAGTGTAGGGACAAAGTCTACCGCAAAACAATTTCTAACGAATTCACTTCTAAGTTCTCGTTTCCTTGGCCTGGGTTTCCATTCGCTGCTTCTCAAGGCTCCGCTTTGTCCTCATAGATACTCTGATTTCCGAAACAGCTGCAGAATCCGTGAAAGGCAAGTGCCTCGCAGCTCCCTACCCTCCAGCCTCCTGCCTCCAGCCCCCACGCTCACACCACGCACTTCCAGACGCCGTCCTGAGCAGGGCGGGCGGGGGGCCGGTAATTCGCCATTTCTGTTTACTCACCGTAATACCCCGCCCAGGGCTCCTGGGTGCCTCCCGTTCTCGTCCTCAAATGTGTTTGCAGGAAAACAGTTTCCTCTTCAAAGGACCAAAGAATGTCAAATGACAAACTTCTCTCTTAGAGGTCTTCGTTTCACAAATTCATGACAGCTGTTGCATTTTCTGATTCCAGCTCTCTACAGTAAGAAGTTCCACTTCCAAGTTTTGCAGAAAAATTATGAGTGTACTCAGAGCTTTTCAGAGATTTCTGAGCAATTTCTCTACCAAATTTGCTCAAACAAAACAATGACAATGGCTGAATTCTCCCTGCATGTTTGCTACTTCAGTCCTTTCTGTATTACAGCTGACCCTTCAATGGCTCAGGGGTTAGAAGTTCCGGCCCCTGCCCTCCCCACGGGGGGAAGCGAGTAGTCCAAGATCCATATAACTTTGGACCCCCAAACACTCAACCACTGATAGAGTGCTGTTAACCAAAGCCCCAATAACAGAATGAGTCGATTAACACATAGTTTACATGTGTGTATCATATACTGTATGTTTATAATAAAGTAAGCTAGAAAAAGAATCATAAGGAAGAAAAAACACATTTACAGCACTGTACTGTCTTTACCAGAAAAACCCGCATATAAGTGGACCCACACGGGGCCACCTGAGATGCTCAAGGGTCAACTAAACAAACACAGCTTTGTGTGATTCGTGTGTCTTGGGGACCCGCTCGTGACTCTGGCTCTTCCAGTTCAGCAGTTGTGCAAGTGCGGTCCCCTGGCCAGCAGCATTAGAACCTCTTGGGAACTTGTTAAAAACACACATTCTTGAACTTGGCTCCAGACCTAACGAATCAGAGACCTGGGGGCAGGGCCCAACCGTCTGTTGCAGTGATCTCTCCAAGTGATTCAGATGCGCACTGGAGTTTGTAAGTCAGTATTTTAAGCCAAGAACAAGCATTTAGATTGTTCAGAGCTCAGATGGGGACACGGGAAAGCCGAGAAGCCAAATGCATATGAAGGAAAGACTTTCATTCCTGCGAGCTTTCTGCAACAGATTTTCTAGAAACTTGATGACCATCTGGGGAGGCTAAAGGAACTAAAAGAAAGCATCAAACAGATTTGTTTTAAAGCATTATAGGAATAGAAGAAGCCCCGAGTCTGAAATGAATTTGGACAAACGGAAATTTAAATCTTACCAGTTGCGTCAACTTGGTATGCGGTGAGTGCATGTTCAGTGTTTGTCAAACCCGCGACCCTTCCATCACTTGTCTAGAACCCGTCACTCCGTCTCTCCGGAGCTGGGGCACAGGTGTGCAAGAGCATCTGGTTCCGGGGGCCCCAAACGGACCAGGTCCAGTCGCTCGCAGAGAGACAAGTGACAGTGAAACAAGAAAGGAATTTATTCCAGTGAGGCTGACACTGGGAAGGCAGTGGACTAGCGTCTCAAAGACTGTCTTCAAGATGCTGAAAATATTCCAGGTTGATAGGGAAAATGGGGGGTAAAGGTCACTGGGCACCTGCAGGCGGCCGTAAAGGTCAGGTCATCACTGTCTTGGGGTCAGTCACAGGTGGGGTCTGGCTGGCTCGGGGCCGTCTTTGCTGGAGCGGGTAGTTTCACTTCCCATCAAGGGATACTTTGCCTGCAGGCTCTTTTGCTGAGTTCAGAAATACCTGGAAAGACCTTAATGCATTAGAAGGTTTGAAGTCAAAATGGAAGTGGTTGAAATCCTTGGTTTCCACACATGGAGAAACTTGCAACCATATGTGTGGCCTGGCCGCAGACCCTACTAAGAAGACGCAGTCGTCCCTGTAAAAAGCTTAGAGTTGGGAGTGAGGGTCAGGTCTTCAGCAGGCGGCTGACCCTGGAACACAGGGTTTCAGGATCTATGGGGCCACCGTCCTTCTCTACAAGGACAAAGATCCAAGAGAAAAGAGCCATTCTGCGGTGGACGGAAGGACGCGTCGGGGGTGTGTTTGCCAGGCTCCCAGCTCCTTCCTGATCCAAGTTCAAGGTCCTCCTGGCTCTGGTGGCATGTCTGACTGTGGGCTCCACAGAATGTCCCTGGACCCTCCTTGCCCCTCCCTGCCCCTCCCTTTTCGATTCCTTTGCAAAACTGAGCTCTAGTTGGTTTCTGTGACTCACGACCAGGAAGGCTTTGCTCAGACATGTGAGCAATCACCCAGTTTCACCCAAGGTCAAGGTCTGCGTTTGCGGAAGGAGGCCCACAACTGCTGCTTCATCGATGGGCGATGACCTAAGTGAGATAACACTCAGAAGAGTGTCTAGAACACCGTGGGCTCAGTGAACTGCCCCTTCGAGTCATGAGCCTGAGCTCCGTACTCCCCTCCCTGGTCTGGCACAGGAGGACTGGGTGGCTCCCCGCAATGACCCGAAGCCGGGGTGACCACAGATCACTCGTTCTCACTGGCAAGGATGTGCGGACAAATTGCCTGCCGGGGATTTATTTCACTATCTGAAAACACTGCGTTTTTGAAAAGCTTCTTTCCTTTTCTGTGATGACTTTGCCTGGGTCTTTCAGAACAAACCTTTAAGACAACAAACAGAGCTTTTGCTTCCTCGATCCACAACAAATCCGTAGACAATGCCGGGTGCTGGGGACGCAGCGGCAAGTGAGATAGTCTTTGCCCTCAAGGAGCTGCGGGTGATGAAGGAGAAACGTCTGAAAACACATGAGGATACGTGCAACGGGACGGATGCACGTTGTACTCTGCTGTGCTCAGATCTGTTCCACGGACTCTCAAAAAACACTGAGAAATCAGATGTGCCTGCTCCCCTCTTCCTGTAGGAAACACTGTAGATGCTGCTCCACTCAAAAGATTTACGGGGGCGGGGGGGACGACCTTGATGCTGCAAATGTGAATTCCTTTGCATCCACACCAAGAGCTGTGTGGTTTGTATTTTCCTGTGAAATAATGAATTGTGGCAGATGTTAAAATACAATTTTAAACCGAGATGGGAAGGCAGAGATGAAAAATAAGAGGGAGATTTCTGGTTTTGCTTGCAGGCAAAGCATCGAGACGGACTTTCCTTACATTTTACTTTTTTTTTTTTTAAAGAATTTTCACTGAGGCATTTTTTTTTTAAGATTTTATTTATTGATTTGACAGAGAGAGATAATAAGTAGACAGAGAGGAAGGCAGAGAGAGAGAGAGGGAAGCAGGCTCCCTGCTGAGCAGAGAGCCCGATGCGGGGCTCGATCCCAGGACCCCGAGATCATGACCTGAGCCGAAGGCAGCGGCTTAACCCACTGAGCCACCTTACGTGTGTATTTCCCCTATAAGTCCTGGCAAGAGAAAGAGAGTGGGAGGTGTTCTTGCAGCAGATGCCGGGGTTTCTAGAATCATCCCTACCCAGATGCGCCCCAGCATCCCTCCGAGCTTGGAGGCACAGAGCCCGCCAGTCTGCTCCGAGTGCCCTGGGGCGGCCTGACCCGCCTCGCAGACGGGGGGAGCTGGGCCTCTAGTCGGTGTGCCACGTCGGGGCTGGACCACACGGGTCCCGGCGGGCCCCAAACATCCAGACTCGGAATAGCTTCAGAGAAAACTAAACTTCCCAAAGGGAACCGCTCTGACAGTTCTTGACTGAAATAGGCATTGCAGAAGTGCACGCGCGCCGTCCGTATTCACACGCGTGACCCTTCTTCATCCGGCGGGTCTGAGCCTGTAGTTCCCAGCCGGCCGGCGCGGGAGGACAACGCGGGAGGCGCGGGAGACCTTCTCGCGGATTCTGGGACCTGAGGAAAGACGAGATTTGCACCGCGTGTCTAACACAGACCGTGTCCTACAACATGTAACAAAGCACTAAGCCTCACCAAACCCAGCCCCAGACTTAGTGTGCAAAATGCTAGTGAGAGAGAAGAAAGGCTTCAGCAGGAGACGGTGGTGAGGAAGCCGGGAAGGAAGACCCGGCGGACGGGCGTGGAGGGAGGGTCAGCTGCAGGCGGGATCCCTGTCTTGCCATCAGGAACCGCCCACCGGGCCTGAACACCCCCTTGACCCGCGGGGGTCTCGAACACGCTCCCTCTTGGAGGCAAAAGCTCCACTCGCGCGAGGCAGCTGGCGGGGGAAGGCGGTGGTGTCGTGGCCACAGTGCCCGGGCAGCTACCAGAGCAAAGCGCCCTCAGACCTGTGGACCACAAGCCCAGTGAGAAGTGCTTTGGACGAAGGACCTCACATGTGTGCGTGCGCACACGCACACACACGCACAATAAAACACTAGTCTCATGAACCGATATCCAGCCTCCCTACGGAGACACTCTCCCATCTTCTCTGTCCTATTTAATGCTTCTCATTCTAAGCACAATCCTTTAAAGGATCTTAAAACCCGCTGGCAGCTCTCCTCCCCGCAGTCTGACAAGCTCGGCCCGGGCGAGAGTTTCCTTGTGCATTTGCAGCGCACAGGGACCGGCCTTCTCCCAGAGAGATTTCCCGTCCCACCTTTGCTTGGACGGCAGAGGAGGCCAGGAAACGCCAGGCTCCAGCGGAGCACTGTCTTCACTGACGATCTACGTCTTATCCTGAGACACAAAACTGTTCTCAGTCCAAAGGGCCCCAGCGTTTGACAAAAGCGCCGGTAGCCAAATGCTTAAAACCTTGGGGCCCAGTACGGAAGCATCAACGAGTCTCTTTCCTATTTCAACTTCTAAGTAAGCCTCACACCCCTCGTGGGGCTTGAACTCATGACCCACATGTTCAACAGTCGCTCACTCTACCGACTGAGCCAGGTGGTGCCCCCCCCATTCCAATTTTTTAAATTCCACTTGAACATGTCAATTGCCTCAATATTACGTAAAGACAGAGGCAGGAAGAGAGGGAGCAGGAAAACATAATAAATGGCTCAAAAAAAGAACAGTTCAGAAAACAGAACGCTGGCCAGGGGGTGACGGATGCGTAGATAGATGGAAACAGACAGATACCTAAGTATTCTTGTAAAATGTGGTGACCCCACTTGCCTGAATTGCTCCTCTTTTACTAAGTTAAATAGCGTAATAGCCCCCAATCCAGAAGCACATCCCACTTTGAAACAGTTTGCCTGTTTCGAGCCTTTATGTACCGCAGGCGACATCCTGACACTGTAAGCGAGGGAAAGACACCGTTCGTTTCCTGGACAAACATGCTCCAGCAAGGTACGACATCACTGCGACGTCCTTCAGGGGCTAAGTCCACATCAGTTTATGGAGACTCATGACCCACCACCAGGAGAACCTGGATGGGTCACGTTCATTTGCTCCTCCAAGAGCCCGTCTAGGCCTTCAGGCTGGGAGCTGGGCCACTGGAAATACAGAAATAATTGAGATGTGGTCCCTGCCTCAGTAGAACTTATGGTCTGTAATGGAGGATTTTATTTTATTTTTTTAAATTTTGCTTATTTATTTTTGGGAAAGAGAGAGCGAGCAAGCCTGAGCGGGGGAGAGAGGAACAGGGGGAGAACCAGGCTCCCTGCTCAGCAGAGAGCCCGACGCAAGACTCGATCCCAGGACCCTGGGATCATGACCCGAGTCAAAGGCAGACCCTTAACGGACTGAGCCATCCAGGCGCCCGTGTAATGGGGGATTTTTAGAGTCAAGTGATCTGACATTATAACGCTGGAAGCATGGAATGTTACGAGAACCCAGAAAGGAGAGAGAGAAAGTCGGGGAACACACAGTTAAAACTAAAGCCCTCAGCAAATGCACAAGAAAAGAGGTGTGAGAGGCAAGGTGGTGGCAAGGACAGCAAATGGCTTGTGGGACTGGAACCCCAGCTGTGTTCAGAGGAGTGGGGTCCAGGGAAGGGATCTGAAGATAGGGGGTCCTTCCTAAGGAAGGGGTCCAGGGGTCCAGGTGTCCAAGGGTCCAGGGAAGGGCCTGACCATACACACACACATTAGGAGCCACTCGAAGGACTGTCGCCTTGATCCTAGACAAGATGGGCCGTCACTGAGGACGTACAAGCAGGGAAGTGACATACTGGACATCATACCGACAGACAAATTGGGAACTGAAACTGAATTCAGAAAAGAGCTTCTGCTTCAGATGCAGCCCGGTGTTGAAGAGAGGATCACGCAGGACACGCCTCCTCATCAGATACACTTTCTTATTCAGTGGTAATCCAGGGAATTCTCGACACCCCTTTCTTCCAAGAGCCCCTCACTAGGCTGGGGAGAACAGTACCACGTCAAAGCATGTGTCTACTGGCCCTTTGGGGAAGGGAATAGCAAGGTTGATGAAACACAGAATTTTCCAGGATTCAGGGTCTCAGGTCTCCCCATGAAGGAACCAGTCTGCCCGATCTTCCTGGTTACAAAACCATGTTCCTGTGGCTTCAAACGTCGTGAATACGTGAGATTCTCGTGTTTGCATCTTGAGTCGGATGGCTCTTCTGGGCTCCAGTGGCCCCTTGGACAGCTCCACTTAGATGCGCCCCTGTGTCCCCCTGAGGCTTCCTTTTCCCTCCCTTCTACCTGTTCCTCCCCTGTGTTCCTCATCAACCACACAACAGTCCAAGTCAGAGACCCAAGTATGTCCACTGCATGGTCATCACCCACATCCAGGCAATCGCAGCACCTATCAACCACACTTCTTTCTTTTTTATAAGATCATATTATTTATTTGAGAGAGAGAGAGAGGGCATGAGCATGGGGACAGGCAGAATGAATGGGAGAAGCAGACCCCTCTCTGAGCAGGGAGACCACGGCGGGGCGCAGTCCTGATCCCATGACCCTGAAGTCATGACCTGAACTGAAGTCAGATGCTTACCCATTTGCGCCAGCCAGATGCCCAGATCCCACTTCTTTATGGTATCTCTGTTCTCTATGTAAACCCACACATTATCATTCAGCACCTCGATTCCTGATACACACTCCACCCTGGGCTGGCTCCCCCACCATCGGTCTGCACAAGGCAAGCAGAGTGATCTTGTGTCATTTCCTCTCAGAACCCTCCAGAACCTCCCCACAGAGCTAAAGATGAAGACCAAACAGATAACTGGATTACAAGGCTTAATGTTTTGTTCCAGCTAAGGGTTGAAGAATCATTTAATCCCCTGGAGGAACATTGGGGATGGAGACCAGCAGGCCGCTGCGATTGTCCGACAAGAGAGAATATCTTGGTCTGGCTAGAGCAGTAGCAGGAGAGATAGATGGGAAGGTGAGTTCTGGTGTGAGAACGGTTACATTTATCTCTTCATTCAATAAATGTTTACCAAGCACCCACCAGGTTCCAGAACATGACAGTGAGCAAGGCATCATCCCTGCCTTCAGGAAACAAATAGTCTAATGGAAAATGTGCAAATTAGACACATTCTCACACATAAGTGCGTAGTTACTGCTGTGACTAGAGTCAAGAAGGGACAGGTGACTAGTGCATGTTGCAGGGACACAGCCTCGGGTGTGTCTGCATGCCTGTGGACAGGTGCCGGTGGGAAAGTCCTCCCTGAGAACATCACATCTAGGCTGTGACCTAATGATGAGAACAAAGGAGCCCCATGCCACAGAAAGGGGCGTGGGGTGGGAAGGCAAGCAAAGAAAACAGTAGGTCCAATGGCCCTGAGGTGGAAAGAAGACTGAAGCGCTTTAGAAATAACACAGAAGTTGGAGCTACTGAAAGTAGCCAGTGTGAGGGAATGGCAAAAGGTGGGGACAGAGGGGTGGCTTGAATCCAGATCAAGTAGGGTCTTACAGACCACACTATGGGCTTTTAATCTCACTTACATAAGGTGAAAAAATTAAGATTTCAAGATAGATACTATGCTCTTGAGTCGTGTTTTTGTGTTCTTAGTTGTTTGTTGTTGTTTCTAAACTAAACACCCCACTTTTTCCATGTTGCTCAACAGGGCACATTGTCTACATCCCTTCCAGTCTGGTTGCCCGTGGGTATGTTTCATCTGCCAGCATCCTCCTTAAAATGCAGAGCTGCATACTAAACACCGTGTCCCTCATGCGGTCTCACCCCTGCCTCGTACAGAATGCTGAAAGACCCTTCATTGCCTTTCTCTTAGGGAACCAATAAGTCTGTTATTTCAGGGTAACAATGCAAATGCAACTCATTTTTGTGATAATTTTATCACACTTTTATTTTAAGCCAGAACTACTGAATTCTGTACCTGTAGTATTAGATTTTAAAATCTAACTTTAACTATTTATACAGATCTCTACTGATTTTCATCTTGTTGGATTCAACCTACCAATTTTCATTATTCATTCATTCTGTAAATATTGGTTGAGCACCTACTCTGTCATTAACTGTTTTAGGTACTGGTGAAAGAGCAGTGAAAAAAAAAACAAATTTTTCTGCCCATTCCAAGGGAGGAAGATGAACAAAACAAAACAAAACAAAAAAAGAAGAAAGAAAAGGAAAAAAAAGGAAAGAGATGGGTATAAATATGTTATGTTAGCTATTGATAAGTGCTAATATTGCTCACTCAAATTCCAGAGTTTACATTCGTGCTTAACCTGGTGATGAAAATCCAGGACATGTCTAGGAGTGTGTGGCCCTCACATGCCGTTGGTCCAGCACGTGGTATGAAAACAAGGCCATTGCCTGGTTTTCCATTGCCAGATGCTCCAAACTTTCTCTTGGCTTGAAAGGGATGCATTGCACAGACAGATCAGAGAACGAAGTTGTGAGAATCCACTGCATCCCAAATAGGTCCACTCAGGAAAACACATGCACAGGCTAAATCACAGTTCCCTGTGCCACAGAGTTTGTTTTTAAGCAGACATTTTAAAGTTATCTTTAAAAAATCAACAGAAATAGTAGACTAGAAAGATCAGACAAATCTTACAGATGAAAACAACTAGAAAAGCTAGATGAAACAATACTTCTGTGGGCGCTGGGGTGGCTCAGTCATTAAGCGTCTGTCTTCAGCTCAGGTCATGGTCCCAGGGTCCTGGGATCGAGCGCCGCACCAGGAGACCCACTCCGCAGGGAGCCTACCTCTCCGCTCCTCCGCTGTTCCCCCTGCTTGTTCTTTCTCACTCTCAAGCTCGCTCTCTCTCAAACAAATAAATAAAATCTTTAAAAAAGTAGAAAAATTAGAAGGGGAATTAAGGAGTCATTAAAGAAAATGAACATGAAAATACAACATAACAGAACTTATGGGACGCAGTAGAAGTGTTCAGAGGGAAATTTATGGCCATAAAACCTTAAGAAGAACCGAGATCTCAAATCAATAATGTCAACGTCCCCTGAAGAAACCAGAACCAGAAGAGCAAACAAAGCCCAGAGCAAAGGGACGGAAAGGGGGCGCTGGGGGGGCACGGCCAGTTGAGCGGCTAACTCTGGATTTCGGCTCAGGTCAAGATCTCAGGATTGCGAGATGGAGCCCAGGTCAGGCTCACACTGGGCATGGAGGCTGCTTGGGATTCTCTGTCTCCCTCTCCCTCTCTCCCTACCCCCCAAACCCCACTCACACACACATGCTCTCTCTCTCTCTCTAAAATAATAATAATAATAATAAATAGAAAAAAAGAAAATAATAAACATGAAGCTGGACACAAGTGAAATAGAGAATAGAAAACAATAGAGAAGAACAAGGAAATCAAGAATTCTTAGAAAACATCTGCATAATTGAAAAGCTACACTGACCCACGGAAAAAAGGGCGATAATTCCAATTCGTAAAATCAGGATTGAGACTGGGAACATGACTACTGGCCTTACTGTAATTAAAAAATATATATTTTAGGGGCGCCTGGGTGGCTCAGTGGGTTAAAGCCTCTGCCTTCGGCTCAGGTCATGATCCCGGGGTCCTGGGATCGAGCCCCGCATCGGGCTCTCTGCTCAGCGGGGAGCCTGCTTCCTCCCCTCTCTCTCTGCCTGCCTCTCTGCCTACTTGGGATCTCTGTCTGTCACATAAATAATAAAAAGTAAAACATAAGAAGGAGGAAGAAGATGACAAGGAGGCGGCAGGGAAGGGGCCGCTCTGACGCCCGCCTGCGCACGGACGCGTGTGTAAAGTCTCTGCACACGGTCCGTCTCGTAACCCCCAGACACCCGCGAGCCCGTGAACGCTGCCGTGCACTGACACTCTGGGACCGGGACATTCGTGGAAGCAACCCCGATTGTCCAAGTGACTGAGCGGGCACCACGCGGCACGCGCGTGCCATGCAGTCTGGGACGGCAGGAAATTCTGACATTTACTGCGAAATCGCAGGTTCCGTCACCAAACACCAACCCTGCGCGGGTCTGCTCAGAGGCGCTGTTTGTGACACCTGAAACCACGGGGACAGAGTGGAAAGGCGCTTGGCAAGGGCTGGGAGAGACAGTGTCCGGTGGGGGGACCGTCACGGGGTCCCTGGTCGCTGCTGCAAAAGGGCAGGCAACCTGGCTTCGCCGCCCCAGCGGGACCACGGGACTGGACTGATGTGGCTCGTCCGGGAAGGCTCCCGCGACCTGGACGTGACAGACTCTGGCTCTGCTCGGAGCTCGGGCCACAACCTGTGGAGAAGCTCAGGCTCCCAGCCCGGGGACCGGACTCCGCGGGTGTTGAGGTGACATGTCCTGCTGGGGGACATGCTCCGCTCAGACGGTCCCTGAGCTCCTCCAGCGTGCGGGGTCCCGGGAACTCGTGCTGCGGGGATTGGCACGGACCATGTGGGGACGAGCCGGGGGGCCCGCGAGCCCCGGGGGCCCTCACGGGCTGGCCACGCTGGGCCGCAGAGACGCGGCAGCTCCGCTGGTCCCCGCGGGTCTGACGGGCCCGGACAGCTTGGGGACACAGCAGCCCGGGGGCTGTGGGAAGACCTGCCGATCCAGAGGAGGTGAGGCAGGTCGGCCATCGGGTCGCCCCAGACATTTGAGAAGATGCTCTTGCCTTTGAGAAGTTTTCTGAATAAAAACTTCTAAAATGGGAAATAAAGGGACGTTCCCCTTGCACGATCCCCACACAGCATCCAGTGGCAACTTCTCGGGCGCCTTGGGGGGAGGCAGCGGAACACGAAACTCAGGAAGTCCCTGTCCTCACGAAAGGACACAGAAACCAAACAAGTGTGCTGGTCTCAGAGCAGGGCCGACGTCCCTCGGCACTCCTCCCAGGGAGATGCGGAGGCCATGCCCTTCCCCTTGAACCTGGGCAGGCCTGTGACTGCCTCAGCCAGTAGAGAACGGTGGTTCACGGCTCTGCGGGACACACAGACCAGGTGGAAAGCCCCCATGGGGACATTCCACTCACAGTCCCCAGGGCCATCTTCTTCCCAGCATGCGGGAACCAGACGTGTGATTCTAGCCCCCGTCATTGGCGTCACCCCAACGGAGACCCTAGGCCTCATGGAGCAGAGACAATCCTCCTTGCTGTGCCTTGTCCAAATTCCCGACCCAAGGAATTCACGAGCATAATAAAAGGGTTGTTACCTCTTGAGTCTGGGATGGTTTGTTAAACAGCAAACCCAGCTCAGAGCAAGTGAGCATATAATGCAGTGTCTGCCATAGGGGGTAGGGGACGTGAGTGTTCCCTAGAAGAGCAGAGCTGGGTGAGGCCGTAATGAGGCCAGCAAACCCGATGAGAGGAAACAGCGAGCAAGAATGAGGGGCAGAGACACAGAACAGAAGATCGTGGTGTCTGTCCTTGAGGTATAAGCCTGCTCCCTACCAGCCCCAGGCCCACAGCTTCTCAGGGTTAGGGTTTGGGTTAGGATTGATGCGGGGCTCGATCCCAGGACCCTGAGATCATGACCTGAACCGAAGGCAGAGGCTTTAACCCACTGAGCCACCCAGGCGCCCCGAGACGCCCTGTTTTTAGTTGTAATTACATTTTACTCCAATTTTTCTATTATATTTTCCTTTAACTCTCTGAGCATGGCCTTGAAGACTTGGCCTGCTAAACCCAACATCTGGGTCCACTTAGAGACAGCTTCCGCTGACCGGCTTCTCACCAAATATAAATTTTATTGTGTTTGCGTACACACATCACACTTTTTTGTTGAGAACAGGACATTTTGGGTAATATATTGTAGCAACTTGGAATTCTGAATACTCCCCAAGAGTTGCTATTGTTTTGGTGTGGTTTTTTTTTTGTTTTTTGTTTTTTTAAGATTTTTTTTTTATCTTAAAGATTTTATTTATTCATTTGACAGACAGAGATCACAAGTAGGAAGAGAGGCAGGCTGAGAGATTGGGGGAAGCAGGCACCCCGCTGAGCAGAGAGCCCCATGCGGGGCTTGAACCCAGGACTCTGGGATCATTACCTGAGCTGAAGGCAGAGGCTTAACCCACTGAGCCACCCAGGGGCCCCTCGCATGTGGTCTTAATAATACAGAGAGATGCCATGAGCTCTTGGTCCAGTCTCCCCCAGTGGTGATGTCTTGTAGAACGACAGTATAATGTCACCGCCAGGATGTTGACATTGATGGTGAAAATCTTCCCTCAGAACGATCCCTCCCGTTGTTCCTTTATAGCCCCACCCACACCCTCCCCGCCCTCCCTCCTCCACTGCTGGAAACTATTAAGAAATGTTTTCTAATTCTGTAATTGCCATTTCAACAAAGTTACCTAAGAGGAATCGCTTGTGTCCCTTCAAGACTGGCGTCTCTTAGTTGGCATAAGGCCTTTGAGATTCACTCGTGGTTGCCGTCCTGATCGTCTCTTCCTTTTTATTCCTGAGTAGGGATTCGTGATACGGACGTACCTCAGGGCCACGGACTGGATTTTTGTGTCACCTCGAAATTCATGCTGAAACCTAATCACCCGTGACGGTCCTGGAGGTGGGATATCACTTGGCCCTCGGGAAGTGATTCGCTCATGAGAGCAGAACCCTCAGGAGCGGGATTAGTGCCCTTACAACAGAGACTCCGGAGGGTTTCCTTGCCCCGACTCACGTGAGGACGGAGCAGGACTGTCCCTGCGTGAGGAGGCAGGCCCTCACCAGGCTCCACATCTGCTGGAGGCTGGATCTCGGACTTCCCCGTCTTTAGAACCTTGAGATGGTCGTTTCCATTGCTAACAAGGCACCCAGTCCACGGTCGTGTGTTACAGCAGCCGGAGCCAGACGCACAATTCGCTTAACCGTCTGAAGACCGTCTGCGGTCACTTGCAGCTTGGGGTTGTTGTGAATAAAGCTGCCGTGAACACGCATGCACAGGTTTCTGCGTAAACATGTATTTTTGGTTTCTCTGGGATAAATGCCCAAAAGTATCACTTCTGGGTTGTAGCTGGATGTTCAGCTTCATGAAAACTCCGGACTCCCGGAGCGGCCGCACGATTGTACCTTCCGGCCGCCACGCCCGCGGGGCCGGTCTCTCTTCGCTCGTGCCAGCGTGTGCTGTCGCCGCTAACCAGCCACCCATTCACGGTTCAGACGCGTGTGTAATGATGCCCTGTTGTGGCTTTAATCTGCATTTCCCCAGCCCTGACGGTGTCAACCATCGTCCTCCTGCTCACACGCGGTCGCTTCAGAGAAGTGTCTGTTCGTGTCCTCTGCTCACCTGCTAATTAATTGGGGCTGACTTTCGGATCGTTGAGCTTGGAGACTTCTTTACGTGTCCTCGATCACAGTTCTTTGCCAGGTGTGTGCTTTGCAAATATTTTCTCCAAGTCTGTAGCTTGTCTTTTCACCCTTTCCACAGTGTCTTTCATGCCCGAGAGTCTTACATCAAGATGAGGTTCGATGTGCCAACCGTTCCCTGTACGGATTCTGTCCGCAGGGTCACGTCTAAGGGCTTCGAGTTAACTTTTGCACATGTGGGCGTTAGGCCAAGGTTCATTTTTGTTTCTCTTCATGTCCAGTTGCTCCACCAGCGTTGGCTGAAAGGACTCTCCGTCCTGTGCTGAACTGTTTCTAGCACCTTTGTAAAAAAGAAAAGAGAAATCCCATGGGCGTCCTGGTGTGGGTCTACTCCTGGGCCCTCTGTTCTGTCTGGTCCCTGCGTCTGTCCTCCCACCAGTACGATGCTGTTTCCATAACTATGTAGTGAGTCTTAGTACTGGCAGTGACTCTACCCCTTTTATCCTACTGTAAGATTTCTTAGGGGTGCCTCGGGTTGGCTGAGCGCCAGACTCTTGGCTTCAGCTCGGGTCAAGATCTCAGGGTCTTGAGATCAAGCGCCACCTCCGGCTCCACACTCGGGGTGGGGCAGTCTGGGTCCTGGGATCGAGTCCCACATCAGGCTCCTTGCTTAGCGGGGAAGCCGGCTTCTCCCTCTCCCACTCCCCCTGCCTGTGTTCCCTTTGTCGCTGTGTCTCTCTCTGTCAAATAAACAAATAAAATCTTTTTTAAAAAGATTATTTTAGATATTCTAGAGCCTATGCCTATTCTTGTAAATTTTTTAACTAGCTTGTCTATGTCTACCAGACGAATCCTTGCTGGCGTTTTGACAGGAATTGCCTCAAATCTCCACATCGCTCTGGCAAGCACTGACCTCTGAGTCTTGCAGTCGTGAGCATGGTGAGTCTCCCCGTTTATCTGGCTTTCACTTCTTCCATCAGCTCTGTACCCGCTTTGTCAGCTTCATACTGAAGTATATTTAAGTGGTTGTTAATGCTACTGTAGTTTCCACTTGGTTTCTATTTTTTGTTCAACACCAGACATTTTTTTAAAAATATTTTATTTATTTATTTGAGAGAGAGAGAACGAGCGGGGGGAGGGGTGGAGGGAGAAGCAGGTTCCCCGCTGACCGGGACCCTGGGATCATGACCTGAGCCAAAGGCGGATGCTTAACCGATGGAGCCACCCAGGCGCCCTGAACACCAGACATTTCACGTGACATATTATAGCAGCTGTGAATTCTGATTTTTTTCCCCCTGAAGTTTGTTGTTACTGTTTTATTTTTAGCAAGCTGCCTAGACTCTTTGGAATCGCCTCCCCATGGCACACACTCATCATGTCTCCACTTGCTTTTTAATTTATATTTTCATTTTTTTGTGAAATAAAATCTGCCTAGAAATTGTCCCTGAGCCTGTCTAGTAGAGGGTCAGGTCATGACTGGTTGGAGATTCTGCTCAAACACCTGAGCTAAAGAGGCTTTCGCCCTTTACCGACGGGCCTGGGGGCAAGTGGGGGAGGCTGTTCAAAATGTCCGTTTTCAAGTCTTTCCCAGCTTTTCCTCTCCACCGCAGAGCTTGAGGCTTCCTGGGTCTCCCCTGTGTAAACACACAAGCCCCCATTCAAGCAGGGATGCGTGGGAAGCTTGGTCGCCCTCTCTGGTTCTCAGCCTTCTGGGATTTCCCTGGTAAATTCCTACAGAGCCCACTGGTCTGCCACCTGCCCCGGGGCGTCTGCCACCTCAGGCTACCACTACTGAGCAACAAATCCTAAACCCAACCTCCCACCCACCATGTTCTCCTGCCTCCTCACGGGCTCTCTGTCCACGCCCTGGTCACTAGAGCTGGAGACCAGAGGGATGCGCACGGTCGTTTGCTCTAATAAGGTAAGCGTGTTGCAGGCTTACAGTGCTGGGGCTTAAGATATACGAAGGTGCACTCCGGAGGGTCCCCTTCCAGAAACCACACCCCCCCCCTCCACGCATCTGGCTTCCTCCGCTGGCTGCCAATACGTTCAAATTCTGGGCAGACCACCTCAAAGATTGGCTTCGCTTCGCCTGCCTGGCCTAGATTTTTTTTTTTAAGATTTTATTTATTTATTTGACAGAGAGAGAGAGAGATCACAAGTAGGCAGAGAGGCAGGCAGAGAGAGAGGAGGAAGCAGGGTCCCTGCTGAGCAGAGAGCCCGATTCGGGACTCGATCCCAGGACCCTGAGATCATGACCTGAGCCGAAGGCAGAGGCTTAAACCACTGAGCCACCCAGGCGCCCCCTGGCCTAGATTCTTGACATCTCATTTTTTCCGAGTCCAACCCTCGCCAAAACCGCTAGCGTCATCACTGAGTTGCAAATCCCCCATTCTCCGGGTATCGCGTGCGGTTCTAGCCAAATTCTTGATTTTCCACCGTGTATTTGTGACATGTTTCCAGCTCATACTACTTCTACCCCACAAATCCTCCAACCCCCTCCCCTCCAGTCCAATATATAGCACGTTTCTGTGGCACCAGCAACTTCATGGGCAAATTTCTCTTTCGTTGTTGTTTTTAAAGATTTTATTTGACAGAGGGAGCGAGAGCGCACAAGTGGCAGGGAGGAGCAGAGGGAGAGGGAGACAAGCAGACTCCTTGCTGGGCAGGGAGCCCGACTTGGGGCTCGATCCCAGGACCTCAAAGTCATGACCAAAGCCCAAGGCAACTGCTTGACCAACTGAGCCACCCAGATGGCCCTATGGCACATTTCTCACACCTCAGAGCTCTGGGCTCGGTTTTCCATCTGGGTACGGCAGAGAGGCACATACATGAATGTGGGTTAAAACGAGTTACTCCCTTCCCTTGCTCTCCTGGTCTCCTGTGCACTGGGGGGATGTGGGTGGAGTGGGGGTGCATACGGGTGGAGGGCTGGGGACAGGAAGCGCACCACTGCTCCCACCTCCCATTGCCCTGCCCGGCGGAATCTTGGCTTTTCGCGAGTAGCCAGACGGACATCTTCGAGGCAGGAAGCAAATCACGGGCCTGCCCTCATGGACCAAGCTCTTCCTCCTGGAGGACTAGGGACAAGCCAGGACCTCTCTCCGGTCCACGGCAGCCTCGGAGTGTGGGCCACAGGCAAACTGGGGAGAGGCACAGGTCCCAGACTGGTGGCCCTGGACCATAGGGGCCAGGAACAACCGCGTTGCCTGGAAGCCAAAAACCGAGGCACTGCGGAGAGTTCAGTCTGGGGCCGAGTGCATGGGCTCAGTATGCCAGGGCCCTGCTGTCAACCACAGGGGATGCCACCGCAGGGGACCTTTTCTTTAGGGGATGTTTTGGTTATCGCGGTAACAGGGGCCTGTCCTCGGGTGTGGGGGCCAGCCACAGGACAGTGCAAAGACCTGTCTCATTCCCAAAGCCTTCCAGCATCTGATCCATCCTTCATGTGGGGATGAGACATGCTCATAATCCTTGGAGCCTGGAACCCAACTCTATTTTGCCCAAGTACTTTTAAGACACACACTGTACTTTCTGGGAACACGACTAAACTGAGGGAAATCGAACAAAAATCCCATCTCCAGCCCCACTGCAGGCATTGGGGTGGACCATCCAAAATCCGCCTGTCACTCTCCTGCATAGCCATCCTCTCGCAGGCCAAGATCTAATCCCACTGTCCTCACTTCCAGGGTAGTTGTGCGCCCAGACCCTTAATTAAGACGCACCCAAGTTCATGACATGTTGCTTCCCTTCACTTTACTTTTATATTTTGGTAGTCCCCTATTTTTTTTTTACATATTTTATTTATTTACTTGACAGAGATCACAATTAGGCAGAGAGGCAGGCAGACAGAGAGAGAGAGAGGAGGAATCAGGCTCCCCGCTGAGCAGAGAGCCCGATGTGGGGCTCGATCCCAGGACTCTGGGATCATGACCTGAGCTGAAGGCAGAGGTTTTAACCCACTGAGCCACCCAGGCACCCCGGTAGTCCTCTATTTTTAAGTTATCTGTTGGCAAATGATATGGTCTCTCTTTGCGGGATAGTAAAATTTATAAAAAGAAAAGCTTAGGACTGATCAGGTTGAGCTCAAGGTGCCAGTGAAAGCAAGGGGTCCCATTCTAGGTAGCAGTGTTCATCACGTGTGCCCACGCAGGGGCCCTGTGCCAAGGTGGTGGATGACCCTGCCTGTACACGGATGCGGCTTGTGAACCAGTCACATGGTCATGGATGTGGTGGGGTGTAGACAGCTGGACTTGGCTGAAGGACAGAGACTCAGGTATCTTTGGGAGGAAGTCTTCCAGATTCAGGAGGTGACCCAGGAGCCAGGCTGGAGATGAAAGGACAGGGAACGGTGTTTGACCGAGAACCTCAGGGCACAAAAGGTTTTCATTGGAAGTATCTTCCCTAGCCCCTTGTGTGCCTCTGTGTGTTTGTTTTTTTTTTTTTTTTAAAGATTTTGTTTATTTATTTGTCAGAGAGAGAGAGAGAGCAAGCACAGGCAGACAGAGTGGCAGGCAGAGGCAGAGGGAGAAGCAGGCTCCCCGCCGAGCAAGGAGCCTGATGCGGGACTCGATCCTAGGATGCTGGGATCATGACCTGAGCCGAAGGCAGCTGCTCAACCAACTGAGCCACCCAGGCGTCCCTTTTGTTTTGTTTTTTAAGGATTTTATTTATTGGGGCACCTGGATGGCTCAGTCATTAAGCATCTATCTGCCTTTGGCTGAGGTCATGATCCCAGGGTCCTGGCATCCAGCCCCATGTTGGGCTCCCTGCTCGGCGGAAAGCCTGCTTCTCCTTCTCCTACTGCCCCTGCTTGTGTTCCCTCTCTCACTCGGTCAAGAAAATAAACAAAATCGTAAAAAAAAAAAAAAAAAGATTTCATTTATTTGCGAGAGTACGAACAAGGGGAGAGGGCGGAGGGAGAGCAAGCAGGCTCCCCGACACAGGACGCGATCCCAGGACCCTGGGATCATGACCTGAGCTGCAGGCAGACGCTTAACTGACTGAGCCACCCAGGCGCCCCTGCCTTTGTATTTTTTTGGGTTATCTTTTTAGATTAATAGCTACTTCATCTTCAAAACGAAGGTGTGGTCAGTGTGGTTTCAAGACGTCCGGCTCCCAAGCTCTGAGGCCCAGACAGGCCGCAGCTTTCTCAAAACAGCGAAACGAACCCTTGACCGCTAGACCCGTGGCGTCCAGACCCTGAAACCTGTCCGCCGAAAGGCGCTCACAAATTATCCGGGTCAGTGGTTTTGAAACCGCTGGCTGCCCTCCATTAGCTGCCGGGTCATCAGTTTAGTGCTCAAGCTCGGTTTTTAAATTAAATGGAAGAAACTCAACTTTAAAAGTACCGCTGTGAGCCACGACGTTCAACGTCCTTTCGGGCGTCGGTTCCCATCCTCGCGGGTGAGGAGCCCCGCGGCCCGGAGAGTCGCCTTGCGTCATTCCTGCTCGTCCACCCCGACGCGGCCCGTGGGACCCGCCGGACTCACTCCTGCACGCCCATTCTAGGTAGCAGTGTTCATCACGTGTGCGACCACCCGGGGTCTCAGGGCCATCAGCCTGGATCCCGACAAGCCTCTGCAGCCCATCACTACCTGCCATGAGATCACAAATACCAGTTCACGAACGTTCTCGCCGACTAGAAGGACGTACCAAAAGGACAAGTATTTTGTCCAGGCACTACTGTACCTCTAGCTCCCGGAACAGGGATGGCGTTTCCGAGAAACCGCGGAAGTATGTGTTACTGAGTGAGCAAGAGCCGGGAGGGGACAGTCTGCAGGAAGCCAGAAGCAGAGCTCATCCCCTTTCCCTTCGGACAGGGCACCACACCTGCCACCTGTTCCTGCAACGGCTGACCCACTCCGGTTCACGCATCACCGACAAGTAGCCAAGGGAAGGAGTCTGGAGGCCTCAGGCGGGAAGAGGAAGGAAAAAAGGCTCTTCGAGGGGGAGTTTCTGGGAGCAAGTCCACAGCGAGCCCGACCGGAGTCCACGCTGCCCCCAGGTCTGTGCGTTCATCCTGCGAGTTTCCGCTTTCTCCGTGCTCCGGGCTCGTCCGCGATCAGCACCTTCAGGCTCCGCGCACCCTCCGGGACACGAAGTGGTTTCAAAGCATTATCTGGGCCCTGGCGTGTCAGATTTCACACACAGCGGACAGGACACACGAGCTCTCCTCGTCCAGGGGCTCTCGCTCGTCCATGCTGCGCTGAACCAGCAGAGCCCACGGACCGCTGGGGATAAGGAGGGAGCAGAGGGCGGCAGCGCCCGACCCGGGACAGAGAAGGCCGGAGAAGGGAGGGAGGTGGAAACAATCGGGCCTGGGGAGGTGTCCTGTCCCACGGTGTCTAGAAGCTGACCCCTACGACCCTGCACCTGCTGGGGAGGGAGGAGAGACCCCAGAGCCCCCGCCCCCTGCAGGAGGGAGGAAGTCACTTGGTGACCGCGATCTCCTCCACGCATCGCTGCAGGGGACGCGGTGGCTGGTGGAGGCAGCCTGGCACACGGGGGGCTCTGCGGCAGGAGGCAGCGCGGCCGGAAGTCTGCTTCTCCTAGCTCAGGCCAAGTGCACCCGAAGGGCTTATGTAACTGAGCGGGGGTCTTCAAACGCCCACACCTGCGCAAATGCTCCCTCGCGCTCTGGTCCTTCCTTTACCTACTTCTGGGCAGGATTTGGGCCACGTCTGTGGGGACCTGTCGGTCCAGTGCACGAAAGGAGGTCCCGCACTAGGGGGGACAAGCCGGGTGCTTGCTGAGGCCAGCTTAGTGGGAACCACAGCCACCCCACATCCCGAGGATGGGTGACCCTCGGAGGGAACAGCTTGCATGACTTATCGCAGATGTTCTCGCCTTGGAAAACACCCAGCAGATGGCAGGAAACGGGAGACACGGCAAATAAATTCAGAGGTTTTATTCCGTAAAGCACATATGCACATACTCCAACACAGAAAATTAACCTGGGAGTGAACGCCGTAACAGATCAGCTACTGACCATCATGCAGAAGGTAAGCGAGACGGGTCCGTGGGCCCTCGCAGCCCCACGGTGCCTGCAGGAGGGCTGGAAACCGGGATGCGGAATCCCCACAGACCGCCAAAGAAAATGCAACCCAAACGTAGGCTCCTAGTGACGAGAAAAACTTACAAATAGAATCAAAACTGATTCAAGTCATACAGTGAAAGGACAAAAGGAGAAAGGAAAGAGATCAATATGATCTGAAACGACCACTGAGAGCTGCTGACCCTGACTGGGCCTCCGGTCCAAGACGCCTGAGAACGCCCAGGGCTCCCATGCGGGGTCACTCGCAATGGCACCTGGGCCCTGCTGGGACGCTCTTCTGCTCCCGAGGTCCCCCGGGCAAGACGTGGCGGAGGACCAGGCCTCGTCTGCAAGCGCCCGGATGTGACAGGACTCCGGACGTCCCAGAGCCCACCGGAGTCTCTTCGGTGCCTAGACCTTTGCACCCAGGTCCACGGCCTCTCCGCTTGCCCGCCCTCCTTCAGACACCTGACGGACCCTGGGTTTCCATAAGATCTCTGAGAAATTACCTGCCAGAGTGAACGCTGGATTTTAAAGTGTGTGTCCTTCCCTCGTGACAAGTCATACTGTCGAGGCATTTTTGGCACTTCCTTCCCTCATGCCTAAGAGTCCCTCCGCCCCTGGCTACAGATTCCAGCCACTCCCTGTCATTAAAACAAGGACATTCATATTAGCAACAGCTGGATTGAACATGCCAGAGAAACGGACTCTTTTCACCTTTCTCCTTTCATGGCACTCTGCCAGTTACAGACCTCTCCCTCTAACTCCGCCTCACTGGGATTTCATTAATTCAGTAGCAGCTTAATCTAAAATCTGTTGGTCTTGATACTAATGTTTCTAAAGGTCATGCCAAATGGCTCTCTCTCTCCATCTTGTCTCGTAAAAGTCTCAGTCTCTACAGAGAAAACTAAATACACGGGTTAGCCACGCATCACGTAAGCAACTAAAAAAAACTGGATAGACAGTATGATTACTGTGCTTGAGATGTACGAAAAGGAAAAAAAATGGGGGGATATTGACATATTCAGTTACTACAGTGATTACTTTAATAATCTTCGTTAAGAGCCCACAACTGTCTTCCATTGGAGAATGCCTGGGACCACATGTTTGAGGCCAATTATTTTAGACAAAGGACTGATCTGCAATTTGGAACAGACTACAGACGGACGTTGAGGGAAAGAAGTGCTGACAGTCACGTCCAAGGTTTTAATTGCCCTTCGGCTCCACACCACTGCTTGGGGGAACACAGAGGTCAGTCACGACAATGTGTTTTTAATGCAAAGAGCTGTTACAAAAAATAGTAAGAATACAAGTAACAAGAAAGGACTAGGAAAAACCACGCAATTTTTTTTTTTTTTTACAAGACAGATTAGAAGAAAAAAGAGATAAAGGGTCTAGATCATCAAAGTGCCACAGGAAAGAAAAATGCTTTTTGCTTTCCTCAGACACGGCAGATCAGAGCTGCCTTCCTTCCAGTTCCACCGGCACCATGACACGCCCGGATCTACCAGCTGCCACTTCCTTCCGAGACATGTTCACTGCAAAGACATAGATGCAAAAAGCAGGAGGAAGAAAACCCACTCCCTCTTCAAGGAAGACAAGAAACTCCTGCACAACTATTAGGCTGATCAGCTTTCTCTTTCCAAACTGCCGTCAGCATTCCAGCAAGCAGAATAGCTAATTTCTACTCTAGAGCCATTTACTTCATTTTTGAGCTCTTTTGAGTGAGGATGCTGCTTTAACTTTTATAATCCAGGAAAGGGACAAGAGAGGAGAAGACAGTGGAAGATTCTGTGCCAACTCGACTCACACAAGACCAGGTTCCTCACCGTCCGTATGGAAAATGAAACTTAGATCTTTACCGTGTAGGTGATGTTTCCATAGTTAACTTCTTACTCAAGATGAAAGCACAAGTCTGCCCTAACTAGAGTAGTATTAAAATGTGACTATTTTACTTTTCTTTTCAAAGAAAAAAAAAAACAAAACAAGAAACTAAGAAAGACAGGCATGTTTCCTTGCAAGCAAAACGGAGAAAACGGGATTACTGTTGTCACCATGATCATTAAGCCACAGACACGTAAAATCCACAAAACGGACCGGTGGCTTTGGAAATGCAGTATCACATGGAAGGTGCGGAGGGTTTCCGACATTGTGCACGCTCGGGCTGAGACAAGGACCGAAGCAAACCTCAACCCCGCCAGCAATGAAATGCCCGCGACCGCGGGGAAGACAGCACGGTCTGCTCTGCTGCAGCGAGCTCCCCGTCCTCCCGGTGGCGCAGGCTCATCCCCCCAAGTCCGCGGGGGGCTGAAGGCTTTCGGCTGCACCCAGTGCAAAGCACGTGCATCATCGGACCAATTTCTGAACAGGTTTTTATAAATATATACAAATCAGTTACAGGCACTTGAAATGTCTTTGGCTGGAATAACCCAACATTGCGAGATAATATATTCACAGAGTGTCCAGGCCCAGGCTGGGTTCAGCAGGCATTGATTATGGTTCTCTCCGTCTCTCTTAGAGAACGGGCAGTTGTGGGATTAGGCATCGGCCAAAGCCACCTGAAAGAGAACACGATGAGCGATCCCGCCACACAGCAGAGCCCACGTAACTCAGTCCCACCAGCGCCCTCACTGGGTTCCAGTCTCCAACCAAACACCGGGAGCTACATGGCAGGCATCTAGCGGGCAGAGGAATTACTAACTCCCTAAGAAAAAAGGATCTCACTTAGCGGGGCATGAACAGCTACCCGAAAGTCTCCGCAGCGAGCGGCCGATCCAGCGGAACCCCCCTGCCGAGACAGAGGTCGTGGTTTTGAAACCGCGGTCGGGATTCTGCGAGGTGGCTCCTCAGCTGACAGAAGCAGATGGGAAGCAGCCCTGGCAGGGTCCGCTGCCCCCCACCCCACCCCGGGGCTCTGAGAACAGTTCCCAGTTCCCAGCTATGCAGTGGGTGTGCGGCTGAAAATCCACCACCACGGTCTAGGCCGAGGGCAGACCACTACAGATACACACAGGACCTAAGCTCTCTGCAGGAGACGAGCCGCCAGCCATAGAGGGAATCAGGGCCACGCGGGACTTTCAGTCTGCAGAGACCCCCGGCAACAGTGCTGGGCCACACCTGTCCACTGCTCACCTTCTCAGGACAGAAGTCGGGATTGCTCTGACGCAACTTGCTGGGTCTGCCTTTGATGACGGCGTAGCAAAACATGGTTATCACCATCACGAAGAGGAAGTAACTGGTGTGCATGAGATGCAAATTTATTAATGAACGGTCGTCCTGAATAAAGAGAACAAGCCAGAAACATCGCACTGAGTTGCTGGAAGACGTCACTGCTAGGATTCTGGAAACGGGTTCATAACCTCCAGACTCACCTCAACTTGAATTCTTAACTGGAAGGAGAGAGGGTTCTCTTCCTCTTCTAAACTATTAAAACCAGGTCTAAGTAAAGACGCTGTTCCTGTGGCCACCCACTTCTTCCTAAGGCAGCCCCTGCCCTGGCTTCTGCACTCCCACACTGCCCAGGACCCTGCCCCAGGACCCCCCGCCCCCAGGAAGCCCCAGAGACCCAGGGGCTTTAACCCTTACCCTTCTCCTCCATCCCTTCCTCTGACAGCCCAAGCCTGTCTTTCCCAATCCTCCCTGCTCTCCCGCCAAGAAGGCCTTTCCCCATGGGCAACTTCCTTCTGTCTTGTCCTCACTTTCCAAGTCCCTGATTCACTCCTCTCTGACCTCCCGCACACGGTCACCATCACCAGGCCTGCCAGGTGCCGCACGCCGGCCCTGCTTCCGCCCCCTTTCCTTCACACACACGCACCCACACGCACACACCTCCAGGCCTCAAAACATCAGCCTTGGGCCCGTGGGCTCCAGCCCACAAACGATCATCGGTTGGGCAGACCCGTCTCCCTCAAGCACTGCTGTGCAAGGCCCTACAGCCCAAACGCACGAAGTCCAAAAGCCTCGGCGAGGCACCGACGCGTCTTCTGGCCCCTGCCCAGCACCCAGCCTGGCTGCGCTGCTCAGTCCCGCAGCCCCAGCCCACCAACTGCTACAGCTTGACAGAAGAAAGAGGAAAGAATCAGGCCAAAAGTCTGGCTACCATATACCGACAGGAAGAAAAGTGCGGACACTTAGAACAATCCGTGCAGTCCATTAAAAGCGGGTTCAAGGCTGGGCAGGAGGCCGAATGAGCCCCAGCAGGCGGGTTACAGCGTCTTCCTCGTTAGGTAAAACCCTACCGGCCCTCAGTATCTCGCCAAAGACTCTTCTCCTCCGATTTACTTCCACCTTCATGAATTCCACACGATTTACCATTTGTGTTCACACCAACCCAATACTCCCGGAGTGACCATGGGAGTGAGCAGACGGTACGTGTGTCCCTGGAACACGACGGCCGCGTGACAAACGTAACCGCTGGTGACCAAAGCAGAAAACGAAGAACAGATGCGGAGTGTCCTTAACGGACGGGGTGGCAGCTCAGCCCAGGTCCCCGCTACCGCCCCTAGTCTCCTGGCCCAGCTGGAAATCTAGAAGGGGACGGGCCAAGCACACTCAAGGAGGTAGAGAGGGCCTAGGTGACTGTCCCCAGATGCAGGGAGACAGACAGACACACACACACAACTTCTCTCACTTACGTCCGGAACAATAACTGTAAGCTTGGGATTCAAAGCGTGATAGACTTTTCCAATGGCCCCCTTGTAACACCAGAAAGGGTTGTAATCCTGAGCGTATTTTGTGTTGGCGTCTCTTGCGGTTGTGAAGATCTTGTACCAGAGCGTGGCGTTGCTGTACGTGTCGGGAACACAGTGCGGTGGCTGTCTGCGGGGCAGAGAGCACAAGACAGGGCTCAGCGGCCTGACGCCCTCACCCGGGCCTCCCGCACGGCCCCGGCGCCGCACTGAGCATGGCGTCCCGTGTGGAGAAGAGAAAGAGGAGACACACATTTCTTTAAGATGAAGACCTTTACGCTCGTTTTAGCTCACAGGCTTTTATTTTTAACTTAACAAACACCTAACGGAGTAAGAAACGGCATCCGACACTTACAAGTCTGCTTGTTAAGGTTTCTGGCTTCACAAGTCAACCAACCATGGTTCTCTTCCCTGTGATGTAGCCAAAGAGAGGCCTGGTCCTTTTAGGCCCCTTTTTGTAAATTATCTAAATTCTCAGTCACAACTGAAGGTTTTATACACAAACTTCTCCAACAGCAAGTGACATTTAACTTATCTGATCTTGTCCTACAAACCTCCGAGTATCTAAAACAGATAGGTCCCAGAGTAATTATTTTTTGAGGGAGAGCAAGAGAGCGCGCGTGCACGTGCGCAGGGACAGGCAGAGGGAGATTCTCAAGCAGACTCGATGCCCAGTGCAGAGTCCGACGTGGGGCTCCACCTCATGACCCCGACATCATGACCTGAGCCGAAATCACGTCCGATGTCAACTGACTGAACCACCCAGGCGCCCCCCAGAGTAATTCTTCAAAAAGAATGCATCTACATTGCAGGTTAATAGAAATAATTAAATAAAAAACCAGAATTCATCTTAGAATTCTCTTAAACTGGCTACATCTTACACATTTCATGCACTTACGGATCATTATCTCCATTATAAAGAGGCAAAAAAACCCCAACCCTTAAAACTTATCCACGGTGACAGGGACAGCTGCTCAAAACACAGGAGGTGTAAGTTTCAGCAACAGACACGGTTTCAGGGAAAGACTCATTTATGCTCTCGGTCACGATGACCAAAGCTTCATCGTTCCGGTGGCTTCCTCGTAAGTCATGCCGGTGACACGTCAGCTCCTACTTACTCGGTGTGACGCGCTTGCGCCGACAGGACAGGCGGCCCGGCACGGCAAACAGAGCGGATGTTTTCACTCCCTGCTCAACCACTCACTCACTCAGATCCTCAACGCCAAGTTCTACTTTAGGGTTCCAAACTCAACTCAGATAACCCTTTAGACGGGCCCGCCGGGACAGCCGTGCCCAGTCGTTTACCACAAGCTTCCCCGAGAACCTGCCCACGCGCCCCAGTCCCACTCCTGGTAAACGGGGCTTCCGGCGCGTAGGCACGGGGTTCTGGAAGACACTTACACGGTGACGGGGAACACACCAGGGTTGGCTGTGAGGGTCATGCACGTGGTGAACACCACCTGCTCGCAGTGACTGTGAAGGGCACAGTCGTCCGAACTCCAAGCTGTGGGCAGGGTAAAGGTAACGTTGATCTCCTCATGGGCTTCCCTGCCTACGAAAGAGAAATTGGGGGGCAGGGAGGGAGAGCGTTGGTAAATCAAGGTAGGAACTCATCTATGTATTATGCTCTGCGATTCCAAGGAACCCTGGAATCAAACTCACCCAGGAATCCCCTATCAGCGGGACATCTGCCTGTGCGGGACTTCAGGAACGAGAGCTTGGAGCCGGACTCCGAAGCCTGCTCACCCGGGGGATCCAGAGTGTGGCAAACGGAAAGGAGCCACTGTTAGCCAGGGCCTGGAGATGCCAGGCAACAAGGGCCCCCAGTGCCCACGGTGGAAATTTGGGGGCTGGCTGAGTTATTACCTCCGCTGTTTTAGCACCTGTACGGCACTCATGCCATTTCCAAATCGCTTTTACATGTATCACTTCACATGAAACACACGCCATCCCACAAACATGACCAGAGAAGCGTTACTGTTCCCTTCCATATATGAGCAGACCAAGGATCGGGGGGTCTACCAGACTTCAGGAAGGTTGGGAACTGATAAGGGATAAAGAAGCTTCAACGAAAACCAAGGTCTAGGACCATAGCAGAAGGAGACGGTCCACCCGCTCCCAGAGTCACCTTCCCTCACTCCTGTGGGAACAGCTCTCAGCCGGAAGAGCCAGCAGAGGTCGGCCAGGCACTCCCAAGTTCCTCCAAGGACGGAGAGGCCCTTGGTAACAAAGAACCAAAGACTATTCTTCTAAGGTCTGGGCCTCTGTAGGAAGCCTTTCCTAGTCACTCCAGCTTCTACTACGTTCTCAACAGTCTGTCACAGTCAGAGCCCCCGACTGGTCCAACAGCAGGGCTCAATGTTCTATTGATGGTTATTTTCACTATTTTGTTTTTTTTTTTTAATTTAAGAGAGAGGGAAAGGGCACAAGCAGAGGGAGGGGCAGAGGGAGAGAGAGAAGCAGACTCCCTGTTGAGAGGGGAGCCCGGCACTTAGTATAGCATCTCCTTTGTGCCAGGAACTATTGTTAAGTGTTTGATAAATATTAACTCATATTCTATTTGTCTCTTCCGTGATCCTAAAATTCCAACAGACAAGACCACGTCTTGGGCTTTTTCTTGTTCTTCCCAGCAGCTTGCACGGTGCGGAGCTCATGTGGGTGTGCGTTCGAAAATTCGTAGACTAGTAACAGTATTTGTAGTATGTATCGAAAACTCTACGATGAAAAGCCTGAAAAAAAATTTTGTGTTTGTAAAAATTAAAACTGGAGCTCGGCCTTAAAGTCTCCTCTCAGTCGCTGTGTTGAGAGCCTACCGTACACCAAGCACTTTAGGTGAAGACGTAGCACAAACGGCTCCTTCTTGACTTCATTTAGCTCAAAGTCAAGAAAAGAGGACACATGTAAAAACAATCTGACGAGTAAAAACCATATACCACTGATACTCTGTCTTGGAAGCTGCTGCCTCAGAAAATCTGAACGGAAAAGGGTGACATCACATACCCGAAAGTCCAATCTGATGGCCCAGAATGGTGGAGCACAGATGGGTGACATTGCGGGAGTACCCTCCGAAGGGCTTCAGCGGGTCCAAGGTCAGTGTGATGGCCACTGAGATGTTCAGTGGGCCCGCGTCCTCCAGGGCCTGCGGGGACTGGGTGGACGCTCTGGCCTGCCCGCTGGCCGCCGTGCTCTCCGGGGTTGTGGTGTCGTTTGTGAGGTGCTTCAGTGTTTCGTTCTCGGACACACACAGGTCCAGATCGTTGAACCGCAGCAGAAACGTATTCCAGTCCTGCGGTGGGAGAAAACAGAGGTGTAAGGAAAGCAAGTAAGAGCTGCCTGAAAGTGCTGCCCCTGGCACCCTACAGCCAGGACCCCTGGGTGGGGTCACTAGAGCCACAGAGCTAAGCACTGACAGTAACAATGACAATACAGCCATCAGCCTCTGGCACGGGGATAACGGGGCTGGTTTTCCAAACCACCCTCACATTCACAATCTAAAATACGAACTCTTCACTGGCACGAGATATTAAATAAACTAGGAGATTAAACTAGCTTATTCAAGAAAATGTGTAAAAAAATAGCGTATTATACTTAGAGAAAATGATCTAGCTTGAGAACAAAACTTGAAAAGAAAGCTTGAATGAAAGTAGTGAAACATTAAAAGCATTAATCCAAATTTACTTAGCGGATGTGGTTAGTTACTTGTTTTTTCTAAGACTTTACTTTTAAGTAATCTCTACGCCCAACGTGCCGTTCAGACTCACAGACCCAAGATCGAGTCACCCACTCCCCTGACAGAACCAGCCCGGTGCCCTGCGATTAGCTGTTTATTTTTTTACACAAGGCTGCCTGGGGGTGCCTGGCTGGCTCAGTCAGAAAAGCATGCGACTCCTGGCCTCGGTCAGGGTCGGGAGTTTGAGGTCCACGTTGGGTGCAAAGGTTACTTAAATAAAGAAAACTAAAAAAATAAATAAATGAAGCTGCCTTAAAATAGTGCCTGGAAAGGTCAGTTCACCACAGTCGATACCAACACCAGTGTGGCCCCTTGTCATGGCCTTTGAATCATGACCACCTTAAAGCAGAACTTAAAAAAGGAGGAGAAAAGATGTTTTCTGGCGTCTCTGCACTTCTGTATTGGCGGTTTAAACCATAAGCAGTTTTAAATACATACACAGCTGCTTATGTCACGGTTCAACCGAAACCAACAATAATAAAGTACTCACCGGGTTCTATTTTAATTTAATTTTCACAAAAAAGCAAAGATGAACTCGGGCTGGAAGGGAAGAACACACTAGCCCCAGCTGTGACGCCGACTTCCTTCAGGCAACGTTAGTCTACAAGAAGCTGTCAGCTGTGAGGACTAACCGAGTGACACTTCGGTCACTCTAACACTAGCCTCGCCTGAAAGTGCTGCGCCACGTCCTTGCACGAGGAGCAGGGGAGGGGAGGGGAGGGCAGGGCAGGGCAGGGCAGGGCAGGGCACCGCCGCAGCAATCCTGGAGATGCCAGCAAGTCCACCTTTAGAGAACCCGGTCCATCCGTCTGCGGCAGCCGGTGCATCAAACTACACTCCCCCCAAACCTACAGAGTCAACCGACCACTCAAAAACACTGGGGCTGAACAGGAACATTCTAGTACATTCCTTCATATTCCAGACATGAGGGAACTGAGGCCGAGGCAGCTTTATGGACTCTCTAATTCCATAGTTGACGGCAGAAGCAGGATTAAGTTCTTTGATTCATAGCCCCGAACTTTTCCCATATTCCTAAGATCCTCATTTGAAAATAAAATCATGGGGGCGCCTGGGTGGCTCAGTGGTTTAAGCCTCTGCCTTCGGCTCAGGTCATGATCTCAGGGTCCTGGGATCGAGCCCCGCATCGGGCTCTCTGCTCAGCGGGGAGCCTGCTTCCTCCTCTCTCTCTGCCTGCCTCCCTGCCTACTTGTGATCTCTGTCAAATAAATAAATAAAATCTTAAAAAAAAAAAAAAAAAAAGGAAAGAAAAGAAAAGGAAAGAAAATCACGAAGTCGATCATGACCAAAGTTCTGCACCAGCTTGGCAATGCCTTCCTGCAGACCTCGAGTCCATTCTGAACAGACAGCCAAAGCCAATGTCAGGCACCATTCCGATTACTAAGGACTAATCATCCAGGCTGCCTTAACCACTTGTGCCGGCCAAGTGCTCAACGTGCTGTTGGGCTCTGAGGGAAAGCAATGCCAGGATGCCGCAGAGCCCCGGTTGTGACTAGAATATTCGTTTTCAGCCCTAATGTGGGCACAGGCTATCTGCACGACCTTTAAAGACTCAGGCAGAGTCAGGGCAGAGGGAGAGCTGAGCCAGCCTGTACACTTGTTGGTTAGAAACAGTTTGAAAGGGTTTCATGGCAGAAATAGCTAACACTTGTCACTTAAACTGTGTGAAAAAGTTCACTTGTGAAGGGGACCCCTCCTGCCAAGGTATTCTCGGATCTAGAGCACAGAGCACAGAGCAAGCCAAGCCCCCCATTACACCGAGGAAGAACCCTCCTCTCCTGCACAGGGCGCACACAGGCAGGCACAGCGCAATCCCAATCCCCGCCCCCGTTCCCGCTCCCACCAAGGCACGCAGCCCAGAAGAAAAAAGTTAAGAGAAGGCACCCCAGGAGTCTACTAAGGCAGGAACTCATTTGTCCTAAAAGAAACCTGCAACCACCAGCAATTTACCATAACTTTAATTCAGCATAATTCCTAATGTCAAATACATTCTGTAATAGGTACATTATCATGCAGCTCCATTAAATAAGAACTGTTAACTTTGTGTTGTTTTCTTTGTATACGCAAAAATACATCTTTTAAAATCCGTATTATGAGAGTTCAAACTATTATCTGCCTAGATTAAGGTTCAAAGGGCAACACCCTAATAATTTATTTAAACTGACTACAATGTAAAATCTAGAAGGCCAGTTTGTAGAAAACGGAAGCTCTGCTTAATAAAAACAAATATATTCGGAAATAAGATCCAGCTTTCTATTTCTTCAGTGTCCCTTCTCAGGCAACAATACTGGCTTCCAGTCCGCCACTAAAACTCCGTGATGACATATGGCTTCAAAAGAACAAATGTTTACAGTTTTTAAAAACAGCAATTAGCTAATTCAAAACTTTAATAAATTTGTGATTTATTAAGTTAATAATAGCAAGCGTGTTAGTCCTCTATGCTCTGCACACTTGACAATATACTTCCAAAACGCACGTGTCATTGCTGAGGCGGTCTACCTGAAACTGCACCGTTACTTAAACCAACAGCTGTCTGACTAGACACATTCACAGTGAGCCACAGGGAGATGGAAGACGGATGCTGGGAAAAACGCTGCTTTCTCACTGCGTTCGAAGGAAAGGTGTGTGGAGAGCCCAAGGCTGTTCCCTTACTGTGTAAGGTCTGGCCATCCCGAGAGGAGGACTTGGAACATACGATACCTCCGCCATTTCCGGTGACTTAATCTCCTTGATTTTGAAGAAATAGCCCAAGGTCAGGAAAGCTATTGCCATGGCGCTGACACTGATCATAAAGACCACGAGGGGAGGCCGACTGCTGATGTACAGCTTCAGGTTCTCCAGGGGGTTGACGCTGAACATTATTCTCATCAGCTCCACCTGAAAGGGACGAATCATTAGACTCATGGACCGTCTCGCCCAAAGAAACCCTATGATCCCCACTGTTGTTTCCTTCCCTGGCACTGGGCGCGTGAGGAGGTCACTCACTACGGAACTTGAGAAATGTCGGATCACAAATCTACTGCAAAGACTAGAAGGAAAAACACTAAAGTGAACTGTCACTATGTCACAGTGGTGACCTTAAAAGCTACGCATTTCTCTCCTTCCGTCTGAATCTTCTAATTATTCCATGATGAACACCGCTGTTCCCATAAGGCCCACTGACAACAGCACCAGCTGTTTTCACTTAAGATAACGCTGAAGGAGGTCCCTAACACGACACAAACACAGGCCAACATGCACAGAAAGCAAGTGAGGATGTGCTCATTCCCTACCACTGGAAGGTTCAACATTCTGCCGTTCCTGCCATCCTCACGCCCATCCCAGCAACTGGCACCGAGAGACACGTAATAAATGTTTAACTGAACCACTTCCCTGCTTAACGCCCCCTGAGGCTTCCCACAGGGCCTGGGAGAAGATGAGGGACCCACATGGCGCACAGGTTCCATGTTCCAGAAGCCCTACCAACCTCAGCGACTGTAGGATCGGCAACTTCCGTCCTCCCTCACTGGGCTCTGGCACTGGCCTTCCGATCTCCTAGGACCAGCTTGTCACTTTGTGCAAGGACGTCAGCCGGGACTGACTGGGGACCTCACTGGCCCTGCAGGTCAGTTTGCGGATCAGCCTTCTTAACAATACTGGCTTCCAGTCCCCGAACCTTCCCACTTACTTCGGTTTTCTCTAATAAACAACTTTTGTAGCTTCCAAAGTATACCTCTACACTTCTTTTGCCAAATGTATTCCTAAGTATTTCATTCTTCTTAGAAATTCTGAATTTCCTCTATGAAGCCATTTCCCCCCAAATCTCCACCTGCTTACTCTTCTTAAAATGCAGGTTTCCACTCAGCGGTCAGTCAGCTCCTCAAAGAGGCCTTCCCTGACCACCCCGAGCCCCCCGCCTCTTTCAGACTGTTCAGTACCAGTCGAGAGGACAATTCTCTACTTGTTTGCTGTCTCTCCCTGCTGGTCTCTGAGCTCCGTGATAGCAGAAATCTTGCCAATTTATTTTTTTTTAAGATCTATATGTTTTAACAGATACTGCCATATCCCTTTTTTTTTTTTTAAAGATTTTATTTATTTGGCAGACAAAGATCACAAGTAGGCAGAGAGGCAGGCAGAGACTCAGCTCCCTGCTGAGCAGAGAGCCCGACGCGGGGCTCCATCCCAGGACCCTGAGACCATGACCTGAGCCGAAGGCAGAGGCTTAACCCACTGAGCCCCCCAGATGCCCCGAAATCTTGCCAGTCTTATTCACTGCTCTAGCCCCCTGGTTCCTGGCCCCTAGAACAGGAGCTGGCACACAACAAGCAATTCTATACATGAACAGACGACAACACTAAAAAAAGCAACTAAAGAATAAAAAAATCTGTAACAGCTTTTAAGTTTGAGAGAAAAAGATGCATCAACTCGCCCTAAGAACGAACAGCCACCACGTGGGTGCAGTGAGCCAGGCGGTGTCCTCCCTCATCCTCACCAAGAGTCCTTTGAGATGTAAAATAATATCCTTTGTGCTCCTCCCAGAGCAACACCCCCGCCCCGTGTTCTGTGTACTTTTACTACACACACACACACACACACACACACACACACACACAATTACCGGCACTGCACGTGGAAACTTGCGGAACATGATACATTGACTATCTTCTGACGCTATTCTCATTTACAAGGTTGGAGCTTTATCTCTGCAGATCGCGTCTGCCGGATGCACCGGCTACACCGTGTGCAAGTGCGGCTGAGCCCTGGGGTCCTCCCAGTTTCCCACACCAGGCCCTGCAGCTCGCACAAGAGGGGCCCTGGGCCACAGGGCAGGCCCCTCGGCCACCGGGCCGGGTCACGCCACACAGCTCTCCAAGGAGGTCCTACCGGCAACAGAAGGGCTCAGGCTAGTTCCCGACCTTAGGACCAACACTCGACACTCTGAAGCAAGCTTACTGACTGGGACCAATAAGATCGCTGCGAAATGTTACCTCGTTATTTTTTTTTAATTTTTATTTTTGTGAGAGAGCACGCGCGTGAGTGTGAGCAGGAGCGGGGCAGAGGGAGAAGCAGACTCAGCTGAGCAAGGAGCCCAGGGCGGGACCCTGGGACTGTGACCTGAGCGGAAGGCAGAGGCTTCAGGGCTGAGCCCCCAGGCGCCCTCCTCACTATTTAGATTGCATCTCCCTCAAACTGACCGTTTCCACTGCCTTCTCAGCACTCAGGCTCTTCCTAGGGAAACTGCCTCAGCCTTCTGGCTACTTACCAGCCTTTCGTCCGTTTTCATTAACGCTCAGGAGTTTTAGATTCTGGAGCCTAAGCCTTTTCCAGTTTTTTACGTTGCACATAACGTAATGTACACATACGTTATGTATATGTTACATATATACGTATCTATACATATGTTATGTATACATTCTACTTGACGACTTCTGTGGACTTTCCTTAATACCGTTTATGGTACCTTCTACCATATGAAAGGTTCTTGTATTTTTTCAACAACTCTCTTGATATATAATTTACATATAATTCACCCATTTAACGTGTACGAATCAACTCACAAAACTGGGCAACCTTCACTATAATCAATTTTCAAACATGTTCATCGTCTCATAAAGAAACCCCCCATGCTTTAGGAGTAACCCTCATCCCCTCCGGCCCTAAGACAACCACTAACACAGCTTGTCTCTACAGACCTGCCCATTCCAAACACTGCACAGGAATGGACTTGCAGTATGTGGCCTTTGGTGACTGGCTGCTCTCCCCTAGCACGGTGTTTCCGGGTTGGTCCGTGATGTCCCATGTATCAGTACTTCCTCCCTTTTTGTTGCCAAAAATATTCCACTGTACGAAATACTTTATTCATGTATTTTGCATATCCACGCATCAGCTGATAGACACTGTTTCTAGCAAGTCAAGCTGCAACAAACATGCATGTGTCATTTATTGTATGGACACAGGTGTCCACTTCTCCCGGCTGCTGTCTGTCCTACATACCCCAAGAGTGGCATTGCTGGGGTCATGTGGTAACCACAGGTTTAACCTTCTGAGAACTTGCCAGGTTGTTTTCCAAAGCAACTGCCCCACTCCGCATTCTCACCGGCTGGATAGTGAGTGCTTTTCCCCACCGCATCACCCACACTTGTCATTGCCTTGTTCATTACTGTCACCTTAATGGGTGTGCAGACCACTGTGTTGTGGTCTGCATTTCCTTGATAACTATGAGTTCTTGATTCTAATGTATTTATCACCCTTTTCCTTTCACGATTATGTGTATGCATACATTATGTAATACTCTTTCATTATTTTCCTCTTCAAGTCTTATAGTTTGACTTTTAGTCTCTTATTGACTTGGAATTGATTTGGGATTCCAGAATCCAGTAAGCTTCTGGTTTAAATCTTTTTCGATATAAGAGGCCAATTACCCAATACCATTCACTGAAGATGGTTTTATACTGAACATGGATTTCCCATGGATTTGGAAGGCTACCTCTCATACACACGAAGCTCCCAGATGAATGTGGGTTTGTCTCCAGGCTTTTCTAATGTCCCATCATGGTGTCTGCATCTCCCCACCTTGGTACTGTTTGAAATCTTGCCATCTAATACAAGAAGTCTAACATTTTACTTTTATTCAAAATCATCCGAGCTCTTCTTGGCCCTTTACTCTGCTATATGAATTTTAGGTCCTACCTGTAAAGTTCTCAGGAAAATCTAGTTGAGTTTTAAACTGGAACTGTACCAAACAGACTACTAATTTGGGGAAAAAATGACATCTTTATAACACTGAGGTCCCCAGTCTCTGAACAGAATCTGTCTTAATTTACTTGGGTTCATTTATCTTTTTCAGTAATTTTTAAAAACTTCTTATGTACCTTACTAGACAGATTCAAAAAATACTGATTTATGCAGCTATCATTGACAGCATTTCCTAAAAATAACGTTTCCTACTGTTGATGTATATAAAAGCAACAGGCTTTGGTACACTGATCTCATTCCAGACACACTGATGAAATCTTTTAAATTCTAACTAGGTTATTTGTAGCTTCTCCTGGATTTTGTGTAGACAGTCACATTGCAAACTAGTAAGTATTTCTTCCTTTCCAGCCCCTATTTATTTTTCTTACAACTTTGACTAAAATCTTCAGTGAAATGATGAAGAGAAGTGGCAACAGTCGATTCCTGCCTTTAAAAGGAATGCTTCTAAATGTTTCAGTATTAAATACCGTGTATGTTAAAGGTTTCTGAAAGAAACCCCTTGCCAGGTTAAGAAAGTACTCCTCGGGGTGCCTCGGTGGCTCAGTGGGTTAAAGCCTCTGCCTTTGGCTCAGGTCATGATCCCAGGGTCCTGGGATCAAGCCCCACATCGGGCTCTCTGTTCAGCGGGGAGCCTGCTTCCCCCTCTCTCTCTGCCTGCCTCTGCCTACTTGTGATCTCTGTCAAATAAATAAATAAAATCCTAAAAAAAAAAAAAAAAGAAATACTCCTCCATTTCAACCATGCAAAGAGACTTTCCTTACAAATAGGAGTTTCATTTCAATGATCCCTTTCTCTGCAACTTATCAACTTTTTCTCTTTGATCTGTTGACATCAACTATATGCTGACATTCTCATGCTAACTCTTATTTGTATTCCTTGGATAAACTTAACATGATTGTGATTTTTTAAAACTACATGACTGGTTTATGTCTGCCACATTTTATCTGGACCTTTTAATTTCTATTCGTAAGAGATAAGAAAATGATCAGCCATGATCACGCTCTCCTTGACTAGTAGGACTAAGTCATCCCAGTATCACGAAATTAACTGAATTATCTGGACATGCATTTTCTAAACTGTGTATAAGATGTGAATCTGTGGGTAAGATATGTATAAGATATGAGTTTTTATTTCTCAGAATCTTAACAGAGCTTGACCAAAAAAAAAAAAGATCAGGATTCACCATGCTTTTCTTTGGCTGTATGTCTGGGTGGGCTGTCTTAACCGCTTCACCATGGCTTCAACTGAGTCAGTTTTGATAAGATGTGCTACTCTAGGAAATTACCCATTTGATATTGGTTTTTAGTATTTCTTTTTTTTTTTTTAAGATTTTATTTATTTATTTGACAGAGAGAGATCACAAGTAGGCAGACAGGCAGGCGGAAAGAGACGGAGAAGCAGGCTCCCCGCGGAGCAGAGAGCCCGATGCGGGGCTCGATCCCAGGACCCTGGGATCATGACCTGAGCCGAAGACAGAGGCTTAACCCACTGAGCCACCCAGGCGCCCCGGTTTTTAGTATTTCTAAGCACAGTATCATTCTGTGATTTGTTCACTTTTTTATTTACTTGTAGCTATGTTTTTTTTCACTACAAATGTTCTTGTGCGTTTGCCTTCTCCTTTTTTAACCAACCTTTCCACAGCTGCATTGCACTGGTGTTTTCTAAGAACCAGTATTTGGTTTTGTAGACTGTGTCTAAATAATTCGCTTTCCATTTCAGTCATTTCTACATGTATTTTTATTATGTTTCTCCCTCTGCTTTCTCTGGGTTTACTCACAGAAACCCTTCAATTTCTTCAACTTCTTCAGTTGGAATCTTACCTCAAAATTTTTATTCTTTTCCAATGTAATTGGAATTGCATTTCAGAAAACAAATTTCCCTCAACATACTCCTTCTTTACCTCAATTATGGTCATGGCCTCACCACGCCCACCAACCGAACCCACTAGCTAATCCTGTAGCTCTTCTTTCCGAAATCTATCTCAGGCTCACCCATTTCCCCCACCTTCATGTGAAGAGGTATCAGCCCTCCACAACTCTAAGAGCTCGACATCCACGAGCCCAGCGAGCATCTTTATACTTACGCATTCCACATGTCCCAAACTGAACTCATCTGCCTTCCTGCCAATATGACCCTGCCCCCTGGATTCCCCACCTCAATCCGTAACTCTGGAAAACAAGCCAGACTGCCAGTGCCTTCCCCACTATATCCAATCAACTGCTAAGTGCTAAAGATTCTATTTCTTTACCATCTCTTACTTCCTCTTCGTCTCCACACTCCTCGGCCACTGCACTTAGTTCAGGCCCTTATCACCTTTCCCTTGTAACTATTACTAAGCGTCTCAAATGGCTCTGCCTATACCAGTCAAATCATCCATCCTCCACATGCTGCGAGAGTGACTTCTCCAAATGTCAATCTAGTTGTGTTACTGCTGAACTCTCTCAGCGCTCCAACAGCCAAGGGACGAAGTCCAAGCTCCTTAGAATGGCAGGCCACCGTGAGCTAGGTCTCATCGACCTCTCAATGGTCTAACTGCTTATAATTCCTGGAACACATCAAACAATATTATAGCTAGATGGGGAAGGGGGGGCGGGGATGGATGAAACAGGTGATGGAAATTAAGGAGTACACGTGTCGTGATGAGCAGCAGGTATTAGATAGAAGTGGTGAATCACTATACCACACACCTGAAATTAATATAACACCGGGTGCTAACTAACTAGAATTTAAATGAAAACTTTTTAAAAATCGGGCTCATTAAAATTGAGAATTTCTGCTCTATGAAACACACTGTTGAAAGAATGAGAAGACAAGCACAGACGAGGAGAAAATACTGCAAAAGACGTATCTGTTACCCAAAATATACAAAGAACTCTTAAAAAAACAACACAATTTAAAAATTAGCCCAAAATAGTTATAAGATGTAAATAAATAAATAAAAATGAGCTCTTAACAGCTCAATAAAGAAGATTTACAGATGGCAAATAAGTACACGAAGAGATGCCCCACATCGTGGGTCATCAGGACACACAAATTAAAACAACAGTGAAATACCACCACACCTGCTAGAAGTGGCCACAACCCAGAACACGGGCAACACCAAATGCTGATGAGGATGTGGAGCAACAGGAACTCTCAGTGCTGACAGGAGTACAAAGTGGCTAACAGCCACGCTGGAAGACCGTTTGTGCTTTCTTACGAAACTAAAACATACTCTTTTTCCCCAATATATTATTTATTTGTCAGAGAGAGAGAGAGAGCGTGCGCACAAGCAGGGGGAGCAGCAGGCAGAGAAGCAGGCTCCCTGCTGAGCAAGGAGCCCGATGCGGGACTTGATCCCAGGACCCCTGATCACAACCTGAGCTGAAGGCAGAGGCTTCACTGACTGAGCCACAAAGGCGTCCCAATTAAAACCTACTCTTACCCATAAGGTCCAGCAACTACACTGCTTGGTATTTGCCCTCAGGAGTTTAAAACTTATGTCCACATGGGGACACTAGGGTGGCTCAGTCCGTTAAGGGTCGGCTCCTGATTTCAGCTCAGGCCACGATCTCCGGTCCATGAGACTGAGCCCCACGTCAGGCTCTGTGCTGGGCACACAGCCTGCTCGGGATTCTCTCTCTCCCTCTCCCACCCCTTAAAAAACAAAACAAAACAAAACAAAAACTTCTGTCCACACAAAAATCTGCACATGGATCTTTATAGGCGCATTATCCATAACAGCCACAATTTGGAAGCAACCCAGATACCTTTCAGTAGGTGAATGGATAAGCTGTGGTACATCCAGATAGTGGAATATATCATTTGGCACTAAAAAAAAGAGCTATTCGGCCGTGAAAGGCAAGGGGGAAACGTAAATGCATATGACTACATGAAAGAAGCCAGATGATCCCAACTACATGACCTTCTAAAAAGGCACAACAATGGAGCCAGTAAGACCAGAGGCTGCAGTGGGCGGGAAGTGGAGCACGGAGGATCTGCAGGGCAGTGAAAACACCACATGGCATTATCATGGTGGACACAGGTCATTATACATTTGTCCAGGGTGCCTGGGTGGCTCAGTGGGTTAAAGCCTCCGCCTTCGGCTCGGGTTATGATCCCAGGGTCCTGGGATTGAGCCCCGCATCAGGCTCTTTGCTCGGCGGGGAACCTGCTTCATCCTCCCTCTCTGCCTGCCTCTCTGCCTGCTGTAAAATAAATTAAAACAAAAACAAAAACAAAAAAAAACCCTTAAAATAAATAAATAGATTTGTCCAAACCCCTAGAACATACAACATCAAACACAAGCGTTAATATATACTGCACTCTGGATACTAGTGACACGTCCACAGAGGTTCACCAATTGTAACAAATGTGTCACTCTGTGGGGGGCAGGGGGTGGAGGATGCTGACAATGGAGGAGGCTGTACATGTGTGGGGATAGACTGGTCTCTGTACCTTCCTCTCAATTTTGCTGTGACCCTAAAACTGCTTTTAAAAACGAGTATAGGGCGCCTGGGTGGCTCAGTGGGTTAAAGCCTCTGCCTTCAGCTCAGGTCGTGATCTCAGGGTCCTGGGATCGAGCCCCACATCGGGCTCTCTGCTCAGCAGGGAGCCTGCTTCGTCCTCTCTCTGCCTGCCTCTCTGTCTACTTGTGATCTCTCTCTGTCAAATAAATAAATAAAATCTTAAAAAAAAAAAACAAACGAGTATTTTAGGGAAAAAAAAAACGAGTATTTTTAAAAAAATAAAAATCTAGAAATGGCATTACTTAGGTTAAGAGTCATAAGATTCAGAAACAAAAACATCAATAATAACTTAGAATTCGGTAAATTTAAAGTTGGAAGCCTCTTCTATATGCTTATAAAGTTTATTAAGAACGAGAACAAAATCTGAATCATATATAAACTTAAACAGCTGAAACTACAATTATGAAACATCTGGAAAAATAGAAAAATCTAAAATAAGCTTTTAGAGAAAACTAAGTCATTAAAACCATGTCACACCAGAATGTAAACACTTAGATAAATATCAGCATAAATACCTAAAAATTAACAAACAACATCCACATAGCTAATTTAATTAGAGAAAGTTCCAGAGGAGGCCAACTGTATTTACTTAAAAGTAAAAGCTTTATTACTATTTATTTATTTATTTTCTTTTTAGAGAGCATGCGTGAGAACGAGACGGGAAAGTAGCAGAAAGGACGCGAATCCCAAGCAGGCTCTATGGCCAGCATGGAGCCCTACAATGTGGGGCTCGACCTCACAACCCTGAGATCATGGTCTGAGCTGAAATCAAGAGTCAGACACTTAAAACTGAATCACCCAGGTGCCTCAAGCTTTTTAAAAATTTTTTAATAAAACAATGAAAAGTCCAAATATTTCACAAACTTAAAATTCCTTTCCTACAAGCATTTTCAAATACAAATTTAACAAAAGCTAAACAAACTTATTTCTTTGCCAAAAAAATGACAAGAACATTTCTGTAACCTTCATCATAGTAAGTGTCAGTAATTAAAGAGTAAGTTAAGCTCTGTACAGGGAAACGAAAAGTAGATCAGAGGGAAGGCACACTATCCGACCCCCTCCCCTAAATTCATCCCAACTGCAATTAGAGACATTCGCAAAGATAAAGAGAAACCGCCAGGGCTTGTGATGCTGCCTCTTGGCAAAGTCTAGGCATTTAAGGTACCAGAACACAGCCAAAAGGCAATTTCATAAGCACGTGATTCAAGTCTACTGGCAAAGCACCTAGAGCTCCGAGACAAGTCCAACACCAACACTACACATCAAGTGGCAATTTAAGTAGACAAAAGGCTAAGATTACTGCGGAGTTACCTCAAGCAACCTACAAGTTAGGAGAAACAACAGTCACTTTAAAAGGGGAGAAAAAGGGCTGTTAATCTCACTAGAGACCAGCTTGGCCACACGTATCAACAGCATTAAAGCCTAGCACACTCCTACCTCTGCTATGTTACTTCTAAAAACTTCACCTGAGAAAACACTCCTTGCTGAAACCAAGATTTAACTAACACAGTTCCCTCAGGAGTGTTTAAAATGGTTAAAAAAAAAAAAAAGAAAAGAAAAGAAAAGAAAAGAAAAGAAAAACCAGCTACCCAACAGCAGGGCAACGGTTACAGGATATACTCCCAGCAGCAACACCACGGTCATCAGACACCCAGGACCTACGGTGACACACACAGAATGAGGCTCGGCAGGTTTAAGTACGAGAGTGTGTGTGCGCCTAAGCACCCACAGGGGGAGAAAAGACAGCCTACCCTCAAACCGTAAACAGGGGTAAACGGGCGGTTCTCTCTCGCTGGTGAGATTACATACATCTTCTTTTTAAAAAATTTCCAAATGACGGGCGCCTGGGTGGCTCAGTCAGTTAAGTGACCAACACCTGGTTTCAGCTCAGGTCCAGACGTCAGGGTCGTGAAATCGAGCCCCGCACCGGGCTTCCGGCTCAGCGGGGAATCTACTGGATATTCTCTCTCCCTCTCCTCTTCCTGCTCAGGCACGACGCACTCTCGCATAATAAATAAATCTTTTAAAAGATTTTCCATAATGAGTATGTATTCTCTTTGTAATAATTTCTAACAATAAAATTTATATATATAATCCCCAATAGATCCTGCTGCTCTCATGGCCAAAATAGAAACTTTATGAAATCTTAATTCCATTCACTTTCTTCATTAATAAAGGTGATGGGGTGCCTGGGTGGCGCTGTCGGTTGAAGGTCCAACTTTTTTTTTTTAAGATTTTATTTGTTTATTTGACAGACACAGATCACAAGCAGGCAGAGAGAGGAAGGGAAGCAGGCTTCCTGCCTGCTGAGCAGAGAGCCTGATGTGGGGCTTGAGCCCAGGACCCTGGGATCATGACCTGAGCCGAAGGCAGAGGCTTAACCCACTGAGCCACCCAGGCACCCCGAGAGTCAAACTCTTGGTCTCAACTCAGGTCATGATCTCAGGGTCGTGTGGGACTGAGCCCTGAGTCAGGCTCCGTGCTGGGTGCAGAGGCTGCTTGAGAGTCTCTGTCCCTGTCCCTCTGCCCCTCCAGCTCATGCTCTTTCTCTCTAAAATCAGTAATTCTTTAAAAAATGATAAAGGTGATAAAAGAATAACATACCTTTTTTATACCAAACTAGAAAAAAAAAATAGAAAACAGGATGGTCCTCTAGCATGTCCTGGTGCTAAAGAAAGGCAAAGCTTAACTCGCAGTGATCTGTACACAGAGGGTTCTGTAAGAAACCTCTATAAGAATACTTAGGTGAGGGACACCTGGGTGGCTCAGTGGGTTAAAGCCCGTGCCTTCGGCTCAGGTCATGATCCCAGGGTTCTGGGATCGAGCCCCACATCAGGCTCTCTGTATAGCGGGGAGCCTGCTTCCACCTCTCTCTCTGCCTGCCTCTCTGCCTACTTGTGATCTCTGTCTGTCAAATAAATAAATAAATCTTTAAAAAAATAAATATATTAAAAAAAAAACAAACACAGAATACTTAGGTGAGGTTCCTCTAGACCACCCACTAATGTGTGCTCCTGGGGCAGGTGGTGCCTAGAGGTCCTCCCGACAAGCGTGGGCTCCTCCCCAGGGCAGAGAGGGCAGCAGGTGACCGTGAGCAGAGAGGTACGCAGGACGGTAAGGTGTCTTGCAAGGCAGGAGAGAAGAGCGTCGAGAAGGAAGTGGTACTGAGAAGTGAGTAAGTACGAGGAATAAGAAAAGAAAGGACGTGAGTCTCTCCGTGCTTGAAAACGTGCTTGGTTGAACCTGAGCTTGTGTAATCCTGCACCTGGCAAGATCACTGGTGACCTTTAAAACCACTCTGGCGGAGGGAAGTCCAACAGGAAGGAGATAAGACCAAGGATGAGGAGACAGCAACAGGTGTGCACCAGCGCTTCAAATGATGAGCGACAGGGTCAGGAGAAGTGAAGAAATGGGCGGAAAGGAGCTACTCCAACTAGAGGGCTGCCCAAGGGACCAGGCAGCTGAAATACGCAATGTGCATCTGGTTTAGCATCTTATTAGAAAGAGAAGAAATTAACACTGATTATGTCAGATAACGAGCCCTTCCAGAGGGTCTCCCTCTCTCCAAGTATACCACAGAGCTACTTTCTCAAGTTTAAAACTACAATCTAAAAGCAGAACCTGGATCTGCTAAACCACTACCTGTGACCCAATCAAAAAGTTCACTTTACAGAAAAAAAAAACCGCTGTTCATCTTCAACCAGGTTTTCGGCCTCAAGCTAAATGGGAATTTCCTTACATCTCTCCTATAAACTCATGTCCTTTTCAAAGTTTGGAAGAGACTGGGAGTTGGGGCGGGGGGTGGGGCATGCCAAAGCGACAATGTGGGGGGAGGCTTGGAGAGCCTGTTCTGCATGCCCACCCCAGGAACACCCTGCTCTTGCGCTAGAGGAAGAGCCGGAACTCACGTGGATGTGGGAGACAGGCCCGCTTCGAATGTAAAAACTGAAGCAGCATTTCGCAAATATCCTGAGCCTACCAAAGAGCATGCATGGACAGGACACCGGATCATACAACACTTGGCAGAGCTGAAGACACCTGCTGGCTTCAAAGAAACCCTGGGCCATCTCGAGCACCCAGCTACCATCTCACTCTGCTCGGAGAGCGGCTGCAGCTCAGCCTCCACCCGAAGCTCACGGCTGGGCCTCTGCGCAAGGCAGACACACTCATTCCCAGCTTCCCGTCAAATTTCCGTACTGATCTCCCACCCCAGCTCTAAACAGCCACCCACCGAAGCCCTCTACTGAGCTAACCCACGGGTACCTGGAGCCGACCGGGTCCAACCTCATCCGCTTTCGCCAAATCAGCCCCTCCTCCCAGACAGACACAGCCATCCCCCCAGTGACCACTGCCAGCCGTTCCTGAGTCTCTCCCTCCCACAGTCACCGTCTAGCAGTTTCCACCTTGTAACCTCGCTCACGAGCAGCTGCTCCCCCTCCCCAGACACCGCCTCCTTTAGCCAAACCGAAAGCCGCATGTACCTGCTCGTGTTGCCTCTCCTTTCCATGATATTTCTGCACTGCCCACCCCTGACAGGCACCGCCTGACTCAGAGCTGGTGCTTAACGTAACATCGAACACGACTGCCCACTTTTCACGTGAGTGGCACACGGTTCCAGGAGTCCTGCACGTACTGTGTACGTGCCCTACAACATCTGTATTGCACAGAAGAGGAAATTAAGGCCTAAGGCAGTCAGCTAACTTACCCAAGGTCATACAGTAGGAAATGAACCAAGACTCAAATCCAGTCCACCTCCAGAGCCAGCGCATTAACCAGTAAGCACAGTGCGGCCTCCCAGTAAATGTTACGGATTTGGATAGAGTCAAGTCAACCCCCATCAAATGAGGTAAAAACCGAGGGTACACATAAAACTTTGCAGTTAAGACATCAGTAGCGATACAAGCGAGAGCCCTCTCACTAAGGGGATATGAGGAAGGCAGAAACCAGACTAGCAAGGGTTAAGGAGAAAGTATCCTGTCTAACAGCGACTACCTACAGCATGCCCTGTGCCAGACACCACACCAAGTGCTCTACTCACGTTGTACTTCTTAATCCTACAACAATGCTAGGTAGATCCTACTATCCTGATTTTACAGAAGGGGAAACTGAGTCAAAAGAGGCTAAGTAATTTGTGCAAGATAATAAGTGGCAGAAACACTCTGACTTAATTCATCCAAGCCCAAAAGCTGTGTCATCAATCACAATACCAGGATTGATAAGTAGGTTTCAAGTCCAATGTCAAGTTGAAAATAAACAAAATTTTTTACAAGCCACGGATATAGAAAATATTTTTAGTCATGGAATTCAAAAAGCACAAAACCGACATTTTTGAAGTTTAAAATGGTGAACTTACTTTCCATCTCTAGAAACAAGGCAATTCATGTCTCAAAATGCTCATCCATTAGAGTACAAAGCAAAGATGAGTAGAATTTTGTCAATGGTTTCTCAAGCTAATATAATTCAGTGTAGAAAAAACTTTCACCATAACTCAAAAGTTTAAATGATCAAAAGAGAAATTACAACAGAAAGCATAAAGTTTTAGTTGCGAAATGTGCATTTTAGGCAACACCAGTACTCAAAGACAAAAAGGAAAGGAACAACACAGGCTGATATAATTACGTCTGTAAGCAGACTTACTTTCAAAATTCAGACTCAGGCTGTACTTGTACTCACTTATAATTAATGAATGCATGGCTCCATTTTCAAAGTCATAATGTAAAATCACTGTAACCTCCAACATGCCCCTCTCCCTTTTTTAAAAAATTAATTCACCATAGTTCCAGAACAGAAAATAATTTATTTTTGTTCTTTAATATTTTTAAACTGCTGACCATCTTAAAAACCGAATTAAAAGTATCCCCACATAAAAGTTTAATGACTTGGGAGTTTAATTAACAGATATTAAAAAAATAAATCATGAGTGATGACAAGATTAAATGAACACTAAACGTTCAATGCGAAATTATATTGTAACATCCAAATTCAGTGTAACAAGTGGGAGATACCATGAAAACAGCACTTTTAACCAAGGAGCATAAAAGACCAACTGGAAAATGACCTTACTTTGCAGACTGTCATCGCCAAAGGCTTCTGTAGTCCCCAGGACTACACTGAGATCTGTAATTATACACAAACTACAAACCTCTGGTCAAATTTATTCAATTTGTACCAGGGAAAGATAATTTAAAGATTTCCGTATTTATTAAAAATGGAAAATCAATTTGCTAAAAACTCTTTCCTCCATTTCCTTTTTTTTATCACTATGATACTGTGCTTGGTTTATTTTTTTCAAGTTTATTTAAACTCCAGTTAGTTAACAGATAGTAATAGTGGTTTTAGGTGTACAATTTCGCGATTCAACACTCACATCGCCCAGCGCTCATCGAAAACAGCACGCTCCTCAATCCCTACCACCTTTTTCACCCGTGCCCTTGCTCATGTCCCCCGGTACCCATCAGTTTGTTCCCCATAATTAAGAATCTGTTCATTGGTTTGCCTCTCTTTTTTCCCCTAGGATCACCTGTTTTGTTTCTTAAATTCCACATATCATTTTTTATATTAATTGTAGTGTCATAGTAAGATACTTTTTAAAAAACCCTCTCACATGGCAACAGAATTCTGCGGCATATTACTGACCAAAAAAAAAAAAAAATCCCACAGATTGTCTGTCCCTGGACTAATGTCGTGCTGCGGCCCATTAAAACCACTCTTTCTCAGACGCTCATCTGTGACGAGGAAGCAGAGCAGCGGGTAGAAAGGGAAGAGCCGTCTAAAAGAAGCATTAAAGAGTCAAGAGAGTGCAGTCCTGAGCAAGGCTCAAAGGATAAGGCTGAAGTCAGTGAGGTCCTGAGACTGGTTACGATGATGCGAAGCAGTTACAGGGCATCCTCCGTGAAGGATACCGGGTCAGAGAAACCGCAGGTCTGGGAAGTGAACAAGCTCGGGGACTGGCGGAAAAGCGCCGTCCATCACCCGGCTGTAGCCAGAGCATCAGAGACCACACCAGAGCTGTGTTCTCACAAACTAAACACAGGCGCGGAAACATCGTGCAGACACCAAATCTAATTTCCTGATTGCTAATACCAGACAGAAATCACCATCAGCATCTTTTTCATTGTCCTTAAAATAAGTCAAGCACCCCTTGTGTCACTGGCGGCATAAAAGAACAAAAGAAACCCACCACAGAAAACAATTCTTTAGAACCGAAATCTACCAGAAGCCAGACTGCGTAGCCTCGGCTTTTTTTGTCTTAGAAAAGCATTTAACTGGAGCACTTGGGTGGCTGAGTCAGTTAAGTGTCCAACTCTTGATTTAAACTCAGGTCATGATCTCAGGGTCCTGGGATGGTGCCTGGAGTTGGGCCCCACGCTCAGCGGGGAGTCTGCATGAGGATTCTCTCCCTCTCCCCCTCCCAAATAAATAAATCCTAAAAAGCAGAAGCAGAAGAATTTAACTCTTTTTTAAAAAAAGATTTTATTATTTATTTGAGAGAGAGACAGCAAGAGAAGAGGGAGAGTCAGAGGGAGAAGCAGACTCCCTGCCAAGCAGGGAGCCCGATGCAGGACTCCACCCTGGGACTCCAGGATCATGACCTGAGCTGAAGGTAGACGCTTAACCAACGGAGCACCCAGGCACCCGAGAAGCATTTAACCCTTAACGGACTTCCGAGGCCAATGACTGCAGGACCCCACTGTCCAGCTACCTAGTCTGGGTGCTGTTCTATTAACTGGTCCTTGCTTTTCCATTTCACGGGTTAATTGTGAAAGACCCAAATGCTCCAGACCCCCTGAGGTCCACCTTAAAAGCCACTTCCTTTATGACACTTAAGCGTAACAAAGCCATATGGCAACTGCAGCCTGCCACTTCTTACTGCTCTAAGCATGTTCCCTGCGGGCAGAACTATTTGCAGGTCTGGTCTCTCTTCCCTGCAGCTGCGGCAGCTGCAGCCCAAACAGAGGGTGTTCCCTCAGCATTTGGGGATCTCAGAACCCTGGCGTGGGTGGCAGCCCCCACTTCCAGTCCCCCTCAAGGAGGCCACAGCCATTCTTCCCACACCTCTACTGGGAAGTCCACACAATGCGTCCTTGTGCAAGAGAGAAAGCAGGCTTGGGGTCACGAAGTACATCTCTGCTGCACAACAGGTCAATTTCCTTTTCTTACACGGGGGAAGCGGGAAGGTGTTCAAGCAGCTGCACACAGAGCTCGCAAGTGCTCAGACCCCGAGGGAACCGGAGAACTCTGGGGACAAACCGATTTATGAAACATTCGTCACCCAATCATCCAAGTCCGGCGCGGGGATTCCCTCCCACCTGCTCCCACCGCGGCTCACCTTCGAGGCAGGACACAGCAGCTCGCGAGGATCCGCAGTCTTTCCGCTGCGGAGCGGGCTGCGAGGAAGCCCCCACCCGTCACCGAGGGCTCGGCCTGCCGCTGACAACTCCGGCGCAGGCCCCGGGCCCCGAACGGAGCCCCTCACCCGCTGTCCCCGGCTCTGGTGCTCACAGATTCGAAGCGGCCCAGCAGGCTCGGGGTTACCGCTCACGGTGCTTACCCCGAGAAACGAAACTACGCGCCTCCAGGTCACCCCGCGGCCGCCCCTGAGTTCATCAAAGTGCGCGTGAAGCCGGTCACCCGCCGCCCCGGGGCAGCCACCGAGCCCTCGACGCGCAGTGCCAGCGCTCCGTTTCCGCACACCCGCGTCCCCTCCCGTCTTCTCTCGCGGACGCTAAGTCGCGGAGGGAGCGGGGACGCCGGCACGACCGCGTCAAACACCGCCACCACCAAAGGCGCCCGCGCCGAGTCCAAACTGTCCAGGCCTCGGGTGCGTACGGGGAGGTCCCGCCCTCTCGAGGGACGCGGGCACCGCTCCTCCGGGTGCGGGTGGCCAGCCGGCGGCGGGGATCAGGCCCAGGCCGGCGGCGCAGGCCAGACCCTGCCCGGGCGGAGCGACCCCCACCGCGACCCGGGCGGCGGCTGCGGCCCCGAGAGGCTGCGGGGCCACCCGGCCAGCAGGTCCGCTCCCAAGCAGCGCGATCCCCACTCGGCCCCGCGCTCGGCCCCGGCGACCCCGACCCCGGCCCGCCAGCCCCCGCTCACCCCGCCCCGGTGGGCAGCGGCGCGCCCCGGGCCCAGACGGGCCAGCTGGTCGGCGGCCGCCCGCGGCCGCTCAGAGCTCACTCGCGGCGGCGCGCGGCGGGCCCGGGGCCGCTCGGCACCATCCTCCCCGCCGCGCCGGGGGCGGCGTCAGGCTCCGCGGGGCCCAAGCGAGGCCCAGCGGCCAGTCCGGCTCACGCCGTGGCGACACAGACTCGTCTCCGGGTCCGGCAGCCGCGGTTTCCGGGTAGAAAAAAACGCCACCGCCAAGGCCGCCGTGACCTCCGACACCGGGCGTCCGACGGCGGCTCGGCCGGGACAAGACTCCTCCGTCGCGAGCGCCAGAGACCACGCCCCCGTCGGGTCACGTGGCGGGGGCTTGCGTGCGAACACGGGCGCTGCGTGCGTCCCGACGTGCAGCGCTCGCCGTCCCTTCCCGCGCGTGGGTGTGAGCGCGTGTGTCCGCGTGTGCCCGCGTGTGCCGTGTGTGCCCTGAAGGCGCGGGGCAGTGACGGTGTCATCTCCGCGGAGCCGAGGTCGCCCGCCCGCGCTGGGAGCGAGTCGTCCGGAGCCGCGGTGGACCCGGAGGGACTGCGGAGCCGCTGCCGCGTACCCGGAGCGCGCGGAGGACACAGGTGCCCGCAGCCAAACGGGAAACACGCTTTAGTGTGTGTTTTTAACGATTTTATGCATTTATCTGACACACAGGTCCCAAGCAGGCAGAGGGGCAGGCGGAGGGGGAGGGGAAGCAGGCTCCCCGCCGAGCAGGGAGCCGGACGCGGAGCTCGATCCCAGGACCCTGAGATCATGACCTGAGCCGAAGGTAGAGGCTCAACCCACTGAGTCCCCCAGGCGCCCCTGGAAGCCAATTTTAATTCATTCTTTTGTGTATTGTGGTAAAAGAGTTCTGCTTTTTTAAGGTTTTATTTTAAATGTTAGAAACGGTTCAGTCCGCTGAGTGTCTAACCGTGCAGGGCCTGAAACGCCCGACGGGCTCAGCGTGTGAACCGCGTGTTTCCTCTGCTGGGATCGCGCTTGCTCGTGTGTCAAGAGAAGTTCGTGCTCGTGTCATTGGTAGATGGGTCCCAGCTGGGAAAGGAGCCGCTTACACGCTGGCGGGAAGGCAAGTCGGTGCAGCCGCTCCGGAAAACAGTGCGGAGAGTCCTCAAGAAATTAAAAATAGAGCTTCCCTATGACCCTGCCATTGCACTACTGGGTATTTACCCCAAAGATACAGATGTAGTGAGCAGAAGGGCCATCTGTACCCCAATGTTCATAGCAGCAATGGCCACAGTTGCCAAACTGTGGAAAGAACCAAGATGCCCTTCAACGGACGAATGGATAAGGAAGATGTGGTCCACATACACTATGGAGTATGATGCCTCCATCAGAAAGGATGAACACCCAACTTTTGTATCAACATGGACGGGACTGGAGGAGATTACGCTGAGTGAAATAAGTCAAGCAGAGAGAGTCAATCATCATATGGTTTCAGTTACTTGTGGAGCATAAGGAATAACACAGAGGACATGGGGAGGTGGAGAGGAGAAGGGAGTTGGGGGAAATCAGAGGGGGAAACGAACCATGAGAGACTGTGGACTCTGAGAAACAAACCGAGGGTTTTGGAGGGGCGGGAGGGTTGGGGAGCCTGGTGGTGGGAATTGGGGAGGGCATGACCGCATGGAGCACGGGGTGTGGTGCATAAACAATGAATTCTGGTACACTGAGAATACACGATTACAAATAAATGTGTACCAACCCCCACATGACTGCAAACCTTTGGGACCCGTGTGCACCCTCATATTCTCTGTAGGAACACAGCCTGCTCCAGGGTGTTCTGTGCACATGTGGGTGGTTTCCTGAGCCAAAAGCGGGGTAACAGGACCTTGGGTTTTCCAGATCCTGGGGGTAAAATGGCTTTTGCCTGTGATATGTTTCCTTACTTGAATGCTGCCGCTGTGCCCTTTATTCCTTGAATAAACTGTGGATTTGTAAGCTTCGCCATGCTGAGTCCTGTCATTTTGGGTCTGAGCAAGTCAAACCCACCTGAATACCACCGTTGGGGTGGTTTTGCTGTACTAACGATCACTGGGCTCCTGACAGGGGTTCCTGAGACAAGGACACATCCGCCACCTCTTTGTCATTCCTGCCAAAATGCTAAAACCTGAATCTAATCCTCAGGAAATGAGCAAACAAATCCAGGATGAGGGACGTTCTGCAAAATACTACTTCCCACTCTCCACATGCCTCTATGTCATGAAAACGGGAAACCATACTTCCACAATGTGTACTGAGTCCTCGTGATGTACACTTCCAAAATCTTACTGTTTTACTTGTCAATTATACCTTAAAAGCTGAGGGGGAAAAGAAAGAAGGCTGGGCAACGGTTCTAGATCAAAGACCACGAAAGACACGTGACCACTCAAAGCACTGATTAATACTGCACAGGAACGTGGGCTGGAAAATCTGGATGTGGTCCGCTTCTTGCATCAGTGGTAAATTTCTGTTGTTACATGAATTACTGTCCTTATCCTTAGGAGATACATACTAATGTATTATACGTATATACAATCTATATATACATGTACTTATTTAGATCTACACTAAATAGGAATATTGAGTTATCTGCATCTGATAGAGAGGAAGCGAATGTGACAAATCGTTAAGTGGTGAATCAAGGAAAAGGGCATATAAATATTCATTATAGCATCCTTGCCGTATTTCTGTAGATTTGACATTTCTCAAAAATTTAGAAGAAGAAAAATAATAATCACTGTAATATATTAGGCCAGAAGTCAGCAAGCTTTTCTGCAAAAAATATTTTAAGCTTTACAGACCATATGGTCTCCGATGCAGCTGCTCACCTCTGCCATGCACTGTGAACGCCACAGAATGAATGGGAGTGGCTGTATTCTAATAAAACCTTATTTGCAAAAGCAGGTGGTGGCCAGATTTGGCTGCCGGCCATATTTTCTGACCCCCTGCTTTAGGCTGTGGCCAACTCGGGGCAATTCTGTTGCATCTTACGGTCCATTAGAATTTCATGGGTGCTCAGGAATTGACAAATTGTTAAAACGTGAATCAAATACTAGTGTTATCCTAATCTCCCAATGACTGATGGCCGACAGCCACATCCCGCATAAAACATCCTCTCCTTTTTCATCTTGTCCCTAATAAAAACTTTTCAGTCCCATCTTCCCAACACCCAGGGCCCAAGCCCCAATGCCTTCCACTTTCTCCTTTCTCGGTTCTCTGAGATCTTGGAAAGAGTTAGTGTCATCAGATGGTGGTTAGAAATGGGGGCCCCTCTGGGAAGGTAGAACGGTGCAGCCACTGTGGAAAACTGTATGGCAGTTTCTCAAAATGTTGAAAATAGAACTACCGTACCATCCAGCACCTTTGGGTTTATTCCAACAGAACTTGAAGTCGGGGTCTTGAGGTATCCACATCCCCGTGTTTGTTGTAGCACTATTCACAGTCGCGAAGACCAAGAAATAATCTAAATGACCACCAACAGACAAATGGATAAAAGAAAACATGTGGGAGCACCTGGGAGGCACACCCGGTTAAGCATCTGACTCTTGGTTTTGGCTCAGGTCACCATCTCAGGGTCCTGAGTTCAAGCCCTGTGTCACCTCCTTGCTAGGCTTGGGGCCTGCTTGAGATTCCCTCTCCCTCCTCCTCTGCTCCTATCCTGCCCTACTCTAAATAAATAAATAAGACCCTAAAGAAAAAAGAAAGAAAATGTGTGCACAATACACTGGGATGATACTTGACCTGAAAGAAAATAAAATTCTGCAAAATGGGACAACATGGATGGACCTTAGGACATGAGGCATGATTCCATTTTTTAATGATTATTTATTTGAGAGAGTTTGAGAGAAATTTGGGGGTGCAGAGGGAAAGAATTTCAAGTTGACTCCCCACTGAGTGGGAGAGCCTGACATGGGATGGGATCTCATGACATTGAGATCATGACCTGAGCTGAGATCAAGAGTGGGATGCTTAACCAACTGAGCCACCGAGTGCCCCAGAACTCCATTATTCATACTGATCAGAGATGAAGGCCCCGAGTGTGTTTACTTAATATATGATTACCATATTCTGTGCTGAGTGATCCAGAGGAAAATGACTGATTCTCACTTCATTACATATCTTTTTTTTTTTTTTGAGATGTATTTATTTGAGAGAGAGAGAGAGCAAGGGGAGGAGCAGAGGGAGAGAAACAATCCCCAAGCAGACCCTCCCCTTGCTGCCCCCACCAAGTGCAGAGCCCAACTTGGGATCTATCCCAGGACTCTTTGAGATCATGCCCCAAGCTGAGATCAAGAGTTGGACACTTGATCAAGAGTTGAACCCCCCAGGCAACCCAAATTCAGCCTTTTTAGATTCCACGTATGCATTCCACAAGTGAAATCATACAGTATTTGTCTTTGTTTGATTTATTTCACTTAGCATTAATGCTCTCGAGGTCCATCCACGTTGTTGCAAATGGCAGGATTTCCTTCTTTTCTATGACTGAATTTTATATATTTATACAATTTTTTATTCATTCTCTATGAATAGACACATAGGTTGTTTCCAAGCTTTGGCTGTTGTGAATAACGCTGCAATGAACACGAGGTACATATCCTCTTTGAGATACTGTGATTTCATTTCCTTCCATATCTATACACAGGAATAAGGATATCCAACATGATTAAACTTTTAATTTTGAAAGACTCATAATTGGTAGAAGTTGGTAAAATAGTAGAGAGACCTCCTATACATACTTACCTCCAATGGTAATACCATACACAACTATAATACAGTATCATTCCAGAAAATCAATATTGGTAAAATTTACAAACCTTATTCCCATTTCACCATTTTTATATGCACTGATTTGTGTCTGCACACAGGTGTAGCTCTGCGCAATTTAATAGCACGTACAGATTTGTGTAAGCATCACCAACATCAAGATACAGCACGAAATCAAGAACTACCATCACAAAGCAACTCCCTCGTGCTATCTTCCGCTCCTGTCCCCAACCCCTAGCTACCACTAATCTTTTGTCCATGTCTGTAATTTTATTATTTCAGCAATGTTATGGAAATGAAATCATACAGTATGTAACTCTTCAAAGCTGGATTTTTTTTTTTGCTCCGGTTGTTGCGTGCACTGAGTTCTTCCTTTTTGTCAGTGGTGTTCCATCGCAGGTCCGTTTTGTACACTTGTGCATACACGCTATATGTACGCGACCGTTTCTCTCTTCTGATTCCATGTTTTTATTTTTTTCTTGGATTCGTTTTCCCTTTTATCAAGTGTATTTCCTTCTACTTCTTTTTAATTTTTATTTAAAATTTTAAAAATATGGTAAAATAGACATAACAAAATTTACCATTTTAGTTACTCTTAAGCACACAATTCAGTGGCATGAGTTGCACTCACAATGTTAAGCAACCATCACCACATTCATTTCCTGAACTTTTCATCATCCCAAACAGAAACTCTGTGCCGTTAACCAAAACTCTGCATTCGTCCTCCTGCTCCAGACTTTGGTAACCTCTATTTTCCCTGCTGTCTTCATGTATTTGCCTGTTCTACTTACCTCCTATAACTGGAATCAGCCACCATTTTACGTTTGTCTCTCGTTTATTTCACTCAGCATAATGTTTTCAAAGTTCATCTATGTATCATGTATCAGAATTTCATTCCTTTTTAAGGCTGAATAATATTCTCCATGGATACAGAAATTTTTTTATTTATTCATTTCTTTCTTTTTTTTTTAATATTTTATTTATTTATTTGACAGACAGAGATCACAAGTAGGCAGAGAGGCAGGCAGAGAGAGGAGGAAGCAGGCTCCCTGCTGAGCAGAGAGCCCGATGTGGAGCTCTATCCCAGGACCCTGGGATCATGACCTGAGCCGAAAGCAGAGGCTTTAACCCACTGAGCCACCCAGGCACCCTATTTATTCATTTCTTGATGGCCATTTGAGTTATATCAACGTCTTGGCTATTGTGAACAATGTGGCTCCTAGCATTGGTGCATAAACGTTACAAACTAAATTGTGTCCCCACAAAAATCGGTATGTTGACATCTTAACCCTCAGTACCTCAAAATGTGACTATATTTGGAGACAGGATCTTTACAAGTGTAATTAAATTGAGATGAGGTCATTAGGGTGGACCCTAATCGAGTGTGACTGGTGTGTTTATAAAAGGACATATACAGAAGGCAAGTGATGGGAAGACACAGGAAGGACAGCCGTCCACAAGCCAAGGAGAGGCCTCGGATCCAACCCTACTGCCACCATAACCTCACATTTCTAGCCTCCAGGACTGGGAGAAAATTTCTGTTGTTTAAGCTATCCAGCTTTTGGTACTTGTTGTAACACAAATGAGTTATTTTGTACAATACAGATTATTAATTATTTATAATTAATGAATTTTTAAATTAATTATTAATAATAATACAAATTAATACAGCAAGTGTCTGTTTGAATCCCTATTTTTAATTCTTTTGGGTACTATAGAAGTGGGATTACTGGATCATATACTGTGATAATCATATTATCTTACAATAAACATATAATAATATCATATAATAATTCTACATTTAACTCTTTGAGGAATCAAAACACATAAAATACACGAAAATGTTTTCCACAATGACGGCACCACTTTATAGTCCCAACAGCAATGCACCAGGATCCCGCCCACATCCTCATCACGGCTTGTTTTCTGCTTTTCCGCCAATATCCGCCCTGACTGGTGGGAAGCGGCACCTCACAGTGATTTTGATTTGCTTTCTTCTAATGACTGCTGATGTCTTTTCAGGTGCTCATGGGCGTTTGTGTATTTTCTTTGGAGATGGCTATTCAAGTCATTTGTCCATTTTTGAATTGGGTTGCTGGGTTTTTTTTGTTGCTGAGGGGCGCCTGGGTGGCTCAGCGGGTTAAAGCCTCTGCCTTCAGCTCAAGTCATGATCCCAGGGTCCTGGGATCGAGCCCCGCATCGGGCTCTCTGCTCGGCGGGGAGCCTGCTTCCTCCTCTCTCTCTGCCTGTCTCTCTGCCTACTTGTGATCTGTCAAATAAATAAATAAAATCTTAAAAAAAAAATGTTGTTTAGTAGGAGTACTTTATATATATTCTGGATATCTAACTCTTATCAAATATATGATTTAAAACTATATTCTTTTGTAAAACAGTGATTTCTGGGGGCTTGGGAGAAGAAGGAATGGGGAGGTGATGGCCAAAGTATACAGAATTTCAATTACACAAAGTAAGTTCTGGATATCTGCTATACAACATAGTGCCTACAGCTAACAATACTATATTATATCTTAAAACTTCTCTGAGAGGGTAGAAACGACCCCCACATACACAAATTAGCGATAATGGTAAAAAGGACAAGAGAAAACGTTGAGAAGTGATGGTTGTGATGGTTTCACAGGTGTGTAGTTACCTTCACTCACTGAGTTGCACATTAAATATGTACGGCTTAAAAAATGTCTCCCTCCCACTCTGTGGGTTGTCTTTTCACTCTCTTGTTATCGTCCTTTGAAGCACGAAAGTCTTACACTTTGAGGAGGTCCAGTTGATCCATTGTGTCTTTTGTTTTCTGTGCTTTTGCTGTCACATACAAGAAATCATTGCCAAACTCAATGTCATGAGGATTTCCCCTGCTGTTTTCTTCTAAGTTTTATAGTTTTAGCTCTTATGTTGAAGTCTTTGATCCATTGAATTATGGTGGGAGGTAAGGTCCAATTTCATTGTTTCACATGAGGATATCTAGTTTTCCCCACACCACTTATGGAAAAGATTGTCATTTCGCTCACTGGATGGTCTTGTGTATATCTTCTGTGGTGAAGTTTCTGTTCAAATCTTGTCCGATGTCCAACTGAATTATTTTTTTTTTAAGATTTTATTTATTTGACAGACAGAGATCACAAGTAGGCAGAGAGGCAGGCAGAGAGAAAGGGAGGGGAAGCAGGCTCCCTGCTGAGCAAAGAGCCTGTTGTGGGGCTTGATCCCAGGACCCTGAGATCATGACCTGAGCTGAATGCAGAGGCTTTAACCCACTGAGCCACCCAGGTGCCCCATAACTGAATTATTTAATTGTTGAGGTCAGAGCATTCTTTAGATATCATGGATATTACTTGTTGGTTGGACATGATTTGCAAAATTTTTTGCAGTCTCTAGCTCGCATTCTGTTAACATGGCCTTTAAGAGGGCAAATGTTTAAATTTTGGCTAACTCCAGTTTATCAGCTTTTTTTTTTCTTTTATGGATTATGCTTCTGGTGTCATGTCCAAGAACTTTTGGTATAGCTCTGAGATTCCAAATATTTTCTTCTAAAAGTATTATAGAAGTTATAAACTAGAGTTAAATGAATGTTCTTCTCTTTCTCTTCCTCCTGCTTCTCCTCCTCCTTCTCCTTCTGTTTCTCCTTTCGCACTATGGATGTCCAGCTGCTACAGCACCATTTGTTGGAAGTCTGTCTGTCCACTGAATTGCTTTTACACCTCTGTAAAAATATCAGTTGGAAAAAAAATTAAGTTGTTCATACTTGCATGGGTCTATTTTGTGTTCTTTATTCTGTTCTGTTGACTTATGTGTCTGTCCCTCTACTAATACCGCACTGTCTTGATTACTGCAACTACATAGCAAATCTTAAAACTGTAAAGAGTGATAACTTTCCCTTTATTCTTTTTCTAATTTTTTAATCTTTTTCTAATTTGCTTTAGCTCTTCTAACTCCTTTGCCTTTTTTTTCCCTTTGCCTTTTCATTTGAATTTTAGAATAAGCATCTATATCTACAAAAAAAAAACTTACTGGGATATATAATTTCATTAAAGATGTAGAACTCAGTTTGGGGAGAACTGAAGTCTTTACTATGTTGAGTCTTCCAACACAGTATGTTTTTCTATATGTTTGGCTTTTTCTTGATTTTTTTCATCAGCATTTTGTGGTTTTCAGCATAGATGTCCAGAACATGTATTATTATATTTATACCTTAACACATTGTTTTTTGAGCATTTGTAAGTTGTATTTTATATTTTGTTTCCATCTGTTCATCGCTGGTATGTATATTACATTTTTTTTGTTTCTACATCACTTTATTTAAGTGGACCAAAGCGCCTATTTCCTTTCCATTTATGTTTGTATTCTTTGCTGACATATTTCTCGCTCTCTTTTTAAAAAAATATTTATTCTTAATAATATTTTAACAAAATTACCAAGGGAACTTCCAAGAAAACAAAAATAAAGCTGTTAAAATTCTGTACAGGGCATCATCTTTAAAGCATATCAACTTTAGGGGATAGTATCCTGACGCAAAGGCAGAAATCTTACAGTAAATGCCACAATGCAGCCTGGAGGGTTTGCCTGGAAAATCGTGGATGTCAGCCGTGAGCTACACTGCTGCTGTTCTCACATTGTAAGGGTTTCTTGAAATACAACTCACCGTAATATTCATTCCTTTAAAGTGGACAATTCAGTATTTTACGTACACTCACCAAGTTGTGAAACCATTATGACTAATTTCAGGACATTTTGTCACCCCCAAAAGAAACCCCGGACCCATTAGCCGTCAACGCCCATTTCCCCCAACTCCTGCCCTTGGCAACCACCAAAACTTTCTCTCTGTACGGATCTGCCTGGTTTGGACACTTCATATCAATGAAATTACACAATATGTGGTATTTGTGTCTGGCTTCTTTCACTCAGCATAAATGTTTTCAAGGTTAATCCACGGTCTAGAATGTGTCCGAATTTCATTCCATTTTTATGGCCAAAGAGTATTCGATGGTATGCATATACTATTTTTATCTACTCATCACTGGATGGGCATGTAGGTTGTTTCCACATGACTTCATAGATTCTAAAAATCAGACTTCTTATTTCAGGATAATTGTGAATTCACACTCAGGAGTAGGAAATACTGGAGATCCTGTGAACTCTGCAAACTAGGTTCTCCCAAGGGTAACATCTTGCAAAAGTATGGTACAATAACACAAGCAGGAAACTGACACTGAAACGATACACTGATTTTATACAGATTTTGCTAGTTTTACATAATATTATTTACTGTTTTGTTCTATGCAATTTTATCACGTGTAAATTGGTGTCATCACCGCTGTAATCAAAACACAGAACAGTTTCACACCAAACGATCCATCGTGCTGCCTTCTTTAAGCAGCATCCAGCGCCCTCCCCGCCCCATCCTCAGCCCCCCGTAATCCAGCAGTCTGTTCTTTAGCTCTGTACTTGCCATGTTAAGAATATTATTTAATTTTGGTATAAGATATATGTTAAAAATTATAATGGAATAAAAATAAGTGGAATCATACCGTATGTAATCTTCTCCAATGGATTTTTCACTCCATATATATATCCCTTGACATCTGCCCACGTAGCCTTATAAGCAGTTAATTCCTTATTGTTGAGTAGTAGTAGTCTAGTGTGTGAACGGACCAGTTTGTGTAACCATCCAACTGTTGAAGGATATTTGGTTTCCAGTTTGGGGCCATCATGAATAAAAGTGCTAGGAGCATTTGTGTACATGTTTCTGTGTGAACGTAAGTTTCCATTTCTCTGGGATAAATGCCTGACGACGCAATTGGTGAGTTGTGCGATCATGACGTGTTTAGTCTTATGAGGAGTTGCTGAAACATTTTCCAGAGCGTCTGTACTAGATTCCCACTGGGACTGTGCAAGGGATCCACCTTCTCCACATCCTTGTCCACATGTCCTTCTGGCCTCCATGGTTTCTGACAACAAATCCAATGTCACTCAAATAATTGCTCTATCATAGGTAATGTATATTTGCTAACTACTTGAAAGGTTTTAATTTTGAGAAGTTTGTAAAATGTTAATTTGCATGGGTTTATCCTATTTGGAGTTCACTCAGCTTCGTGAATTTATAGGTTTACTATACCTTTGGCCAAATTTGGTAAAGACACTATTTAACAATTTTTTTTACCCATACCTTTTTCTTCCCTCCTTCTAGGACTCTAATGACCAGAATGCTAGATATTTCATTATTGTCCCAGAGGTCCCTGAGGCTACATTCAGTTTTTAAACTTCAGCCTATTTTCAGTCTATTATTATCAGATTGGATAATTTCTATTGATCTGTCTTCAGTGCACAGATTCATTCCTGATATTTCCATTCTAATATGAAAGCCATCAGTGATATTTTTTTCTTTTCAAAGTTCAGTGGTGATTGTAGTTTTCAGTTCTAACACTTTTTTTTTTTTTTTTTTGGTTTTTTCCTATTTATTTTGCTGGGACTTTCTACTTTTTCATTTTTTTCAGGCATGTTCATCTTTGCTCATCAATGCATTCTTAGGATGGCGTCTTAAAATTTCTCATTAGATAATTCCAACATACATGTCATCTTGCCTAGAAGTGGTGTAAGCAGCCATCCTTGTCTTGCTCCTGGTCTTAAAGAGCTTTCAGTCTTTCACCATTGAGTATAGCTTTGGGTTTTCATATAAACCTTTTATTATGCTGTGGTTTCCTTCTATTCTTAGTTTGCTGTTTTTTTTCTCCAAGGGTATTAAATTTTGTTAAAGGCTTTTTCTGCTTCAGTTGAGATGACTGTATGTATGTATTGCATCGACTGGTTTTGTATGTTGAACCATTTTTGCATTCCAGGAATCAATCCTACTTGGTCATGGTGTATTATACTTTTAATGTGTTGTTGAACTTAGTTTGCTAATATTTTGTTGAGAATTTTTGCATCTGTAGTCACCAGGGAAATTGGTCTATAGATTTCTCATAGTGTCCTTAACTCACTTTGGTATCAAGGTAATGCTGGTCTCTTAAGAAGTATTACCACTTAGGGGAGCCTGGGTGGCTCAGTGGGTTAAAGCCTCTGCCTTTGGCTCAGGTCATGATCCCAGGGTCCTGGGATTGAGCCCCGTGTTGGGCTTTCAGCTCAGTGGGGAGCCTGCTTCCTCCTCTCTCTCTATCTCTCTTGGCCTACTTGTGATCTCTGTCAAATAAAAAAATCTTTTAAAAGAGTATTCCCTCTTTGATGTTTTAGAACAGCTTGAACAGGAATGACTTAGTTCCTTAAATGGTAGAATTCAGCAGTGAAGCCATCTGGTCCTGAGCTAAAAGACTGAGATTTAAAATTGCATTTCCACCCCCTACACTTACTAGCTGTCATTTTACTGTGAGGAAGGCTTTCCCTCCATCATCTGGGTTCCAGTTACAGTTCTTCCTCCAAATGCGTTGGTATAATGGTAACCTACAGTATGTGGAGGTTTTAAAAATTTATTCGATTTTTCACAATTATTCTTCATAGATTTTTATTCAAACTGCCCCCAAATCGGCCAGTGAGAACCCTTCAAGCTGACTCCTATGCCCATTAGCCTTAAAGTAATTTCTCACTTTCTTGCTTTCAGACCAAAAAGATTTATTTTCCTTATTATTTTTTTAACTCACCTGGTTTAGGCCTTTTCTCCATGGAGCATGCTGGACAAACCCCAGCCCTGAACTGGCCAAGATGCAGCTCTCAGACAGCGAACCATCCATTGCACATCATGTCCTGGTCCAACGCCCCAAGTGAGCACACCCAGCACTGACCATTCCTGAGTGCCCAGGCCGTGGCTAGAGTGGTCATACGCTGGAAAGGGTAAGACCAAGAGCTCATTCTTGGAGGGTGGTCAGAAGCGAGACTGTGAATGAGCTAAGGCTCTAAGCCTCACTGTGCATGATCCATTGTCCCATCGAACTTCACTTAAAAACACAAATTCAGTGACAGGGGCGCCTGGGTGGCTCATTCGGTTAAGCGGCTGCCTTCGGCTCAGGTCATGATCCTAGGGTCCTGGGATGGAGCCCCACATTGGGCTCCCTGCTCAGTGGAGAACCTGCTTCTCCCTCTGCCTCTGCCTGCTGCTCTCTCTGTCAAATAAATAAACTAAAAACAAAACCCCAAAACCCCCACCAAATTCAATGATAAAATTATTAAGAATTTCCAAGATGGCAGGCAGCCTTGGTGGCTCAGTCGGTTAAGTGTCTCCCTTCCGCTCAGGTCATAATCCCAGGGTCCCTGGGATTGAACCTTGCATCAGGCTTCCCGCTTAGCGGGCTATCTTCTTCTCCCTCTTCCTCTCCCCTGCTCATGCTAAGAAATACAAAAAATCATTAAAAAAAAAATCTTAAAGAATTTCCAAGATGGCAGAGATAGAACATTACAGCCCAAGTGCAGAGAACTTGAGCATCGGCTCTGTGTATGTCTATTTTTTTTCTCAATTTTATATATTTTTTCCATATAAATCTTAAAAGCTCTTGATTTATGTTGCCATTGTGAGTAAAATTTTCCCATTATATTTGCTAACTGGCTAGTAACAAGACACAGAAAAGTCATTTTGTGCAGTTACTTTTGATGGCTTTTCCTAGCATTTTCTGTCTTACTGTTTTAGTTAAATTTAAGGTTTCAAAATCAGTTCTCTTGGGTTTTCTACACAGAAGAATCACCTATGACTTGAGCACTTAGCACTGCTAGTCACTGTTACAGGTCGTTTAATCCTCATGAGCCTTCGAAGCAGACACGACCATGATCCCAAGTCACAGACTAGAGATGTGACACATGAGAGACTTGCTCAAGGCTGGAGAGCTGAGATCTAAGTGGCGGCCAAAAGTCAAAACCAGCACCACGCCTCCTAGCTTGAGTTCTCGTCCTCAGCCACCTGCTAGGACATTTCCGTATCGATTACATTCAGCTCCCTTTGCCTGGGGGGCTCCATGCGGCAAGTGTCTGCCTCTGGCTCAGGTCCTGACCCCAGGGTCCCGGGATTGAGCCCTGCGTGGACTCCCTAATCAGTGGGGAGTCTGCTTTCTCCTTCTCCCTCCACTCCTCCCTCTCTCATGCTCTCAAAAAAAATCTTTTTAAAAATAAATAAGTAAAAAAGATTAAGTCCCCGTTTACTTCTGTTTAAAGACTGAGTAGCTGGGGTGAAACTTCGAGAACAATGCAAATAATAGTGACAGCAAACATCCTTCTCTTGTTCTTAATTTTAACACGAATGTCTGCGATGTTTCCTTTCTGGAACGGTAATGGTAATGATGGTTGTTCAACAGGAAAACTTTGTACCGTGAGATATCAGTAATGTCATTTTCCTAAGACAACTAAAAATCAATCTGTTTGGAAGAGGGATGGATCATGAAACCTTACTAATACGGACTTCTGTTCAAAGGTTTATTCCGGTTACGTTTAGTACATAAAACAGCAACACGTTCTTGTCGAGGAGACACAGACTATGGCCATAGTGTTGAAGTGGACCCAAGGGAAACAGAAGCTTCCCGAAGGCAAGAGTTCACATCTACAGAATGCAACTGACAGGAGCCGTACAAAGAAATCAATGCAACAGCTTTCTTGAACAATAGTGAGAAATCGAGAGAAGACAGCTTTTGTGGGAGGCCGATATGCACATTTTATTTAACAAACAGAGTGTACAACAACTGAAAGAACTGTATTCCCAGGAGAGTTAAGAGTGTGTATACCTGGATTAGCACCTAGAAAGTACATAGAAAAGAACGACGGGAAAGGGCAGCGCCTTCTACGGAGGTCAGTGGGGCCCGGGTTTCTAAGTGCAGATCCTCACTGGCCTGTCGCAGTAACTTGCCGCACTCCCCGTGAGCACGGTGACAGGTGACTCGGGTCACCGCTTCACGTCTTCAGTGCGTTATGACAACAGGTGTGCCAACCCGATGGACCTTACGTGTAAATTTAAGGAAAGGATAAAGTTGTATATTCACCCTAGTTTTATTCCAAAATTATTGCACTACAGATCTGTGGTTCCCTACCAGGAAGATACTGGGAAAGCAAAGAAACAACTGCTTGTGATGTGACCTCGTTTCAGAATGGGGCCCCGGGCAGGACGCACAGTTTCAAAGGTCCACTGGTCATCTGTAGAAGTCACTGACTGGGGGGAGGACCACACGCGGCATACTCAGGTGACGAAGGGCTCCATTAGGGTTAGAAAAGGTTCCACAGTGCCCGAGGCTAAAGAGCCTCCGCGACTATCAGTTAACTGTTCTGTGCATTTAATGCAATATTCTTTGGTTACATTGTATTAACCACCAGCAGGACTTCCTCACTCACGGAACAGATCGGTCGTTCCTAACTGGGGGTGAGTTTGCCGCCCCACTCAAACCTGGAAATGCCTGGCAATGTCTGGAGATAATTTTGTACAACTGTGGGGGGTGCCACTAGTGGCTAGTGCGTCAGAAGCCAGGAATATTGCTAAACACCCTACAATGCACAGGGAAGCCCCCAAAACAAAAAATCCTCCGGCCCCAAATGTCAGTACTGAGGTGGAGAAACCCTGGAAGAGGTTTACAGGACGTGTGTCCAGGTTGTGCATCAAGTCAAACGTCCGCTACTGAGGCAGAAAGGCAGCTATGCACGTCAGAGCTCGGAGGGATCCCCCATTGCTCTCCCCAGTGCAGTCCTGTTCACTCCTGTCGTCTGGGCCAGACCCAGGACCAGCTCCTTCAAAAGAACTCGATAAATATTTCCTGAATGAGTGGAGGAAAAAGATGCAAGAAGCACGGTTCAAACTCTTCAAATGACCCTGAACGGCAACTTCATGGGACCTAAAAATTACTCTGAACCTCAATGGCGTCACAGTCTCTGACCGTACAGAGGCCAAGTCGGGGCTGATGGAGCCGAGACTTCAAGGGAGTCTGTCTAAGCACTTCTGGACTCACTGAGGTGGGCAAACCGAATAGAGCGGAGTTAAAGGCAAACAGTCAATATACTTCATTTTAAACTAAACAAATTAACACATGAAATGCCATGCACAGCAGACACCATTCCTTTTTTGTTTTTACATATTTACAATTTTACATATTTACTTATCAATATATCTTCTATCTTTACAATTATAAAATATTTCAAACTGCAGAACGGTGGTACCGTTGAATCCCTTCAAGATACGTTTTGTAGCTTTCATTTGTTTTATCCTTTAAAGGCAATTATTTACCCAAATCCAAACCACAGTGAATGCCACAGAGGAAGCACTTAAGAAAATCATGGAGAAAAAAGAGATTTAGACAAAACTTTCACATAAACCTTAAATGAATCTATTTCCATAACTCAAATAAATAGTATTTTATTATTTACTAAGCTTCCCCTGCCAGGAAAAACAAAACAAAACAAAACAATCCCCACAAACTGTACCTTTAAAAATGCTCTGACACATAGAAGCGATTAAGTTACAGTCTAGATCCCAACCTCGGCTGTAGGAAGGACTCGCTACAATTTAGGCTCAAATAAATACCGTCCATGTGCACTCCCATCATCCTGCATACACCTGAGGTTGCAGTGGCGGAGGAAGTTTATCATTTTCAACATTTTCAGAGTCAATAGCTGCTAAAGACTGATTCGGGGGCTTGATTTCAAGGGGATATTTCTCAACAATGTCTTGAACCTCTTTAGCGACCCCATCTGTCCATTCTATGAGATCTTTTTCCAGTTTCCTGGCTTCACTCATGATCCTTTCTTGCCGCTCATTCAACTGAGACAGGAGATCCAAGTTCTTGTACATCTGCTTGACTCCCAGGCAAGCGTCAGGAGACCAGTTCTCAGATTCCTGCTTCCGGGGAGAAGTCTGGCCAGACATGTAACGATCAAAATCTTCCTGACTTAAATTCAAAGACTGAGCATCTAACTTCTCGATGAAAGCCACAGCACAGCACTAGAGAAACAAACAAGCCCGAGAACGTTATTTACTCCGGTCACCCAAGAAAGATTCAGATTCTCAAATACGTATTTTTAAATCCTTTCACTATGGTGCATTTAAAACAGAATCAAAAGGACACACAAGAGTCTAACGACCCCCCAGGGACTTCAGCTTCAAAAATTACAACTCAGGGCCAATCACGTTTCCTTTATAGTCCCATTTGAAATGATACATTTCCTTCTTTAAAAAAAAAAGTCAGGGGCGCCTGGGTGGCTCAGTGGGTTAAAGCCTCTGCCTTTGGCTCAGGTCAGAGCCCCGCATCGGGCTCTCTGCTCAGCAAGGAGCCTGCCTCCCCCCACCTCTCTCTGCCTGCTGCTTTGCCTACTTGTGATCTCTGTCTGTCAAATAAATAAAATCTTTAAAAAAAAAAAGTCAAATTGCCGATTCTCACTGGGTCTGTCAGAAATTCATTCCTTTCCTTGGGTTGTTCAAAGGTCCAGGGGTCTTGTACAGCGTGAAACGCTAGAGCAGGCACCTTCAGGGTCTGTCCCACACTGGCTACCACAGAGCTTTCGTGGACAAAACCGAACAGTTCCTCAGACCCGAGGCTCTCTGCTGCCCTGCTGTGCCACAGGGAAGAGGAATCGTGCTGGGGCTGGGAGCTCTAGGGCCCTGTGTCCAGGGAACCTGCCCCACAAAGCCATTCCCTTCCGAGGTCGAGCCAGTCTCACAGCGTTCCCTCAGGGCACGGCAGCGGCCTGCGATCTTTGGGGATGGCTGTGGCACACAGACCTCCGGGCCTCAAAGGGCCTTTGGTCCTTTCACATCAAATGTTTAGAAAAAGAAACTTTGAAATCAGGCAACCTGAGCTGTCCCCTCTGTCAAGTGACAGTCCAAGAGTCTGTGTGCCTATGCAAGTCTCCCCACACCCTGACGTCCGTGTGTCCGTAAGATGGGGAGGCACCAGATTTCCCGTGAGAGCGCAGCACCCGCCACACAGCACGCGCAGCCCATGGGTCAGCAGCACCCACAGGTCAGCAGCACCCACGGCTGAGCAGCAGGCAGAGTCCATGGGAGCAGGGACTGGCACAGAAACCCTCGGGCGAATGCTCAGTTGAACAGACGTCTGTCAGCTAGCCTTTCCTATACTGACTCTTCTACAAGGAAAATTAATTTCATTTTTATTATTTATTTGCTCATTTTATTTTTATTTTTTTAAGTAACCTCCATACCCAACATGGAGCTCGAACCCATAACCCCAGGATCAGGAGTCGCACACTCCACTGACTGAGCCCGCCCCTCCTGTGTTCACAAGACACGGAACACAAGCAGAGGAGGATGGCGGCGCTCGGAGTTTCTTCCGAGATGCTCGTTCCCAGGATCCGACGTCACTGCTTGTGAAGAAGGGAACCCCTTCAAGGACGGGATGTTTAGCGACTGTATTGCAACGGACGCATCTAACAAGAACGTGTCCCTCCGACACCCCCCGCCCCCCGCCAGGCTTGCCCGGTGTCTGTGGGAGCGGCCAGTCCCAGTTCCCGGGCGCGTGGAGGGAGCAAAGACGGTCCCAGCACCCCCGGCATGGGTACTCGTGCCACACGCGGGAACAGCGGACGTTAGAAAAGAGAAAGCCATCGGCCATTCGAGAAGCTGTGAGTCTTGGAAACTAAATGTGGGGCAGGATGAAACGGCTGGAAGCGGGGTTCAGTGCGAGGGCAAAGCAGGGGCCACACGCCTGCACGTTGTCCAAGTGCAGGTGACCAGAGCTGCGCCGGCCCGGGGAGAGGAGCCACGGGGACCCCTGGGGAGTGACACCGTTCGCGAGGAAGCCGAGGACACAGACAAGGAAGGAGCAGAACCGTCAAACTAACGATCTAGAAGCTGCAGAAGGAGTCCTCAAGGGCGGTAAGGGAGTAGGACGCACAACGGGAGCGGTCGTGGGTTTGACAACCTGCGGACTCTTCCCCGGAGCCGGACTCTGACCCAGACGAGAGGAGGGTGAGAAAGAAGGCTCCGGCCTCGGGAAGCGGCAGGAATAGCCTCCGCTGCTGACCCCAAGGGCTACACCTCCCGGTCCCGCTCGTCGCTTCTACCACCAGCCACGTCTCCGTCTCCAACTTCTCTGAGATCTTCAGACTGTCTGAGGTTCCCCAGGGTAAGAACTAAATCCACAAGGCTCCTCTCCAGCAGTCAACAGCACGGTGCGCTTGCGAAAAGAAATGGGTACTCGGCCACCTAACCTTCTGGGGGGTGTAGTTTAAACAACCACGTGTCTGGAAGAATGAAAAATACTGCAAATAACAGCTCGAGCAGCATTTTGGAGAAAAGCATTCCTGGGAAGGGCTGGATGGGAGACGGGCATTAAGGAGGGCACTTGTCATGAGCACCGGGCGCCGTCTCTAAGTGAGGACTCACTACGTTCTGCTTCTGATACCAGCATTACCCGGTCTGTTAACTAACTGGAATTTAAATAAAAACCTGAAACAAGGAAAAGAGCACTCCCAAGTCTAGCAGCTGAACCCAACGGCTGAGGGTGATGAGCGACAGGGGCAGAACCAGGTTTTGAGGGACCGGGAGCTTACACGCTTTTGGGAACCCACTTAAAGGAAAACACGACACAAAATTAGGTACAAAGGTGAGTACATATTTGGGATGTAAAAATAAATCACAACAACTTTCTGAAAGCCTTGAAGATTCATGTACCGTCTTTTTAGGCAATTTACTAGAATTTACCAGAAACACTTCCTTAAGCAACCTGGCTTCCTCTCCCTATTATCCTGTACGGCTTCAAACACAGGAAGGAAAGTGTTTAAGGTGTTTTGAGGCTCAAATTCACTAGCAAACCTATTCTAAAGTAAACAACAGACAAGTCCAGTGGTCGGGAGAAGTACTCTGCCCTACGACTCAGACACGCATTCCTGAACACTGTCTTACCAAGAATCAACAAGCACTACTAACGATACTTGAAAATCACCTCACATCCTCTAAACCGAGCTTTTTAAAATCTCAGTATTCAATTCTAAGAGATCACTTACAAAAATAAAGCAAAAAATAATTCCTAAGTCTTTTAATAATTCAAAATCCATGATCTGATTCATTCATGGTTAAACAACCCAACTGAGCGAGTGGCCCTTCTACCGGGGACCCGGGGCGGGACGGCCGCGCAGAGCAGACGCTCCCCCGCGTGGCCACGTGCTGGCCGGCCGAGGACCGGAGATGCGGTGTCTGCATGGCGTGGTCGCGTGAGCTCTGTGACACCAAGCAAGCATCCTCAGCTATGCTGACGCAGTGGCACGGAACCGTCCCAGGCCCGGAGCGCCCTGTCACATCCCTGAAGTAAGAACCTCCGTAACGAAGTAAGATCTTCGCCGTAACTCCCGGAGCGCGAGGCTTACCAGGTTGGTGAAGTAGTAGCCGTCCTCGCCGGTCATCAGCCGGCTCGGGTTGCAGAAGCGGGTGATGTACTGGATGTTGGACTGGAGGCGCGGGGGGTTGCCCTTCAAGACGATGTAGATGAGGGTCGGTAAGAAGTCGTCGGCTGAGGCTGGCTCGTTCTTGGTGATCTTGATGGCGTTGAAGATGTGCTTGCTGCAGCGGGTGATGCAGGCCAGCTTGTCGCGCGGCACCCGCTGTGAGTCCATCTCGATGATATCTGCGCAGCGGGAAGACACGGCTTCCGGTGAGGACATACGAACACGCGGCACGGGAATCAGCACTTTCTAACCGAGCAGCGTGCGGAGGCCCCGCTGAGCCGCCTCCGCCAGGTAAGTCGGTGCGGGAAAACTGACCACGAAACACCGTGAGCTCAGCTCGTCCTTTCAGGACGCCCGACCACAAAGCGGACGCTACGTGCGTTACTTCTGTGCCCCCCAAGCCCACTGCTTTTCCATCCTCAGACTGGGCAAGGGATACAGCTGTGAGGAAGGCAAGTGAGGTTCAGAGAAGCCTGGTGATTTGCCCAAATCATACAGACAGCAAGGGACGGAGGGGGGATTTGAAACCGAGTCTGCCGGATTCTGAAACCCACGCTCTTAGCCACGGTGTGAAGCTGCTGGTGAGCTCTCCGGATGATTCAGTCTTCCTCCTGCTCCTGTTCCTCTGCCACCCTGGGGAACCGTGCAGAACGCATGCTGCTCTTTAGAAAGGCAGGATGACACAGCATCGTCGCACCGGACATGGGCTGCCAAAGCCCCGGACGGGTCGGTCTACAGGACGTGCCCATCCCCCCCGGCCAGAAACCACCAGGGCCCCTCGACGACATTCGCAGCCCACTGGTCAGCATGGGGACGAGCAAGGATACACATTTAGTCTCGCACGCAACATTCACTTCCCTCAGAGAAAAACCGCTTCACTGTCCCTAACCCCCTAAGTGGCAGGCTCTTAGAAACCGTCCTGTGTCACTAGGACGAGGAGCCCACGAGGAACAGGAGTCAGCCCCGGGGACACGGTGCAAGGGAAGGGGGGAGGGCGCCCTCGAATGTGCATTGCTGCCTGCGGACCCGTGGAAGCAGCGGGGCACGTTCCTCTGACAGCAGTAGCTGCCCATAGCAGGAACTGAAGTTTCCAGTTTGGGGGGGGGACGGTGGGGCGCATCAGGGTTCCTTCCGCTCCCAGCTCCATCCCTGCGGTCGGCTCCGGGGGGAGCCCTCACAGGACCACCAGCCACAGAAGGGGAGCGTGTGGCGGGCTGAGCCACCGGACCGTGCGGAGGCTGAATTTTAACTTATACTGATGGGGGCACCTGGGTGGCTCAGTGGGTTAAAGCCTCTGCCTTTGGCTCAGGTCATGATCCCAGGGTCGCGAGATCGAGCCCCGCATCGGGCTCTCTGCTCAGCGGGGAGCCTGCTTCCTCCTCTCTCTCTGCCTACTTGTGATCTCTGTCAAATAAATAAAATCTTAAAAAAAAAAAAAAAAAAAAAAACTTACTGATGCTTTCATTCCCTGAACTCACGAGTCTACTGTGTGGTTTTCCTTATTTTATAGTTTGGTTCCTTTAGTCTTTTAATTATGGACTGTAATTATTGTTAATATGTCTCAGCCTGTTTTCTCTGAGTAGAACATATTACAAGAGAGACTTGGGAGAAAACCTTTTTAAACCAATTTCACTACTTTCATTTATGCTATTTAGCTTCCTACCTTTTATTACCGGTTTTTACTCTTAGTTTAAACTTTTAGCCAATCTCTCATTAATGTTTATTCTTTAAGTATTAAAGTGAATAAAAAAAGAATCACTTTTTATCTGGAAGCATGTGTAGCTGCCAATGCCAGGAGGGAGGGCCAAGAGTGTAAAACGGAGAGAAGGGAAGGAAGAAAAGAATAAAGCGGGTGGTGTGGAGATTTCTCCCACACCCTGTCCTGCGGCAAAGCTTCCCCTTCCTAGCACCCTTCAAGACTGAAAGAAGATTTTTGGGGGAATGCTGCTGAGCCCCCCACCACGTGTAGTTAGCTCCATGATCTGCACTGCCCTAAAGCCTAACTGAGGATCTGGGAGGAAACAACAGAACAGGAAATTCCCCATCGTGTTAACTTCTTCCACGAAATGATTTCCCACCCAGGTCTGCCTGCGGTCACTTCACAGTCCTCAGATAACAGCTGCGCGTCTGCTGTCCCGGGCTTTTAGGGTGGGCAGGACGCAAGCCAGGCTGCGTGTAAAGTCCAGTTTTAGCTTTAGCGAGTTCTGAAAACAAAGCAGGCTAGCCCTCTAAGTCATGACTTCTCGACCTTGGCACCAACGACACTCTGGACTGGATCATCTCTTCTGTGAGCGGACTGTCCGGTCCTGAAGGATGTTTAACAGCATCCCCGGCCTCCACCTCCTGGATGACAGATGTCAAATAAAATGGAAAATGCCTCACTCAGCGTATTTATCAACAAAACTGCCAGTGCTGATCAGCAGCACATGGGATGATGCTGAGAAATTTAACTGGTATCTCCATTTTGAAGACCAGGGTTAGACACTGTCCTCCGTGTTTGTTCCTGTACTTGGGCTAACACCTGGAGATTAGGAAAAAGTGCTCATAAAGCCTGTGGCCCTCGCAGAATGTATATGCACTCAGACTGGCAAGATATAGGGGCTAAGATGAGAAAAAGTAAGGAGGCTTTTAAAATTCTGTAGCCAAATTTCTACTATCAACACATCTCTTTAAACTCCAACTCAGAGGCCTTGAGAGGAGTTTCACCTCAAATTCTATTAACAAACTGTTGAAATACTGAAGTCCTTTCAGTTCTATTTTTAAGCGAACAATGGTCTGGCTTTTGTAGTTTCTGGTTTTACAAGGTCTAACCCTATGGCACTTCAGGAAAGAGTCCCGGGCATAAATTCCTACGAAGTACTATAAACATAAACCAGCTGGTCTTGAACTTGACAAGAGTCTTTGGAAAAAAACACAAGTAGGAGGCCTACATCCAGGCTTCTCACCTTCAATCTCTTATGATGTTCCCTGAGCAAAAGGTGGGAGTGGGAGTGGGCCTGGACCCAAAGGAGACAATTCACGAAACCTACAACACAGCCTTGGAGAAAAGCTCTGAGTAACAGAGAACGGTAATTAGCTAGGCCAGTTAGACTCTGTAAGCAAGCGGAATTAAATTATTCACTCAGAAAATAATTCATTTTATAACAGGAGTTAAAAAGCAAAGCTATACAAAGAGAAGCAGAACCCGAGAGAGTGGAAGAATCATGTTAGGAGCAGATGACCCAGTCTCTAGCGGGGCTAAGTTTCTGGGAGAGCCTTGCTCCCTTTCCTACCTCGAGAGTATCTCAAGCAAATCCCCATTTCTTCCTGTAACATGAGTCTCTAGTTCCTAGAACCAAAGGAACCTACTTAATGGCTTGCCCCAAGCCACGGCTAACAGCAGCTAACTTTCTCTCCCAGCGGAGTTCCACTAACAGCTCTAAATAGGGAAGTCTTTCCAACTCTTCTTAATTAAGAAGTGTCTGGGTGTCTTCTCCATCAGGCTGAATTTGTTTTGGTTCTTTTTTTTTTTTTAAACTTCCACGGTATCCTTCTGCTGGGTTCTTCCTATGAGCAAGAAACAGAATCCTTACCAGGTGCCCGTACCTGTCCTGGACGGTGGCGCCGCATCAGGGCCCTTCATTTCTACACTGAACAAACCAGGAAAGTCATCCACAGCACGTCTCTGACTAACAACCAGTCAGAGAGATTTCATTTTAGTATATAACTATAGTGTGGGGATTACCTTCTCCCATCAATTTGCTTCCTCCCTCCAAAATTATTCTGAATATGTAAATGCAACGGGGTTTTCAGAAATTTTCCCTAGCTGGGGCACCTGGGTGGTTCAGTGGGTTAAGCGTTTGACTCGACTTCGGCTCAGGTCTTGGTCTTGAGCACGGTACTGGGCTGCGCTGGGCATGGAGCCTGCTTGAGATTCTCACCCTCTTTCTGCCCCCTTCCACCCTCCCACTGCCCCAGTCACACACACCATCTCTCACTCTAAAAAAAAGGAAAAAAGAAAAGAAAAAAGGCAAGAAATCTGCCCTAGCTGCATCTGACCTCAGTTTAGTTCAATGCCCACGAAATGAGAGACCTGGTCACAGAAAGCACAGAGGAAACGTTCACCTGCTAAAATGAAGGTCCAAACTCATAAAACCAGCACACTTACAAGCTGCTTTTACCACATTCCAGTGTATCTTTGGCAGTCTACATTTTAGAAACACTTTACTGTCTTGTATGGATTTACGTCAGCTTCAAGGGGTAAATATCCAGACGAAAAAGCTCTCCACGTCACTGACCTGTGATTGCTTTCACCACCATATCAGACACTTCTGAAATTTCTTCATTAACAGGGACACAAAGCATCTGAGGTGTGACCCAGTGCAGGGCTCTACAAAGAGGGAGAGACAATAAAAAAAAAAATTCCAAGAATGGACCACAGTCATTTGTCTTGTCATTTCCTTCAGTTAAGGGAAAATACTGGGGCACCACTGACTAAGGAGGCAATCCTAGGCCCCAGCACGTTGCCCCTGAACATATCAGGAGCTCAGATGAAGTGACCAGAACACTCAAATGAGGCCTCTCTTATCACAGGAAAAGCGGAAGTGATCTGAGACTGAAGATCTGAGAAGAACCTGCCGCTCCCTCTCTCCATCGCCGATCACCGTAGCGTCACTGAGGCTCTACCCTCAACTACGGAGGCAGCGCAGAACCAGTGAATAAAGGTCACCAAGCATGTGTCGCCCCAATCAGGATCCCTGAGTTTCCTGGTCTCCCTATCTTCACAGCAGGGATTCCGACTGACGAATGCTCCCATCCCGCACATTAGTCCAAGGCCCACCTAGTTCCTTAGGGCTCCATAGGCCACCTTCCTAATACCAACTCCTTGCTTCTAATGTGACACATCAAGACGGTCTACCAATTAGCAGCCCCACTGTCAAGGAACCGTGTTTGGATTCCAAGACCCCCTCCTCCAGAAGCACCTTAGCACGGCCAGTCTTGGACCCATTCCCACATTTGATGGCCTACTTCCTACGGGCTTCGCTGCCACTGGTAATACAGAGCCCTGGGGCTCACTGTGCTGCCAAGGGAAGACGGAGCGCTTTGGGAAGTGTTGTCAACCCAGTGTGAGTGCAAGTTGTGATCAGAAGAACAGTTAAATAATGAGTGACAGGGAGGAGGAACAATGACACCTACCGCCTTCATGTGGATAATCACAGCTTCTTGCCTGACAAGACAGTATAATGAAATGAGAAAATAATGACATTTCCCCCCGTTCCTTGGAAATTCTGGAGATTTGAAACAATCTGAAACATCAGATCTGCTTCCTTTCTAAAGCTTCTTGGAGTCAGATGGATAAGCAAGTACATGATTTCAGGTCTTCCCTCCTACAGTTTACCAGATGCTTTTCCTTCTGACACCCTGAAGCCGTGGAGATGCTAAGGATGGTGGGTACCTTGGCTGTTAGTTGCTGTCAAGGCCTGAAATCCAAGGGTGTTCCCCTGCGGGCAAGCAGTAAATACAAGACAAAGAAAAACAACCGGCTACCTGATCCTCTTCTGAATAGCGAGATCTTTCTTCTCGTCGTCGGTAGTCTCCGGACAGAACACGTATTTATAGAGACGAGTCATGATGTACTTTTCAATCTGATCCATTATCTTCTCAACTCTTTCGGGAGGCACTGGAATATCCAAATGGACATAAAAGCTCAAGGGAAGGGTGGACGGGTTAAAGGAAGAGAAGTCTTCACAGCTTTCCCTTTCCCTATGCGGCAGAAAGCTAATTTACTAGTAATGCATTAAATATACCCAGAAACAGAAGTGTAAGATGTTACATTAAAAAATACCTTTTAAAAATCTACCTCAACTTCTGGGACTGCCCTTCACAGAGTCACCACCTCTAACCGAAAACTGTTCTGGCAGGACCAAACCGCGGTACGCTGCGCCAAGTGGGAACACCTCAGCATGGGTCCCTCCACATTGCTATGTTAGAGAAGCACTTGAAATTCCCAAGACTGAGAACGCTGGCAGCCCACGCTTCTACTTTTCTGAGGTTTACCGTACAACCCTGGAGAGCTCTTAGAGATGCGCAGTGGGACTTATTTCCCAGACAGACATACACGCCACCTATATCCTAAAACCCAACACCAATGGAAGACAAATTCAAGAAAATGCACTAAAAACCTAAGCTCTAAAATATTTACAAAAAATAAATAAATAAAATAAAAATCTAAGCTCTAAGTCAGTGATTCTCAAATTTTTTCCATCCCTCCAGCCATCAGAGGAATACATCATCATGAAAAATGACTCACCAAAATGGTGATTCCAAGATGGGCATTTCATTCAGAAGCCTCCTACGGGGTTTTAATGGACTCTACCCCTACCCCAACAGGATAATTAAACAATGTTTAATAAACTACCCAACTGCTGTGATCACTTTGGAGTAACACACATGGTGGCATGCAAAGGCCCTCTCAGGACAAGACCAGCCACCACCATGTCGGTGGAGTTGTTTACAGGACGGAGTTGGCAAACCAGCCAGGCCATCAGAGAAAGAGAGAAAGTTCTAAAAGACAGAGCAGTCAGACTCTGTTCAATTACCAGCAATCCCTTTACAGCTGGCGAACAGAGCATTACCTTTTCCACGAGTCTGCATTCTTTCAGCCACATTCTGGTAAAAATCTTGAGTACACTCTGACTGTTCCTCAATGCTTAAATCCTGAAAACAAAGGGACAAAGAGGCTGTTGGTAACTCAAGAAAGATCATGCGTAAAGCTCTCACTTTTATGAAGTTTCCAGAACCCACTCCTTAACTGGCGCTAATCTCGAAAGTACCTACCAATTATACCAACTCTGCAGAGGAGAAAACCCTATTACTTACAACTCCCATGACCTCTCACTTCCGTGTGTGTGTGTGTACATAATATGTATTCATATATATGTATATTTTTCTTACATGGATATAATGCACATCTTGATAATGTACACATTTATGTACATTTCTATTTATCGGACCCACTTAGTCCTTTCTGGAGGCCTTCTCACACCCCATTGTGTTAGGTGATTTACTGAACCGGTCTACCCTGTGCCTTCGGGTTCCTTCTCTTTCTCACTACCATGTACGGAAGCATAAGTAACCATGTGGACTATTTCTCTGGGGTTATTTCTTGGTGATGCATATTCAAGAGTGACACTAAGAGTTTAATAAATATGAACTTTATGGCTCTCAGTATCTGCTGCTAGATGCGATCCTCAGAAATGCCAGTGTCCAGCCATTAGCCACACGAGTGTTTATTTCTCTACAGCCTCTACGCCACCGGGCTTCATAATTTCCCTCTGGGTTTACTGGTTATATACATACAGTATGTGTATTTATTCCCTATTTTCTCCTAAAGAGTACGATCTACACAAAATGCCAACACAGTTCAGCACAATTAACTGGATGAAAACGAAACATGGCGAGACCAGAGGACGGAGCTGGGAGCAACAGAGAAGCGTCCTCGAAGGCGCAGAGGTGCAGTCAGCCCAGGCATCAGCCTCCAACAAGATCTAGCAACCATCACTAGGACAAAACCGGTCCCGTAACTGGGGATCCGAAATGTAAAAGTAAACTAACTCTTCAGATGAAATTCTAACACCGAACCCAGAAATTTCTCCCAAGGCTTTTCATAAAGAAGTCACTGCAGAAAGGCACGAGTACGGCCCGGGACAAATCCCACAGGACTGAGTCTCGGTGGCTGCACGCAGGGCGGGGAAAGCGACTAGCGGGGGCTTGGGGAGAAGCTCTGGGGAGAGCGCGCAGACCCTGCCGCCCCAGCTTAAATCCCAAAGTATGGGGGCGCCTGGGTGGCTCAGTGGGTTAAGCCTCTGACTTCAGCTCAGGTCATGATCTCAGGGTCCTGGGATCGAGTCCCGCATCGGGCTCTCTGCTCGGCGGGGAGCCTGCTTCCCCCTCTCTCTCTCTGCTGCCTCTGCCTACTTGTGATCTCTGTCAAATAAATAAAATCTTAAAAAAAAAAAAATCCTAAAGTATGCCGTGGGGTCCAAACCATGCCCTGCTGCCTTTACAATGTCTGTCCCCCCCACCTTTGCCTGGTTTGGGCCCTTGTCACCCTTCATCTTGAGCGGAGCTGCTCTCCCCAACCCTGACCTCACTTTCCAATCTGTCCTACACACCAGGCCCACCGGTCACCTCGGAATCAGACCGGGGCACGACAATCAGATCACCAGGGAGCACCGCACCACCCAGGGCCGTCCGGGGGATGGTGCCTCAGCCCGCGCCCAGCACCACCCCCGCCCTGCTAACTCTGCAGGGCGAGCACGGGTCCTGAGGCTCTGCTTTTAGCTGCCCACGTCTCCAGCACCACAAAGTCACTCTCTTCCTGACGCACTTCTGTTGCTCTCCGGTTTCCAAGAGCTGCCCAGGGAAGGCTCCGCTCACACTTCCCTCTTCTGAGAAGGTATCCTTCATCTCCTCAGTCAGAATAACTCTGCGGGTTTCACAGGGCTTGCAGAGTTCTCGGACAACCCTGACAGCAAGTCCCGTTGCTTTTTTAAATCTTTTTTTTAAAGATTTTATTTATTTATTTGACAGAGATTACAAGTAGGCAGGCAGAGAGAGAGGAGGAAGCAGGCTCTCCAAGGAGCAGAGAGCCCGATGTGGGGTTCGATCCCAGGACCCTGGGATCATGACCTGAGCTGAACGCAGAGGCTTTAACCCACTGAGCCACCCAGGCACCCAGTCCTGTTGCTTTTTTAACTAGTTATTTATATAAGAGCGACCTGGTTGAATTAAAATCGATCCCTTGTCTAGTGAGAACTCAGTACTAAGTAAATTTTACACATTTTGAAATCTTAAGCTTTTCTTTATATTCACAATTTCCCAGTGCTACTTTTTACTTTATCTTTTACTTTTCATTACACAGCTTTTAAAAAAGTTAATGCCACTAAACCTTTTAACTGGTCCTTAAGAATAATTCTTTAACAATTTAGCTGCACCTTGAAAACTGTTCTACTCTGATATGAGGAATGTGAGAGGCAGGGCAGGGGATAGGGAGGGAAAAAAATGAAACAAGATGGGATCGGGAGGGAGACAAACCATGAGAGACTCTTAATCTCACAAAACAAATTGAGGGTTATCGGGGATCGGGGGGTAGGGAGAGGATGGTGGGTTATGGACACTGGGGAGGGCATGTGCTATGGTGAGTGCTGTGAAGTGTGTAAGACTAATGATTCACAGACCTGTACCCTAGGGCAAATACTACATTATATGTTAATTTAAAAAAATACATTTTACCTTCTTTGGGGGAAAAAAAAACTGTTCCAAATTTCTCCACAGAAATAAGTATCTACATTTGAAATAAATATCCTAATCTACTTTATTAATTTACTTCTAAGTTTTCTCATGTTTAACTCTTTATCTGGAGGAGGTGTGGGCGCACAGCACGGAACATAGGAAGTCATCGACATACAGAACCCCGTCCTCTTCGGTGGCAGGTGGTGAAGCCACACTGCCCCTCGCTTCCCCAGCTGTCACATAACTGGCTCCTGAGAAACCGAATTTATTTCTGGAATCCCTGGTTTATTTCACTGTCCTATATTTTAATTTTTTAATCAAAATCTCACCTACTTGTGACGTCTTTCATTTTAGGAAATTTGGCCAGATTTAGAAATCTCTTCCACCAAATTCACGTTCCCCTCCCCACCTCACAAAAAGATTATACGTTTTTTTTTTTTCTAGAATAAATGTAACATTGTAATTTCAAGTTTTCTTACAATCCTCAGTCTTTTAATTCTTTGAATGAACTATGAACTAACTTTCCTTATTAGAGTGCTATTAACATTTAATGCCATTCATTGCTAATGTCTTTAAAAGTAACTATTTTTTAGTACTGTGCTTGGCTCTTTAGCTTTTATCACTGGCATATCATATTGCAACTGAATTTTGTGAATTTATCTTGTCATGTTGCTAATTTTATACCCCTATTAGTACACCTGGATTTTCCTGATGAGATCATTTTTCCTGAATTTCATGAAAAGTGTATTTGTATCCACTCTGAAAGCATTTGCTGCATGACTGGAATTGCCAGCCACTGTACCAAACATAAAAAAAATTAATAAAATGCTCAGAGAGCACTCAACTTGAATAGGAAGACTGAATGCAAATAAGTAATTACAATATTCTACGAAAATTGTAAGCCAGAATGACAAAGTGCCACGGCGCATGTGGTAAATCTCAGACTTCTCTCATTCCATCTACCTTCTACGATCTTCTCTCAATAGGCATGGGCAGAGCAGTAAGTATTAGTGTTCCATACTACCACCCGCGTGGGTGCGGAGTGATGCTACAAGCAATGCCCACGAGAAAACGTCCCCTTCACGCCCTGGGTGTAAACTCCCGCAGATCCACTGCCACTCGTCCCTGTGGAGGCACGATGGGACTCGAAGCAACCACGCTCAGTCTGTCCGTACATGGCTTTCCTTTCTGTACCGCTACTTCCCATAAGACTCCAAGCTTCTGTTTCCTATCAGCCCTCACTATGAGTCAATCAATAAAATTTGTATTGTAAATTCTCTAAGCCTTAGATCACCAGACGAATATATCCATGGACCAATTTTTAAGTCCCCTGGGATCACTTCTTCAGAGAGCGAGTTTTACTACTACGCCTGGCCTTCCATGTGGGTAATCACCAGCAGCAGCTCCACGAAGAACATGTCCATAAGAACATGTTTATGAATTCTAAATACCATCGAATTATCCTCCTCTTCTCTGATTCTTACTTTAAATTATTCTGTAAACCTTCTCAAATCCCGTCAGTAAGCAGAGCGGGTTTCAGTAAACAGAAGGACTATCAATACGGAGTCTGTAAGATGAGACCTCTTCACTACTAAAACTGTAAATCTCATTTTATCTTTAAGATATGAGGGATTCCCTTAAAATGCTAAGGGAATTTTAGCATTTTAACAATAATGTTTTTCCTTCATGACGCTATGATTTTGCTATTCTTTCCATTTACAAACCTTCCACAACAGACTGTTTGCTCTTTTCCTCTACTTAGGCACCTGAGACATGGCTACATTTCCTAAGTACCGAATCTCAACACTTAAGGCAAATTACATTGACTCTTCTGGTGATTACCAGTACTCACTTCTAACTAGAAACACTGTGATGGCCTTCCTACTAGTGGCAACGAGTTACCTGTTCCTCCCCTGCTCCACGCCATCGCGGCGATTCTGTTCTATGCAGGATCTTTGTAGATCTCTCCTTCGATTGCATGACTTACAATTCATTACGGTGTTTATTTTATAATTATAAATAACTCCCCTCCCACTCTGTCCTCCTATCTTATTTTAGATTCTTTGTAGGACTTAACACTATAGCAGTATACTAACTACAAATCTGTTTATTATCTCTTTTCTCCACTAAAATGTGAGCTCCGCAAGGGCACTGCTGACCACCATATCCTCAGTGCCCACAACGGGGCCAGGCACAGGGCTAGTGCTCAATTAGGTGAAAGAAAGAATAAATAAATGTGACCATCCATCATCGCCCCTCCCTTTATAATACTGTAAGAACACTGGGAGACAATTCTACAAAGATCTCTTCTATTTCTACATATCTTGTGAGGCGAGCCGTGGACCATCTTCTCAAGGATAGCTAGCTATACAGAGCTATCCTCGGAAGACAGAGATGGCGCCTCCCTCAAGTAAAAGGACAGACTGTCTACTGTCCACTATAATAAAGATAATGTTTCCATGCGAGCTTACTGCGCATTATAAAAAATCCTCTTATCTAACGTTCCTCCCTGCATGCACAGGCCCTACTGGTCTTTGCAGGCCCGTGGGAACGGAGATCAGGGAACTGCTGCCATTGCTGACACACTCTTGATACGGCTACTGCTGTGAGTCATACACTGGCCTTCTCTTCGGACCCGGGAGACTCACGTCTTCTGCCACACCCACAAAACGGTGGCAGCCTAACTTGTAAACTTGCAAGTAGGGAAAATCTCAGATCCTTCACAGTTCTTGTCAAAGGAGCTAAGTGATGTCGGGTTTGTGTTGGTAAATTTTTAGATTCTACAAAATTCCAAAATGTTTTTTCAGTTTTCTAAGAAAAACCAATCTAGCCATGTAAATGAACCTCTTTCCTTAAGTATTTTTAAGCTATTGCTGGGATCATCTTTTCTATTATGTCTGCATGTAAAGTTATCTTATTTTTTTTTTCCTAGAAATTTTTCCTTTGTAGTTTAAAAGTTTGACAAGCGGGTGAATTCCTTTGAATACTGAGAGGTATTCTGTATACTTTCTTTTTTTTTTAAGATTTTATTTATTTATTTGACAGACAGAGATTACAAGTAGGCAGAGAGGCAGGCAGAGAGAGAGGAGGAAGCAGGCTCCCCGCTGAGCAGAGAGCCCGATGTGGGGCTCGATCCCAGGACACTGGGACCATGACCTGAGCCGAAGGCAGAGGCTTTAACCCACTGAGCCACCCAGGAACCCCTCTGTATACCTTCTTAATTGTCTGGTTGAAATCTTTTTTTCCCCAATGTGTTTTGAAAACTGACTATTCCTTAATTGTGTTTTTTTCATTATCCATCTGAAACTCTCATCTTTAGAATCTGGAATTCCATGATTTGTTTTCTGGGTTAAGTTTCCTTTGTACTATAGTTAACTTTTTGATGTATTTAGGTGTTAGCTTAATGTTCATATTTTTTGAATTGCTGGTTCCCGTTGCCTTCAATAATATATATATATATATATATATATATTTTTTTTTTTTTAGGAAAGCAAACATATTAGGCCTTTAATCCTCTCAAGTAAAATTTTAAAATTAACATCTCCAGTAGACCAAGCATGTGGTTTCATATTTTGAGATAGTTCATCTTACCGGGGAATGTACCCCAAGGTCATTAATAGCTAGCTGAACACAGATTTAAACATTTCTACATTTAGAGGAACAAGACAGGGCAAAAGTAACTGATTTTTGTCAAAGTCAATTACTGGCAATATAAAGGTGGTGAGAATTGTTAAGGTACATGTGTTCCTTCCACATCTCTGGAGAAAAGCCAATAGTTGATCATTTCTAGCAGCTGGTTAGTTACTCATTACAAATGAGCTCAAATATGTTCTTTACAAAGGTCATCATTAAATTTTTTTAGCAAGAAAAATCTTTAAATTCTTGCCTTTCATTCACTGAATGCAATGGGTATTGGGGGAAGTATTCCGGTAACTCACACGCTACAGTGAGACGCAGAACCACAGTGCAGCCAGGCAGGGCCAAGTAACCACACAAATTCTCACAGACACTGTATTCGTCTAAGATACCTCGATGCCACCAGAGTTTGAGCAGGTACAGCTGCTCCATGACACTTCGGAGGCTGAGTTGTGTCCCACTGGCCTCTGCTCTGAGTATGTGCAACTGTGAAACATGGAATCTTAAAAAACATCAATGAACAGACTCCTGAATTAGAGTTCATCCGTGCAATTGCGTGTTTTAGCTACTTGGGTTGTCTAACAGGGTTTGGGAAAAGGTCAAAAATACTCCTAGATAAGAAAAGATGCCTTTCAAGGGCTACAGGCTCGTTGAGAGGCAGCTATGTTTCTCTCGCCACACCCACCGGGGCTGGCCTGTGTGTGCCATCAGCCTGTACTTGCTTGTCAACGAGCACCGCCAAGCCCAGCTCCTTCCCTCCACCAAGAAGGGAGAACCACGCCTCACACCTATAGGGTCAAACGTGGACCACGACTGGCTCAGTGTGAGTCAGCTGTGCTTTCTGGCACCTTCGGAACGTGGACTTCAAGGCATCACAAGGTTCTTCTGTAGGTCTTATAGGGTTATCATCTTTGGTTTTTCTTTTTGGAACACACATTGCGTTGCTTTCTCCAAAATGCCTACAACCTCTAGCAAGTCCTTGCAGAATTACAAAATATCACATAATTTTGCCTCCTTTACCAGCTTCAGCTCCTCTGCAACAAGTTCTTGTATCTGCCAAGCCTCGCTGTTACTATTCCACAGGCTCTTTTAGTCGCTCTTCTAACGTGACCTTCTCTTCCAGGAGCATCTTCTCCATAGAGAAAGCATTTCTCTTCTGTTCCATTTCCAACCCATGTTCTCCCTTCCATTCGCGCCACTGTTCTTTTGTCTCGTAGCTGAGCACAACAGGAGAGGGCCTGAGAGGCGATGCCAAAGCTGGAGCCTGTCTTGCCAGCCTCACCCACCGAGTGAGTCATCATGGTTCAACTCCACAATGTTTTCAATTTTCTCTTACGGGGGCTCCTGGGTGGCTCAGTGGGTTAAGCCTCTGCCTTCAGCTCAGGTCATGATCTCAGGGTCCCAGGATCGAGCCCCGCATCGGGTTCTCTGCTCAGCAGGGAGCCTGCTCCCCCCTCTCTGCCTACTTGTGATCTCTTTAAAAAAATTTTTTTTTTCTCTTACATGTCACTGTATTCTATGTATGTTCTTATTTTATTCATTCACCACTTTCAACATAGTTAGCAACTCAACCTTTTATCTACTTTTAGTTCTTAAGATCTACAGACTGTACCAGCTCAGACGCTTTCCCATCGCTTATCCCCTCACTTCTCATCCTTTGTGCTCCTAATCCTGAAATTGTGTCCTGGGTTACTCCTCCATCCCTGTTCCCCAGTTTTCTTACCACGATTAAAGCCCATTTTGTTAATTAAAGTTTCTCTGTCTCGGACACATACTTCTGCTCTCTTAGCAGTAACTATATAGCAGCGAAAACTACTCCTCGCACATACATATGGTTTAGAATAGTGAGGACATTTTGAGGCACAGAAGGACATCTATCTCTCTGTTCATTCTGAGAAAGAGAACGCAAATGAAGATACAGCCACATTTTAAACCTTCTTCTCCTTTCTCAGGTTTAGAAAAACAGTTTTTCAAGAGAATTAATATGGGAGAAATTTTAAATTTATGTATATAATAGTATCAGAATTTTATAGAAAGAACGGCTGGCAAGAGAACAATGAAAATAGTAAACAGTCTTCCACCAGGTCTGACTGCTTCTGTAGTAAGGGGAAAAAGCACATCTGAATGGCTGCTAGTAAAGATGTCTTTTTTAAAAAATTGTACTGAGAGGGATGCGTGGGTGGTGCAGCTGGTTAAGCCTCCGACTCCTGGTTCTGGTTTCAGGTCATCATCTCAGGGTTGTGAGCCCCGTGTTGGGCTCTGGACCCAGCACAAAGTGTGCTTTGGTTTCTCTTTCCCTCTTTTTCTGCCCCTTCCCTTGCTCTCTTTCCCTCTCTCTCTAAAATAAATAAATCTTTTAAAAAACTGCACTGAGAAACCCACAAAATTCACTTATTAAAGAGCTTTAATTCAATATCCAGTAAATTAAAGGGCATGTGTTTTCAGGAAGTCGAGGGTAATACAAGCTATGCTTTCAGAATAGGGGAGACTGTTTCTAAAGGCTTTATTAATAATTAACAAGGGCAGGATTTAAACAATTTGAGCAGCAAAAGTATCTTTTTTATTTAATTGAAGTCTGTTTTGTGTGTGTTTTGAAAATGTTTTCATATAAATAAACCTGTGGGGAAAAAGGTCTTCACTTTTGGCAAGGATCTCATTAAGTTAAAAAAAAAACAAAACTAGGATTTTCTAGTTATGACAGAGAAGCTCAACATCTGGTTCAGTCTTTATAATATTTTAAATTACCTTGGGCACATAAGGCTTTGTCCAAATGACAAAAGAAACCTATACACCCTTCATTTCTTTGGTGACCATATACATCCTGGAACCTGTGGCTACTCTTAGGTCTATTTAAAGCTTTGTTCTTACAGTGAGATTCTTAAATTCTAGTTATTTTTGTAATGATAAGAAGTTTAAAAAAACTAAACCTTGCAAATTCTTCTTAGCTTCTTCTGCATATGCAACCCCCCATCAGCTATTTTCTCAGTAAAATTCAAATTCTTGCTAAGATGAGTTCTAAGAAAAGTGTTTGATAATAACAAATATAAATGAACTCTGTGTTAATGATGTAGCTGCCTATCCGATTTGCAATAAACACATCTCTTATTCTAAAGAACATGAAAATGAACTATAAGAAATACATATATTAATATTAAATAAGTAATAAGATAAATGGAAAAGGAAAAATGGCAAAATAAACGAGCTTCAGAAGACTCTTAGCAAACAACAGCATCTTTGGGACAGTGAGGCATTACACTGCATTAGTGAGTGCACTGGGCATGAATTATGCAGGATCCGAATGAGATTTCAGCCCAAAGAGATACCCTTTGGAATGAGGAAATTAAAAAAACAAAAAGGTCTGGCTACAGATAAGGTGTTTTATGACAAAGATAAAATGGCTGGGGAGAAAAACCCTAATCCTTTTAATGCTATTCTGTAAATAATTTGGTTTTCTAGACTTGATCCATATGTAGAAAAGGCCGCTCACCACTGGCATACACCAAGACTGGAGAAAACACGTGTGTAGTAGAAAAAGATATGGGCAAGACTGGCTCACTGTTGTGGACCTCAGAAATGCTGGGAAGACTACAACTGTGGGACATAGTAGAAAGAATTACTAGTTGGGGTGCCTGGGTGGCTCACTTGGTTAAGCAGCTGATTCTTGATTTCGGCTCAGGTCATGATCTCAGGTCCTGGGACCAAGCCCTGAGCTGGGCTCGCCGCCCAGAGTCTGCTTCCCTCCCTCTGCCCCTCCCCCTGTTTGTGCTCTCTCTGTAACTCTCCCAAATCAATGAATAAAATCTTTAAAAAAAACACCTACCAGTTAATGGCAATGTCACCAGAGTGGGTTCAAACATACAAGAATGAGTTTTCATATTGTGTAGGTCATTAGAGTAAGATGACTGGAAAGTCTACTTGGTGAGAATAACATTAAGTTAAGGTTTTTCGAGTCTTAAGTCTAAGCCAAAGTTAAGGTTTGGAGTTTCGGTGCACTGAGTACAGAGGGCACCTTCTACTAACACACACTTCATTACCTCACAGCAACCATCCCAAGCTGTACCCAGTCAAATTCTCTGAAGAAACTTAAATGATTAAGTGATCTGAAGCCAGTTAGTTAAGACTGGTTCATTCTGGTACAAGAATCATTTCATTTATTTGAAAAGACATGTAACCTGCAGCCAAAGGTAAAAGGGCTTCTCCAGGGACATTTCAGTTGAACAAACGCCTGTTCCTTATCAGGTGCGCACCAGGTGTGCGAGATACTGCACATGTGTGACGTAAGCCTGGGCCACTCAGCCAGCGCACACTCAGGGCTCGTGCAGACATGCAGAACAGGCTGCAAGATGGCCCTTCAGACGCAAGCAGTCTGAGGCCCGACCCAGCTCTCTGGTGTCAGTGACCCTGAAGACAGGCAAGATGGCATCTGCACCACCTAATTACCACTACACTTTCGTGCACTGATTCAGAAGTCAACTAATTATTACAGAACAAGAGCACAACATAGTCTGAGCAAAAGAAGAATGAATAAACTGGCTCGGAAGAGCCGATCAAGCATGCGGACCGGCCTCCGACGTCCAGCATCACCCAGCGTGCGCGCCCTATGTGCTGCAGCACAGGCCGACAGAGCACGATGTCCCAGGAACACCGTGCGGGCGGAAGGATAAAGAACCACAAAGCCTCAGCTCTTACCTCTGGTTAAAAACTCGAATTTGCAACCATATGAGCTCTGCTGTGTCCCTACTGAGAGAGTCTATCAGTGCTTCTAACTCAAGACATCAATGATCTGTGCTTTCTTTAAATGTTACTATCTGCTTACAAATACTTCGAGAAAGAAACGGGGAGGGGGTCTGCTTACTTATTCTCAGTGTAACTACACATCAAAAAACAAGCTTCTTTTCTCCTTTACTAACTGAATTTGGTATTTAAAAAATATTCTGGCAGAAGATGACCGCTTATCAGCCTAGTGATCCTGGCCACGCTGGAACACAGCCAAGCCGTTTATCACCTCGCTTTCTTTACTCTCTTTTTCTTCTCAAGACTCCCTCACTTCACAGAAGGGGCCTTTAGTGCTACTTCTGAGTTTCATGGGTGAAGAATGTTACAAACAAACTGATCATTGTTTCAAAACTGAGTCCCTTTACAAGTAGTCTTATGAATTACTGCAACTGAAATTACAGTTTAGAAACTACGGGTTAGGACACACATGTGGAAGGCACGCGTTCTAGTTCTGACACGGGCAGAATATGTAGCCGTGTAACCTTGACAAGTCACTTACCTTCTCTGGCTCTTACCTTCCCCATCTATAAAATAAAGGGATATCTGCTAAGGTCCCTTTCCACATCTAAGTTCTAGTTTTCCCTTCTCCACCTGAGCAGAGAGAGTATTTTGTATCAAAATACAAAACAAACAAAACCAAAACACCCTGACGTGAATGCTACTTGGTCTAACAACTGTTACTTAGAATTCAAGGTCTACTCCGCTCTTGGCCGTCTGTATTACTTGCAGGGTGACCGGTTAGGAAGGCTTATTACTAAAGTACACAATGTAAGTGGCTTCAATGTCAGACTTTCCGTGCAAAGATGACCCAAACACATTGACTTGCAGTGGAAAAGTACTAGCCTGGGAGCTGGGTTTTCACTTGGCTCAGTGACACTTCTTAGGTAAGTAACTTAACATCTCTGGGTCTTGATTTTTCCAGGTATAAAGTGACAAAGTTACACTAGATTGTCTCTAAGACCTTTCCTAAAACCAAAACTCTATGTTTCTAAGTGGTTACTCTCAACCTACCCTTTTGTAATGCATTGTTTCCAAAAACATCTTGGTCTGCTTATAGATTTCTTGGCCTGTCTTGTGGAAGGTCTTGAGAAATTCTATGAACTCTTTAGACACTCTATCCGTTTCAATGCTGGTTTGCCGGTTTATGGAAGGACTGGGAGCTTTTGCTTCCTGAATTTCTGCTGGGAAAATGAAACATAATGAGTTTCATTACACAGAAGATCCATGCATGGAATTACTTCATGTAACTTAAATTACTTAAATTATGCTTAATCAAAGTTAAACCTGAATTTAAATTACTTTATGTTTAAATATTTGGACAACTTCACTTAAAGTGAGCTAAATCTATTTTATGACTAGGACGTACAAGCAGATAAAACTATATAAAATTTCCATTCAAATAACAGTTGTTCTACTAATATTTTCTCAGCCAAAATACATCGTGCTTTGATCTACATACTTAATTGTAAATATGAAATAGCACTACTGTCTGGAACTTTCTCAAAGACTACGTAAGTTTACAAAGCTAGTCAGCAAATAACATAGCGATCAGTAGGACAAAAATGTTAATTACTTATGTCAACTCTTCCAAATCCATTCTACTTGTCAAACAGGCTAATCTGTTTACGTGGAGACTAACAATTATTTTCCCACCATTCAGTTTTCAAGTCAGACTGCTCGAGTGGACGGAAGCACCCAATGCAGCACGGTGATCACGACAGAACGTACAGCAAAGGAGGCAAGCAGAACAGACAAAACGTGTCTAATCAACTGGCACACAACTCCTTCATCTCTTCAAATTAGTACACTGAAAGGAAAATGGGACCTTTCCAGAACAAAGAGAAGAGGGTTGCCATAGAGTTCAGTGCTCCCAGGCAGCGTGAACTATCCCCTGATCTCTGACCACATTCTGAGCCTCCTGACTTTGAACTGCGCTAATTCAGCTAATTCAATAGCTGTAATGAAGTAAATTCCCTCATACCCCATGAAAACAAAATACCTTTCGAAGGTACCAAAATCAACTTATTACCTGCTTTCTCTGTGACTCTGTATAATTCCACTTTCTGAACTTTAGTACCTGGGATACATTTTAGTGACGCGGCCTCACCGAAGTTTTAAGAGAAGACTGGATTATTTAAGGGGCAGGTAGGGGCTCAGAGGGTGAAGCAGCTGCCCTCAGCTCAGGTCACGATCTGGGCTCCTGGGATCGAGCCCCACGTCAGGCTCCACCCTCAGTAGGGAGCCTGCTTGAGAATTCTCTCTCCCTCCTCCCTCTGTCCCTGCCCCGGCTCACATGTGCTCTCTAATAAATCAATCTTAAAAAAAAGAAAGAAGAAATCTAACAGTTCAACAGGAAAATGGGTAGAGAATACTAACTGCACAGAAAGGAAACATAAATGGACCTTAAATGTAGGAAACAAATTAAAACTACACGAGATGCCGTTTTTTTTTTTTTTTTTTTAAATTTTTATTTATTTATTTGACAGAGAGAGAGATCACAAGTAGACAGAGAGGCAGGCAGAGAGAAGGGAGAAGTGGGCCCCCCGCCGAGCAGAGAGCCCCATGCGGGGCTCGATCCCAGGACCCTGAGATCATGACCTGAGCCGAAGGCAGAGGCTTAACCCACTGAGCCACCCAGGCGCCCCAAGAGATGCCGTTTTAAAATTAATGAAGAGACAAAAATCTGATGCTGAGGATGGGGGAGTGCTCTCATACTGTGGAGGTGAGAATGTAAAATGATGTAACTGCAATGGAGAGCAATGTGGCAATAATCATCAAAATTAAAAATACATTTATCCTATGACCCAACAATTCCATTTCTTGGAAATTTCCTACTGATGTAACTGCACATGTACAAAATGAAATATGTACAAGGCCACTCATTTTAGCACTACTTGTAACAGCAGAAGACTAAAAATGTCACAGATATCTACCACTAAGGGACTAAATAAATTGTGGTTTAATCCACAAAATGGACCACTATATAGTTTTAAAATAAAGTATTTTTAATATACTAAGAAAAGTTCTTATACATAATGCTCAAATGAAAATAAAAAGGACAGTATGTGACTAAGAATACAGAGCACAGTACATGTAATAAAGATACACGTGTCTACAATGAAAACAAAAGCACATAAGGATACACAAGAAATTAATGACGAAGGTTGTCTACGGGGAGAGTGACGGCCGTAGTGGCTGGAAACTAGATGGGTAAGGGACCACACACCTTTTATTTTGGAGACATTTGAATGTACTACTTTTCTTTTTAAGCAAGTAAATAAATCGGGTACAATTTAACTTAAAACAAAAACTGGCGGGACGCCTGGGTGGCTCAGTTGGTTAAGCAGCTGCCTTCGGCTCAGGTCATGATCCCAGGGTCCTGGGATCGAGTCCCACATCGGGCTCCTTGCTTGGCGGGGAGCCTGCTTCTCCCTCTGCCTCTGCCTGCCATTCTGTCTGCCTGTGCTCGCTCTCTCTCTCTGACAAATAAATAAATAAAATCTTTAAAAAAAAAAACAAAAAAAAACAAAAAAACAAAAACTGGCAACATCCTTTCTGAAATATTTTTTGCCAATATGGAAAACCGAACACCCTTGTATGATTAGAAAAAGCTCTTTAATACTTAAGAGTTTAATCCCTCACTCAAACTACTAATTCCAATCTTAGTCACGATGGAGTAACAGGGAATTGGGTTTACCCTACAGCCTTAACAAATGGAACATCAGAAAAAATATATGAAATAGTGGTTTTTAGACACTGCTCAAGAGGCAGATGAGAGAGTAACTCATGAGAGAGGTCGACAGATATGTTAAGTCTTACAAGTACCCCAGCTCACTGCAGGGAGAATTTTTAGCCCATGGCACAGGGGGAGACAAGGCAACTCAAACAGAGTCTAGCAGACCACTGAATTGGGGAAAGAGCATTTAGAGCTAAGGGAGGCCAAAGTCCCTAGAAACTGCACGGCAAAATGAGAGGATGGGGCTGCACAGAAAAAATTCCAGATAACCACACAGGGGGTTCCCTCAAGTCTTCGACTGAGCACTGCGTGTGCAAATTAGAAAACTACCAATGACTGCATACGGAAGCAGGCAGAACAATCCCCAGGGCAGACATGACTGGGAATAATTCATGTCCCAGCAGCCAGGAACAAAGAACATCAGCAATGGCAAGATATAAAAAACATTTTCTCATTTAAAAAAATTTTTAGGGGCACCTGGGTGGCTCAGTGGGTTAAGCCTCTGCTTTTGGCTCAGGTCATGATCTCAGGGTCCTGGGATTGAGCCCCGCATCGGGCTCTCTGCTCAGCAGGGAGCCTGCTTCCTCCTCTCTCTCTGCCTGCCTCTCTGCCTACTTATGATCTCTGTCTGTCAAATAAATAAATCCTTAAAAAAATTTTTTTGATGACAACTGTTTAAAACTAAAGTAATAATAATAGATAGTGGGATTTGTATCACATGTGTAAGTAAAATCTACGACAACAACAGCACAAAGGAAGGGAAGAAGAAATCCAAGAATACTATTAGTAAGGGTCTTGTCTTATATGTAAACTGGGATAACACCATCTGAAGGCAGAGTAGTTAAAAGGTATTTTTTACACCTCAAAACAGCCACTTTAAAAAGAAAGGAAGAAAGAGAGAGAGAGAAAAAGAGATACAGCTAATAAGCCAATAGGAAAATAAAGATGTAATCATAAAAAACAATCTACAAAAACAAATAAATAAAAGGGTAGGAAAAGAGGAGATAACTAAGTCCAGATGGGACAAATAGAAGACAGAGAGCAAGATGGTAAGATTCCACACCATGTTATCAAAAATTTTACTAATGTAAGTAGCCTGAATAAGCCATGATCCCTATATAACTTGTCTATAAGAAATCCACTTAAAAAAAAAAAAAGAAATCCAGTTTAAATATAAAGACACGGATATATTAAAAACTAATGAAATAAAAAAGATGTACCATCCAAATAAACAAAAAGAGCTTAAGTGGTTTTATCAATACTGGACAAAGTAAATTTCCAAGCATGGAATATTACCAAGGATAAACGGGTTTATCTGTAGGTCAGCCAACGGTAGGGGAACATTAGCCATCCCCTTACTGCTTTGCTTGTGTATACGCTCCCCTCCAACAAACACTTCTCTTCAAAGACAGATAATTTTGATATTTAGAAAGCCCTTCAAAATGTAAATGAAAATAAAATATAAGTGAAGATGTTCTGTATGATACCATCATGGCAGATACATGTCATTATACATTGTCCAAACCCACAAAATACACACCACCACGAGTGAATCAACCCTAACGGAAACTACAGACTATGGATGATGGCGACGTGTCGATGCAGGCTCATGAGTTGTAGCACAAAACTTCCCATTCTGGGGCAGAATGCTGGTAACGGGAGAGGCTGTGCGTGTGTGGGGACGAGGGATATATGGGAGATCTCTGGACCCTCCTCTCAATTTTACTGTGAATCTAAAACTGCTCTTAAAAAAATTAAAATCTTAGGGGCACCTGGGTGGTTCAGCTGGTTGAGCATGGGACTCCTGCTTCCGCTCAGGTCATGATCTCAGGGTCCTGGGATCAAGGCCTGTGTCAGGCTCTGTGCTCAGCACAATCTGCTAGTAGCACTCCTGCTTGTCCCTCTACCTCCTTTTCTGCTCCCCCCTGGGCATGCACTCTCACTCTCTCAATTAAGTAGAATCTTTAAAAAAATTAAAATCTTAAAATACAAAAGAAAAAATAAATCAATTCTGCTCACTAGTATTAATTAGTACAAATTATTAAAATTAACACTTGGTTGTTTCTCTCTGATCTTCCTAAAAACCAGCTCCCCAGTAACAGAACAGAAGTTCCAAGTTTGGATTATGGAGTGGAAACTGAGAGAGCCAGAGTTCAGGTACAGAGGAAGGTGATGAGGCCCAGTGGGTATTCAGAAGGGAAGACAGAAAGGAATAACTTTTCCTATATCACATTTTGGCAAGGATCCAGATGGCTTGCATTACAACTTCTAATCTTAAGGTTTTATTTATTTATTTTAAAGATTTTATTTATTTATTTGTCAGAGAGAGAGAGAGTACACAAGCAGGCTGAGTGGCAGGCAGAGGCAGAGAGAGAAGCAGGCTCCCCACTGAGCAAGAAGACTGATGCAGGACTCGATCCCAGGATTCTGGGATCATGATCTGAGCCGAAGGCAGTGGCTTAACCAACTGAGCCACCCAAGCATCCCTAAACTTAAGGTTTTAATACAGAAAATTTTTAATGTAGAATGTTCATTATATAATGTATGTATATATACTATATGTATATACTACATGTCATATAAGTAATATTTATATTTAATATTAAAATATTAGCATATATTTAATAATATTATATATAATGTTATATTCAAGAATCACAAATCTGCCATGAGTATCAAGCTTTTCATTACCCCATCCACACACTCCATTTAAAAAGTCTTCCTGGGGTGCCTGGGGGGCTCCGTCAGTTGAGCGTCTGCTTAACTTAACAAGGAGCTCTGCATCAAGCTCCTTGCACAGCGAGGTGCCTGCTTCTTCCTCTGCCTCTGCCTGCCACTCCACCTACTTGTGCTTTTCCTCTCTATCTAATAGATAAATACATTTTTTAAAAAGTTAAAAATAGAACTATACCCTACAATCCAGCCATCACACTACTATTTTTGGAAGATATTTTTTGGAAGTTATGAAGTTTTTGGAAGTTATTTACCCAAAGAATACAAAAATGCTAATTCAAAGGGATATGTATGCTGCCTATATATACAATGAAATGTTAGCCATAAAAAGAATGAAATCTTGACATTTGTACAACACTGAGGGATCTAGAGAGTATTATGCTAAGTAAAATAAGTCAGTCAGAGAAAGACAAATACCGTATGATTCTACTCATACGTGGAATTTAAGAAACAAAACAAATAAGCAAAGGGAGAAAAAGGAGAGAGAGAGAGAGGCAAAACAAGAGTAGGCTTTAACTACAGAGAACAAACCGATGGTTAACAGAGGGGAGGTGGAGAGGGATGGGTTCCGTATGTGACGGGGATGGAGGAGTCCGTGTGTCATGATGAGTGCAGGGCGTGCACGGAAGTGCTGAGTCACTGTATCTGAAATTATTATTACTATGTTGACTAACTGGAATTTAAATAAAAACTCAGGGACGTCTGGGTGGCTCAGTCGGTTAAGCGTCTGCCTTCGGCTCAGGTCATGATCCCAGAGTCCTGGGACTGAGCCCAACATCACGTTCCCTGCTCAGTGGGAAGCCTGCTTCTCCCTCTCCCATTCCCCCTGCTGTGTTCCCTCTCTGTCTCTCTCTTTCTGTAAAATAAATACACGAAATCTTTTAAATAAAAAGTAAATCTTTAAAAAAATAATTTCTTTATACCCCTCACTCAGATTCACAAAATTGTAACACTTTGCTCATCAGTATTATTTTTTTCTGAATTGTTTCAGGTAAATTGTATGTATCATGCTCTTTAGCCATTAATACGGATGGTTCCTAGTAATGAGAACATGCTTTTACATCACTGTGTTATCGTTCCTGGAAAAGGTGTGTGTTTTTCTCACACAGGATTCAACTGAGGGTCATGTCTTCACTTGGTGGTGAAGCGTACTTAGTCTCCTTTAACCTCTGAGGACTCTCAGCCTTCCCGTGTTTTCATCGTACTGACAATTCTAAAGACTACAGGCAAGTCATTTTATTGAATACCCCTCAGTTTGGGTTTTTCTGCTGTTTCCTCATGACTGGATTTGGGTTATAAGTTTTAGCTTGAATAGGTCATAATTCATGGTATGTTCTTCTCAGAGTATCATATCTAGAGGCACATAATGTCCATTTCCCACAATTACATGGTCACCATTTCTCTATGTGTAATCAATTAATTAGCTGCGGGGGTTAATTTGAGATCATGTTCACAATTTGTTCCTCAGGAAACTCTCTCCTCTCACCCCAGATTTAGCATCCACTGATGGAATCTGTCTGAGTCAATTCTTACTATGACGACTGCAAAATGCTGATTTCATACCCCCTTACTCCTTTCCTATTTATTAGTCAACATTCTATGGCAGAGGAAAAAAGCTTTCTCCGGGCTCCTGGGTGGCTCAGTCAGTTAAGCGTCCGATTTCAGCTCAGATTATGAGCGCAGGTCATGAGATCGAGCCCTGCATCTGCATCAGGTCCATACCCACAGCCTGCTCAGCGGGGAGTCTGCTTGTTCTCTTTCCCTTTCCGGCTGTCCCTCCCCCTTCCCCACCTGCACTCTGGAGCACGCTCTCTCAAATAAACAAACAAATCTTAACAACAACAACAAAAAAGCCTTCTCTTCTCCTTTATTTACTCATTTATCTATTTTATTAGTTGAAAGGACTAACGCACTGTTCTACTCCACCCGTTACACTCCACTTATCGTCCTTACGCGATACTCAAATTTGGCCAGTAGAAATCCACAGAAGCTGACTTCTCGGTCTTTGACATGTCCCTGGATTTTGGGACGTCCTTCTTTTTCCTGCTCCAGCCCCTGAATCAGTCTTTTCTCCAAGGAACCCTTGAGCTCACTTTGGTGAGGACTAGTATTTAGAATCTAAGGTCTGGGTGGAAAAATTGGTATGTTAATTCTAAAAACAGAAAAGCTATCCCTCCCACAAGCACTGCCTTCACGTAATGCCTGCCCTGCCGTCAGATGCGCGCAAGAGTCTGCTCAGGTCGGCAACGGTCTACTTGAGCTGTAAAGGGAAAGGGCTTTCAAAATGTACATAAGAGTATTCCAACTTGGCCAACCACGACTTGCTCTGGGAGCTACACTAGCTCACCCAACCTTACTTTGGAAATTTAAAAACTGTGAGTAGACTCTCCGAGTTTACTCAGAATCAAGCTATTCCATTAACCTTCTCTGAAGGGCATCCAAGTCTTAACAAGGTATTAAATATTCTTCAAACTCCTTAGAAGGCTACATTTATGTTCTGTTTACCACCGACCTCTACCTCGGTGCCTTGGTGTAAGAGCTTTCTTTCATGCCACCAACAGAAGCAAGAAAAATATCAAGAGCGAAAGCATCATGTATTAATAAAGCAAAGAATACAGAACAGAAAAGGCCTATTTTAGCTGAGACTCAATAAATGAAAACCACATTTAGTATAGGCTAACTTTATCCACAGGCAAAGACCAAATAATCAGCCTGAAATGCGAAGTTCACCTGGCAAAGTTGCATAAGCAGGCTACAAACATCAAATAGGGTCTTCTTGTCTAATACACACACATCAGTTTTTTTCAGTACTTTGAGGTCTTTATCTTCCTATGCTTTCTGTAGAACAAAGCCAACTAAAGATTAAAAATCCCAGGTAATAATCTACCATTTGAAAAGAAAAGAAGCTAAGAAGTATACCAATACAATTTTTAAAAATAAAAACAACTTAGAACTTTTAAAGTACGGATCTTTCATAAATAATGCACATTGCACAGACACTCTTAGGACACCATTTTTTAGAAGTACCAAGGACAGTCACCCAATGTACATAACTATTATGCACTTAAGAACAGAGACCTCACCATCTTTCCACAGATATAGACACAGATACAGTTACACACACACCCACACACACACACACCTTACTAGAGATCAAGGGATATAGTGGAAAAAAACGGAACCAGGAGTTAGGAGACCTGAGTTCTAATATACCAACTAACTCTATGACCTTGAGTCTGTTACTTTAAAGAAGCAGAGCCACTGGTTTTTAGCTTCTTTACTGTTTCATATTTCACTATATTTGACCATTTCCCTGTATATCATAATTTCATAAGGTTAATGAGACTTTCCCAAAGCAAGAAACAGAATTTAAGCTTACTAGGAAGGAGCAGCTTTAATACCGCTGTGCTCCGTGCTAGCACTGCTTATTCTACCAGAAAAACAACCCATATTTTTCTCCCTAACATTTACCGGAGACATATCTGTCAGGTATTGTTGCTGAACTCTTTTTAACTGCATCGCCTCATTTGATTCTTAAGACATACCTCCAGCAGGTATTACTATCTCCTCAGGACAGCTCAAGGTCACGTCGGCTAGTAAACCACAGAACTGAGACTCAAAACAAGGGGACTCCAAAGCTTACGCAGCCCCCTACCTACCTCCTAATAAATAACCATGAGCCAAATTTATCCTTAATTTAATCTTTAACAGGTGCTAATTATTCCCTTTCTAATTACAGTAGAGAAAACCACCATGAATGACAGCCAACCAAGAAACAACGCCAAATTAATTATGTGAACAAAAAGATTACTCCAAGGTTTGCTTTTATTGGGACACCTGGGTGGCTCAGTCAGTTAAGTGGCTGCCTTCAGCTCAGGTCATGATCCCAGGGCCCTAGGATCGAGTCCCACACTAGGCTCCTTGCTCAGCAGGGAGCCTGCGTACCCCCTCTGCAGCTGCTCCCCCTGCTCAGACATTTGCCTCTCTCTCTGTGACAAATTAATAAATAAAATCTTAACAACAACAAAAGGTTTGCTTTTATTAAAGAGAAGGGCTATGTTTTGGGTAATAAGCAACCTTTCCTTCTAACAAAACAAAACAAAACAAAACATGACTCATTAAATCTGAAAGGCCAGCAAGGATCTTAAGGTGTGATATTGTTACTCAAATACAGAAACAAAACAAAGAACCTCCTGACAAGTCCCTCAGGTGGTGGGGTTTGCGGGGGAGACCATCTCTTGCCATGGTCTCCACTACCATTTCAAATCTCCTGCCGAGCTCCAATAACCAACACTGATCACCACTAAGACTAAGCCCTCCCAACAGACCGTCCTCGCTTGCAGCTAGGCCGCGTCCGCTGCCCTCCAATGACCCACAGAACACATGTAACGTTAGTGACAGTCCTTTCACGGGTATTGAGGTTTAAGAAGCAGATGAAAGAGATAATGCACAGACAAATCCACGTGCTAGAAAATACCTACATGGCTCACTTTCACCCTCCAGAAGCCCAAAGCAAGCCTCTTCCTCTGTGTTCTCTATGTAGGTCTTCATGAAGCAAGCTGTCCCTCAAGCGCTCAGAAAACCTCGTTTACCTACTTTAAGCCCAGAGACAGTCATTTCTGATAAGGGACGTTTAGTAAGGATATTATACAAGGAGAATAGACCAGAATCCAAAAATTAAAGGCACAAAAAAATAAAACATCCAAAAAGATATACATTTGGATGGTAATGTATTTTATAAACAAAATTACATTTTTGTAGTCCTACAGAGTAATAAACAAGCTTCTCCAACACACAGTGTCCTCCAACTAAAGACGACTTTTGGTTTTATGTATTATCTGATCCTTAAACCCCATTTCAGTTTCAAATCTGGGTTGGTACGTCCTGGATGCTTGCAGAAATTGAAAAGCAGAGCCCACATGCACTGTGGGTCTACTCTGCATCTCACTTGAGCACGGAGGAAAAAAAGATCAGAAAATTACCCTTTTTTGATCCAACCCTGGACGAAGCACTGAAGAATTTCTTTACTGTGGTCACTTTGCGGGTCTTCTCATTGGTTTTCTTTTCTTCAAACTTGGAAAATGTGAGGGACTGGGCCCCTTGGTTGCTCTGGCTGCTGGCAAAGGCCTCTTCCTCCTCCCGCTGAAGTCTGCAATTTAAGAGAGGATTGAGAACCAGCCAGACGGCCTCCATGTTCCTTGTATCTGAACTGCAGGAGGGTCTAGAAGTTTTAAAACTGGAGGCTAAACACACCAAGCAGGTCTGAGGTGTATGATAGGAAACTGTCCCATACACGATTCAAAAGGGACCTTCTCCGTGGATATTCATTTAGCAACTGTAACTAAATGTAACTAAGGTTACATAAAATAACTAAACTCTACTTTCCACTAACAACCTCAAGGCTGAAAAGGAGAGAGTAAGTAATTACCATACAACGTGACAGCTCCTACCGTAGAAAGGGAAACCCAACTGCTACGAGAACATAGGGAAGAACAACTTAATCTGCTAGAGAAGTCCGAGGTTTTACAATGGTGACATTTAGGTTTATCTTTTTTTAAAAATTTTATTAACATATGATCGATTATTTGCTCCAGGGGTACAGGTCTGTGAATCGTCAGGCTCACATTCACAGCACTCACCACAGCACATACCCTCCCCCATGTCCATAGCCCAGCCACCCCATCCCTCTCACCCCCCACCTCCAGCAACCCTCAGTTTGTTTCTTGAGATCGAGTCCCTTATGGTTTCTCTCCCTCCCCGGTCCCACCTTGTTTCATTTCTTCCCTCCCTTCCCCCCGTGATGGAATATGACAGGTTGATCTGAAGAGATGAACAAGGTTCCCCTAAGTGAAAGGGCATTCCAGGGAGAGGGAACGACAAACGTGAAGGCCTGTGGTTTCTTCACGGACTAAGTTGGTGAAGTTACTGATGGTGTGACCAGATGGTAAGAAAGCCCGAATGCCAGTCCGTTAGAACCCTACATTTCACAGTGCGGTGGCGAACCAAGAATGGCCGTAAATCCAATAAATTACCATTAGGAGATCTGTGCTTCAGAAAAATACAGCAGGGAGCTATGTTATAACCTGAGGAGCAATAATTAATTAATTAAATATTTATACAAAGATTTAAGTGAGAGAAAATAAAGACCAGGAAACTAAAAAAGGGTGAAATTCTAAGGACTTCTCTGAGCTGAGTAAGTCCTACCTATCGCTCAGTGATAGCCAGCAGCATCACCTGGGAACTTGTTAGAAATGCAAATTCTCAGAGTTCACTCCCACCTCCTCAAGTCAGAGACTCTGAGGAGAGGTCCAGGGATGCCTCTTTTTATAAGCTTTCCAGGTAATTCTCAAGCTTGCTCAAATCTGAGACACAGCGCTGCAGGAAGTCTCAAGCAAGGTCACAGAGGGAAGGAGTAAGAAACAGCAAGGAAGTCACAAGCAGAAGTCCTGGGCTGAGCGTGGAACTGGGACACGCCTCTCTCTCAGACAAAACCGAATTAACATAAAGATAGTAGTGCATTTTGCAATGGAGAGGGGATAAAGCTAAGGGAATTCATGCCTACTGACCTCTACTGAAACCAGGTGAAACAGGCAATGTTCTTTGTCTACATCTTCTGTCTCTGACCGCAGAGTCGCTGACAGCAGTGGGCATGCGCTGTCATTCTGAGTTCACCACAAACGCTAGCGAAGTGGTCACTCAACATACACATGGCTGATTAGACACACATAAAAACTAACAAAAGTTGTCCGAGTTCAGTCTGACTTTCTTTTATGGAGAAGTTTTACTGTTTCTAGGATGTTCTGGCAAAAGATTAACATCATGCGTGGTGTTTTATCCATCCCTGTGCTCACCAGCCATTCCATCTTCTACCACAGTCCTCTGGGTAATATAAACCACTTTTCACTAACAAACCCCATTTTAAAGAAAAGGTTAAATTTCCAAAATGCAAGGGCCATGTATACAAATCAACAAGTTTCCACTAGTGTTTATCACCATGTCAGATGCCACGCTAGATATATTACAAGAATGAGGAAAAGGATGTTTGGTGAGAGCCACATGCCGAGAACTGTGCTAGGGACACCCCAGATATAGCCACAGTTAACCTGCACTATCAAGTGTGTGTTTTGCATTCCTCCAGTCCCAGAAGCCTATTATCTACATGAGAGAACTCAGACTAACGCACTCTAAACATAAGTAATTACGGGACAAAGACGAAAATAAATAAATCACTGAAAGCTATTCATTAAATACTGACTAAGAAGAAAAGGGTAAAAAAATTCAGTTCTCTTAGTATTAAGCCGACGTGCTGATAGCTCGCAAGAGGAGAGAAAAGTGGATTCTGACAGTGGCGGAACTGCACATCCAACCGTTTCCCAGTTAAACACCCCTCTTTAGTCCTTTTACCGCTCTGCCAGTTCCCAGTCCTCCTGAATCTGCTTCTGCCTTGCTTTGTGGTACTCTTCCCTCCAGCACTTGGAGCAGAAACCCTGCCAAGCAGGGTTGCCATAGTAACCACATCCTTTCTTGCACAGGAGCTCAGACTGATCGACATGAATCCCTCGGCGTTCAGACTTAAGGCTCATCTTCTTCCTGCTAATCAAATAAATAAGAAGGTGATGTTGCAAATGAAGTCACTATCATTCTTCTATCAGCACAGCAATGAACAAAAATGTGTCCACAATCTTCAAGCTATGAGGGAGGCAGGCAGGCTGAGAGGGAGGGAAAAAGAGTTTAAATAGAACAGGTTCCTGGGGTACCTGGGTGGCTTGCCTGGTGAAGCATGAGATCTTGATCTCGGGGTTGTGGGTTTGAGCCCCACATTGGGTGAAGGGATTACTTAAAATCTGGAAGGAAGGAAGGAAGGGAAGAAGGGAGGAAGGCTGGTCCTGACACAGTTACTAAAGAAAACACTTTATCCTTCTCAATGATATAAGGAACACTTTAAGAAAGGACTTATAGATTGGGGCACCTGAGTGGCTCAGTGGGTTAAAGCCTCTGCCTTCGGCTCAGGTCATGATCCCAGGGTCCTGGGATTGAGCCCCGCATCCGGCTCTCTGCTCAGCACGAGCCTGCTTCCTCCTCTCTCTCTGCCTGCCTCTCTGCCTGCTTGTGATCTCTCTCTGTCAAATAAATAAATAAAATCTTTAAAAAAAAAAAAAAGAAAGGACTTATATTAGATTAAAAACCTAAATGTGACACATGAACCTATAAAACTCCTAGAAGAAAACATAAGGAAAAAACTTCATGACATCAGATTTGGCAAAAATTTCTTGGATATGACACCAAAAGTAAGGTAAGCAACAAAAGGAAAAATAGGCAAATGTGACTGTATCAAATGTAAGCATGGCAGAAGAGGTCCGGCAGAGGGAGAGGGAGAAGCAGACTCCCTGCCAAACAGGGAGACCAACGTGGGGCTCGATCCCAGGACCCTAACTAACATCATGACCTGAGCTGAAGGCAGACGCTTAATGGACTGAGCCACCCAGGAACCCTGGTAACAAACGTTTTTAACAACATTATCCACAATAGCCAAAAGGTGGAAATAACCCCCCCAAAAAGTCCACCAACTGATAAATGGATAAACAATTGTAGTATATCCATACAATGGATTTTACTTGATGAAAAAAAGGAATTAAGTATTAATATATGCCACAAGATCAACCTTGAAAACATTATGCTAAGTTAAAGAAGTCAATGATAAAAGAACACATCTTATATGACTCCCTTCATATGAATGTCCAGAATCTATGAAGGTAAATCTATAAAGACAGAAAGCAGGTGAGCAGCTGCTTAGGACTAAGGGGCAGGTGGTGGTGGGGGGGGGAATGGGAATAAAGGAAACAGCTAAAGAGTATGAGGTCTTTCTTTTGAGATAATGAAGATAATGAAAGTATTTTAAAGTTGGCTGTCATGATGGTTGCCACTGAATTGGTTGACCTTTAAATAGCTGAGTTCTGTGACATGGAAATGATGTACCTAATAAAGCTGTTCTTAAAATACAGGTATAGGGTGATCTGGGTGGCTAAGATGGTTAAGCATCTGCCTTTGGCCCGGGTCATGATCTCCAGGTCCTGGAATCGAGCCCCAGGTCACGCTCCCAGCTGAATGATTCTGCTTCTCCCTCTCCCTCTGCCCCTGCTTGTGCTCCCTGTGTCTCTGTCTCTCTCTCTCTCTCAAAAATGAATAACATCTTAAAAATAAAAAAATTAATAAATTAATTAATTACAGGCATATTTTGGAGATATTGTAGGTTGGGTCCCAGACTATAATAAAGCAAACGTCGCAATAAAGTGAGTCAAATAAATGTTTTGGTTTCCCAATGTATGTAAATGTTAGGTTTACACTATACTGTAGTCTATCAGGTGTTTAATAGTATTATGTCTAAAAAAAAAAGTACATCTTCAATTAAAAATACTTTATTGCTAAAAAAAAAGAAAACCTTTATCGCTAAAACCTACTAACCACCATCTGAGCTTTCAGCGAGTTCTAATCACGGACCACAGATACCGTAACAAGTAATAATGAAATCATTTGAAGTATTCAAGTATTACCAGATCTTATGACACAGAAACACAAAGTGAGCAAATGCTGTTGGAAAAATGGTGCCAACAGATTTGTTCAGTGCAGGACTGACTTACACCTTCAATTAAAAAAAAAATGCAGTATTTGTCAAACTCAATAAAGCAAAGTGCAAGGAAACAAGGTATACCTGTCAAAATCAGGAAGGAAGGCAGAGTGGGAAGTCAGATTCAAAGAACTATCAGCTTCGATGGTGGACAGACTATAAGCCAAGGAATGTGGGTGGCGTCTGGAAGCTGTGAATAACCCCTCGCTGACAGCCAGCAAAGAAATGAAGACCTCAGTGCTATAATTGCATGGAACTCAATTCTACCAGCATGAGTGTGTCTGGAAGCAGATTTTCTCCACAGCCTCTAGGTAAGAGCCCAGGCTGGCTGACTCCTTAATTCTGACCTCTGGAGATCCTTAACAGAGTACCCAACTGGAGCGAGAGTCCTCACTCACAGAACTTAGGGATAATAAACGGGTGTTCTTCCAGGCCGCTAAATTTATGGCAGTATGTTATGGCAATGACAGAAAACTAACACAAGCCTCCTTTCCATTAGTCTTCTTGGGGGCCTTTGCCTTGTGTTCCAGTGTCTAGAATGCTGTGCACCCTGCTGTTCGCACGGGGAATACTTCTAATATGAAGGCCGCCAGCTTCCAGAAAGGCCTCCGCCGGCAACTCTATCTCAAGTAGCACCTCTCCAACCTCCCCACCCTCACCTCCACACTGGCTCAGCATTGCTTCTCTCCATCCTACACAGGTCTAACAAGGGAGGGAAAGGAAAGAGTTAACCACGCAGAATAAATTGCTAAAAAACAATTAAGCACATTCTCAGAAGGGCCTGCTTATTATGTGACTGGCTCTTGGTCAGCTTCTAGGGGAATGGAGGTCTTGGAAGTGTCCTTGTGTTTTGTATGCTCGGAGCTTCAAGCCGCACTATTCCAACGTGTTTCGACAGCTCATGCAAACAGTGATGTACGGCGAGCACCTGCTGTCTTTCTGGGGGGTCTGGAGTTGCATTAACCTTGGTCGGTCCTGAAGGCAGTCCTGCCTGTTTGACCAACCTTCAATAAAAACCCTGGAATTCAAAGCTTAAGTGAGTTTCCCCGAACAGAAAAAACATCTCACATATGTTGCTACAATTTGTCGCTGGGGGATTAAACACACCCTGTGTAACGTCTCCGCTGGAAAATGACTTGGAAGCTCATGCCCAGTATCCTCCAAATAAATAAATTTTATCTTATTTATAAATAAATAAATTTGTCTCTGTCAAGTAAATAAATAAAATTAAAAACAAACAGTCCTGTGAGTTCTTCTATCAAATTACCAAACCTGGGGGCAGTCTTGGGGACTACTGACACAGGCTATGATTATAAAGGGGTGGCATGAGGGAGATCTTAGTGGTAACAGAACAGTTCTGTATCTGGACTATGGTGGTAGTTACAGGAATCTACATACACGATAAAAAAAAATGCCACAGAACTGCTAAACATGCACACAGTACAGAAATCAATTTCTCGGTTCTGATGTTGTACTACGGTTATGTAAAATGCAGCCACTGGGACAACCTGGTAGCGTACTACAGCATCCCTCTGCATTATCTTTGCAATTTTCTGTTAATCTGTAATTTCAAGTTAGGGAGTTATTAAAAATTCCACTTAAAAATTCAAATAACACTTATGATCGAACCAATGTGTATCAGACAGTTAAGCACATCACTCCGATTATTTCTAAATATGGAAAACAAAGAGCGCAAGTGAACCTCCAAAGTACACGCCATGATTTGAAAGGCTATCACGTGGTGATGATAGCTCTGTTTCAGGTACATTCAACACACCTAGATTAGATATCAGAGCTATGTAAGCAGCATATACTCTTCAGTTAGGGAAAAACACAAGGGGGATCAACTGCCTGAGACTCGATTCTGTCTTTCCCACCCCAAAAGACCTATCCCTCATTAGTAAAGCCATAATCCAGAGGCAAGTTACTACACCCAGGAGGAAGGTGAGGGGGCACATCAGTCCAGTAAAAATACGCTTTTACTGAACAACCTGGGCATACAGAATGCATAATTCAATTGACCCATTCACATTAGGGAAGAGAGAGTAAGAATTATCTCTATTTCTGAGACAGTTGAGATTCCTGTGAATTCTGCTCCAGAACTAGGATTCAATCTGGGTTGAGGTACCCCCCAAAACAAGGGCCAGAGGAGGTATGTCCGGGTGGTTCAATCAGTTAAGTGTCTGATCTTGGTTTTGGCCCAGGTCATGATTTTTTTAAGATTTTATTTATTTATTTGACAGAGATCACAAGTAGGCAGAGAGGCAGGCAGAGAGAGAGGAGGAAGCAGGCTCCCCACTGAGCAGAGAGCCCGACGGGGCTCAATCCCAGGACCCTGGGATCATGACCTGAGCTGAAGGCAGAGGCTCAACCCACTGAGCCACCCAGGCACCCCTACAGGTGCTCTTTTTTATGTTATCTTTTAGTTCTTGACTTTATATTATGAAGACATTATCACCATTTTAATCAGACAATATTTAAAATCCATATCCGAATTTCACTGACTTTTATATTATTAACTACATTGCTTCCAAAATGAATGTAAGTATCACACTGAGGGGGCTCCTGGGTGGCTCAGGGTACAGCATCAGACTCTCACTTGGCTCAGGTCATGATCTCAGGTTCGGGAGACAAGCCCAGCCTCAGTCTCCAGCGTCGTCAGGCTCCAGCGTCCGCCTGAGATTCCCGGTCCACCTCCCTCTGCCCCTTCCCTGCCGGGGCTCATGCTCTCTCTCTCTCACAAATTAATAAATAAATCTTTAAAAAAAATATATCACCCTGAGAATCAGTGGCAGAGTTCCAACGTTAAATTTAACAAAACCAAGTATCCAAACACTAGCCTGCCCACTTCGAAATCAACCCATGAAGATAAAGGGAGTTTATGCTGCGGAAGAGCAGAGCAGCATTCTTACGGGGCGGGGGCGGGCCCCGACAACAATCTCCCGCTGTGCGGAGCTGAAGTCGCACCCTCAGCGGACGAGTACAATTAGGACTCCAACCTGAGCTTGCTATTCCCCAGCTAATGACACAAACTCTGCTCTACTTCCTACAGGCCCCGGCCTCCCGCCGCTGGAAGCAGTCAACCCTCCAACGGGTCAGCTTCTTGGGAAAGTAAGTGACCAGATGTTCCCTCTTCACTCCCTTTGAACGAGCAACAAACTGCAGCACATTATGTGGTTTCAACCATGAACAGCTTGTTTCCCTCAGAGTCACACCGTAGTTTCAGCTTCGCGGCAGCCCCGTCACCTTGGCCTCACCCAGCTGCAGCTGCACAAAGTGACACACACACCCCTATGAGACTAGAACTACGAAAAGCAACTGCCTCAATTAAAAATGTATTCACATTCGTTAGATCAATGAAATACATTATGTTCTAAGCCACTGAGAAGTCTCTTGTGTATAATAAAAATATAATCCCATTAAACGCCAGAAACTTTCAAAAGTTGCGAAAACCATACCCTCCTGGGGTGCCTGAATGGCTCAGTTGGTTGTACATCTGCCTTCAGCTCAGGTCACACTCCTGGGGGTCCCAGGATCGAGCCCCACATTGCACTCCCTGCTCAACGTGGAGCCTGCTTCTCCCTCTCCCTCTCTCCCCCACTCATGCTCTCTCTTGCTATCTCCCCCCCTCGAATAAATAAAACCTTAAGACAGAATAAAATAAAAAACATAGCATCTGTTGTGGGTTGAATAATGGCCCCCCAAAAGACAGGCTGAACTCAATACTGCGGAAGAAACCTGATTTGGAAATCAGCTCTAGGCAGATGTAATTATAGAATGAGGTCATACTGATTAGGGTGGGCCCTAAATCCAGTAACTGGTATCCTTATAAAATGGGCCCTGAGAGGCACCCAGGTATAAAGACACAGAGGCCACATGGTCATAGAGGTGGAAATCAGAATGATGCGGCAGCAAGCCAAGGAGCTACAGGGCAGTCAGAAATCATCTTCCCTACAGCCTTGGGAGAGAACATGGGCCCTGTGGACACCTTGATTTCAGATTTCTAGCCTCCGTAACTACGAAAGAATGAATTTGTAGAGCTTTAAGTCATCCTGCGCTAGTCTGTTTGAAGCACTCCTAGGAAAGCTACAAAAATCATCCAATAAGAATTATAAACAGTGGGGCACCTGGGTGGCTCAGCGGGTTAAAGCCTCTGCCTTCGGCTCAGGTCATGATCCCAGGGTCCTGGGATCGAGGCCCGCGTCGGGCTCTCTGTTCAGTGGGGAGCCTGCTTCCCTTCCTCTCTCTGCCTGCCTCTCTGCCTACCTGTGATCTCTGTCAAATAAATAAATAAAATCTTAAAAAAAAAAAAAAGAATTATAAATAGTAACTGTAAACAAATAGTTGAAAGCAATGAGTTTTCCACAAGGTAACACAGAACTGCAGGTTCGCAACATCACTTGGCTCTTTATAAACTGGTTAATCGCGTATCCCAGTTCATGAGAACAGTCCTGGCTTCCATCTGCTATCCTAGCAGAAAGGCACCCCTTTGGGTCATCAAAAATGACCTGCTCTGCACAGTAACTTACACAGTCATCGTATTCATGAACAAGCCTAGAAAACCCTCCTGTTAGTCCACCTTCAAATTCCACCCCATTCAAATAACATGACTCCCCTTTTCCCACTGACAGAATAATTCTTTCTGGTTCGTATAGGATTTTATAAATACAGCTATTGTAATATGTTCTATTATAAAAGCTTGCTTACATATCCATTCCGTGTTCACAGACACACAGCACAGTGCCCAGAAAAGACTGACTAATCAACACACATTTCCTACATTTATTGAATTATTTATTCAGAAGACTAAAAAATACCTATACAGACCATTTTCTTTCATTTTTTTTCCCCATATACACTCTCCAGGGCTCAGTGAAGGTAGAAGTAGAAATTTAAACAGCAAAACAACTATCTTATGAAGCAGTTATTCTCAAATTTTAGCATGCAATCAGTATCACATGGAGGACTTAAAGCACAGAGTATTGGGTCCCAACCCAGAGTTCCTGATTCAGGAGGTCAGGGGCAGGGCCTGAGAATCCACATTCTTAACAAGTTCCCAGATGATGTGGCTAAGGACTACTCTTCGAGAACTACAATTATAAAGTAAGCACAACAATTATTAAAAGATTAATTTCTTCTCATGATTTCCTTACTGGTAGGAGACCTTCTTTTCTAAATACAATGGAGTAGTCTGTGGCGACCAACAATCCTGCTGAGAACAAGGAAAGCTAGATACATGTTTAAAATCCATTATTTAAAGGCATCAGAAAATCTAAAGGAATCTAGGTGCTTCTGGATTCTGGAAAAAGAGAGAAACTGTGGAGAAACAAAGCGACATTCTGCAGTCACTTCTGCCCCAAGTGTATCGATGATTCTCGGACGAAATGATGAGAATACAGACTTACTTTAGGCAGAAGAACTACAAGAGCTTTTGGGAAAGAGGAAAGGCAAGACTCAAGGAGCCAAAATCCTAGTTAACCAGAGTCAAAGAGAGCTGGGCTTAACATAAGGCTGGTCCCACCCCCCCCCCACCCCAGCCACCAAGGCCCAAGGACATATACCAAATTTTGCAGCTGCAAAGAGAGGGCTTCAAAACCATACGGAAAACCTCTGAAAATCTAGAGTGGAATTTACAGGGGCGCCTGGTGGGCTCAGTTGTGGAGCATACACCTCTTGAACTTGGGGTTGTAAGTTCAACCCCCATGTTGGGTGTAGAGATTAGTTAAAAATAAAATCGTTTTTTAAAAAAGGGGGGGGGGGGCCTGGGTGGCTCAGTCTGTTTAAGTTTCTTCTGCCTTTGGCTGAGGTCATGACCCCAGGATCCTGAGAGAGAGCACCTGAGTGGGTCAGGCTCCCTGCTTAGCAGGGAGTCTGCTTCTCCCTCTCCTTCTGCCCCTCTCCCGATGCTTGTGCTGTGCTTGCGCCCGCCCACGCTCTCTCAAATCAATAAAATCGTTATCAAAAAAAGTGGAATTTTCAGTAATCTCACTATTCTCAAGAAACAAAGATTATAGTATATATGACACCAGGGGAAGAGACCCCTGTGAATTCACTACCCTACAGTAGGAAGCCTTGGATGACTACTTGATAGTAGTAAAGGTAAACCCAGGGAAACAAAGCCTTATCAATCCAGCAACACGACTTGGACCATTAGCTCAGTCCCTAATAGGATTAGGTGATAAGCCCCTACTCAAAAGGGAGGAGAGATTTCCTCTCTGAAAAACAAAAAGAGTACCCTCTGGAGCTTCATTTTATTCACAACACCCAGCATTTACATAATTAAAAACCAAAAAGAAAAAAAAAAGACAATAGAAAGAGATGCTCAGATGATTCAGACAATGAAGTTCACAGAAAGACTTAAATAGATACTTATTTAAATTCCCTATTAAAAAAAAAAGGTGAAAAATAGGGGCACCTGGGTGGCTCACTGGGTTAAGCCTCTGCCTTCCGCTCAGGTCATGGTCTCAGGGTCCTGGGATCGAGCCCTACGCCGGGCTCTCTGCTCAGCGGGGAGCCTGCTTCCCACTCTCTCTGCCTGCCTCTCTGCCTACTTGTGATCTAAATAAATAAAATCTTTTTTAAAAACTTAAAATTTAAATTAATTTAAAAGTGAAAAATAAATTAAAAATAGGTGAGAAAAAGGTGAAAGAACATATTTTAAAAATGAAGAATTTTATAATGTTTTTTTTTTTTTTAAGATTTTATTTATTTATGAGAGAGAGAGAGAGTGAGCACAGGCAGACAGAATGGCAGGCAGAGGCAGAGGGAGAAGCAGGCTCCCTGCAGAGCAAGAAGCCCGATGTGGGACTCGATCCCAGGACGCTGGGATCATGACCTGAGCCGAAGGCAGCCGCTTAACCAACTGAGCCACCCAGGCGTCCCAAAAATGAAGAATTTTAAATGAGAATTGTAATCCCTAAAAATCAAAATGAAATGCTAGACCTGAAAAGTTTAACTAAAACTAAGAATTCAAAGGGTAGATTTAAGAGCAGACCAGACCTAACAGAAGAGAGGATTAGAACTGGAACCCAAGTCAATAAAATACACCCACACTGAAGCAGAAGGAAAAACTAATAGGAAATACAGTGGGGAGTGTAAAGAGAATCAGGGACTTTGTGGAAAAGTCTATGGAGTACGTAACTGAAGTTCCTCAAAAGAAGAGGAAAGAATGAATAAGAACCAATATTAATGAAATTTTTTAAAACTGATAAAAAGACAACTAACAAATCCAAGAAATTTTGTGAACCCCAAAGCAGAAAACACAACACAGAGATACAGCATACTTAACAGCTGATAATCAAAAACAAAGAGAAACTTTTGAAAGTAGCTAGAGGAAAAGAAACACATTACTTTCATAAGTGGGGCAATAAAACTAAGAGCTAAATTTTCTTTTTTATTTTATTTATTTATTTGACACACAGAGAGAGAAATCACAAGCAGGCAGAAAGGCAGGCAGAGAGAGAGGAGGAAGCAGGAAGCAGGCTCCCTGCTGAGCAGAGAGCCCAATGCGGGACTCGATCCCAGGACCCTGGGACCATGACCCGAGCCAAAGGCAGAGGCTTTAAACCACTGAGCCACCCAGGCACCCAAGAGCTAATTTTTTTTTTTTAAGATTTTTATTTATTTATTTGACAGAGAGAGATCACAAGCAGGCAGAGAGGCCAGCAGAGAGAGAGGAAGGGAAACAGGCTCCCTGCTGAGCAGAGAGCCCGATGTGGGGCTCGATCCCAGGACCCCCGGATCATGACCTGAGCGGAAGGCAGAGGCTTAAACCACTGAGCCACCCAGGTGCCCCCCAAGAGCTAAATTTTCAAAAGAAATCATAAATGCCTTAAAGACAACAGAATGACCTATTGAAAGTGCTAGAAAAAAAATGCCCCCCTAGAATGTGGTGTTTAATAATTGTTCCCCTTAAAAATAAAGGCAGAATAGGGGCACCTAGGTGGCTCAGTCAGTTAAGCGTCTGACTCTAGATTTCGGCTCAGGTCATGATCTCAAGGTGGTAAGATCAAGGCCTGTGTCAGGCTCCACGTTGAGCCTGTTCGGGATTCTCTCTCTCCCTCTGTGCCTCTCCACACTATCCCCCCTGCCATCCCACTCACCACCATTCATGCACACTCTCTCTAAAAGTAAAAAAAAAAAATTATAAAGAATTCATTATGGGCCTACTAGCATTAGAAGAAATAGGAGAGAGAACTCTTCAAATGGAAAGAAAAATCTGTCTATCCCAAAGAGAAACACAAATAAGGAAGGATAAAAAAATAATGGAAACAGTAAACATGTAAGTAAATACACATAAATATTGATTTCAAAAAACAATCATTTCTTGTGGGTCTTAAAATAGTAAGTAGAGGAGCGCCTGGGTGGCTCAGTGGGTTGGGCCTCTGCCTTTGGCTCAGGTCATGTTGTCAGGGTCCTGAGACAGAGCTCCGCATCCAGCCTGCTCCACCCCCCCCCCCCCCGCCTCTCTGCCTGCTTGTGATCTCTGTTAAATAAATAAAGTCTTTAAAAAAAATCTTTTAAAAAGCACTTAATTCTTCTTCTCCAAATATAGTTCAAGCTTTGACTGAAGAATGAAACTGACATCTTTGCATTACACTTACATAAATGGCAGACTCACCATCGTAACCCTTAGTGGTTGTGTTTGGGGCTGGAACTGGCTGGGCCTAAAATCCAACCTCCTGATCAGTTTTTCTGTTAGAATCTAAGAACTTTAAACGTCAAAGAATCTTAGCTTATTTCTCAAGCATTACTTTAAACAAAATAAGAAATAAGTTGAGATTTTTATTTTCTAATTTACTTATTCAATTACTAGCCCTACGTACTAAGAAAGCAAAAGTTCTTATTTCTCCTTTTTTTTTTTCTTTTTTTTTGATGGTCTACACAGGGATGGGAAAGTTCTTCTTGAAATAAATAGCCTATACCCTCTTGTGGGTAACAACAATGACAAAAAAGTGTCTGCAATTTGTTCCCAAGTACGTCCAAGAACAAAAGCAGACTCTTGGAAGAAACCAGTGTTTACATACAGTTGCTATTCAAAGAACTTAAATATGGAGCAGTTTAGCATATGGGTATGAACGCACTTTGCCATCTGATTAATCCTCGTAAATGATACTTAAGATGTGTCCGCCCATGACTGTACAACATTTGAAAGCCTAGACAAAAAAACCCTACACTTACCACACTACAACTACAATTGCAATGGCTACTTAATTTATACAAATAAAGATATAACTCAACTCGCTAAGTAGAAGCCAAGCATATTACTTCCTGAGACACTAATTACAATGGATTTTAGACATTTTATCTCATCAGCATACAATTCTGTTTTTTGTTTTCACATTTTTTTTTATTTGCATTCTTCTTGTAATATCCTATTCAAAACTGTGGTCACTAGCCCAAGTCATTTTTCAGGAACATGTTTTAAAAACAATGTCAAAAGCTCTATGGAAATGCAATTAAGGAACCACTAAGTTACTTAACTACATTTAGGCAACAACACTTCCACCTCTCGTTTACTGACTAAAGATGAATAAGGATGTTCTTGATTCTGCAGTTTCATAAGCTAGGTCATAATTTACAATATACCAAAGGAACTGTATTAGAATACTTCAAAAAAATAATTTGGAATTACCTGAAATAGCTGCATATGAAAATGCACAATAAATAATGGTTTACTCAGGCGCCTGGGTGGCTCAGTGGGTTAAGCCTCTCCCTTCAGCTCAGGTCATGATCGCAGGGTCCTGGGATTGAGTCCCACATCTGGCTCTCTGCTCAGCAGGGAGCCTGCTTCCCCCCACCCCTGCCTCTCTGCCTACTTGTGATTTCTCTATGTGTCAAATAAATAAATAAAATCTTAAAAAAATAAAATATGAATATCAACCTCTTTTTCTAGAATGGTGCACTATTTTTATAAATATTATGGTGGGTTTCCTGATGTCAAGACAAATTCAGAGCCAACAGAAAGAAAAAATATATGTATTTTAGGTGCAAACACAAAAAATATCCCCACTTTGCCAATCCTGATGAATGCTTAGAAGACCCGCCCCCAGCTTTACAGACTATGACCAAATGCCTTAAAAGTTGCAGCTCCCCAACCATCATCTGGATAGAAAGATCCCAAACTGTTCAAGGCCCTTTTGTAATAGTGGGTTCCAATACTTGCCCATGTGCTCACTCTATTAACTGTGTGTGTCTGCTCTCCCCTTGGGAGTTCACAGTCTACTCTGCAGCAGGTATTACAAAGTCATGGTTAAGTGCTGACCGCTGACTCAGCCTACCAGAGTTCAGATCTCCACCACCTCTTGTATGACCTGAAACAAGCTCCTGCGCTGAGCCACGTTTCTTTGTGTCTTCAAGGAGGGTGAAGGGAGAGGACAACACTGAGATCACACAACTGAAGGACTTCCTACTCACACAGTGCCTGGCCTATGCTACCACTGATAAATCTGATAAATCTGAACTATTGTTAAACAGGCAGTTTTTTAGCTTGAACAAAATACAAATATATTAATTTTCTAGACACTCCATCTAAGAGGAATGGATCTGTTCATATTAAAGAAATAAATTATAGGTCTGGACTTTTCAAGCCAACGTTCTCTAGGCCCCAGCTAACAGCCTGAACCTCCTTCTAGAAATGGTTGGGTATTCCCTAAGCCCATCTCTATGTGGAGGTGAGGTGACTTTCACTCAAGCATTCATCCTCGTCAGATGCTTCCACATTCATAACGCTGATGAACATAAAGCACGCCTGCCAAAAACATGGCTCTGTGGTGAAATAATATACAAGAACAACATACAGAGGTACTCGAGGAACTTGTCAGGAAGCAAGACCACTGCTCTAAGTCTGTCCCAGAAAGCTCCACTGAGAACGTGCTTATGGAAGGTGACCTGAAGAACGTACGATCCCCACTGACTTATCCAGATAGTCTAAAACAGACGCTTAAATTAAATTAGTGTAGAAATCTAAGTACTTAGATCACATTATCTCGCCAGCACCAGAACTGCTTTTGCTGAATTACATTCTGATGTTCTGTCATCAACCTACACAATGAGGCAACAAAGACTTCTAACTAAAAAACAAAGTAAAGCACAACACAGTCCTCTGAAATGTTGTTATGCCCTTAAAGATGTAGCTGAGGAGTCTGTCAGTACAAGGAGTCTCAGAATCCAAAAGAGAAATTGGCCTTTTAACTTAGAGTCACTGAACTGTGCAACTGATTATGCTTCTCTCTGAACTGGCTGCTAAAAAGCAGTCAAATTTGAGCCCCACTAACAAGTATTTAACCCGGTCTAAGTGCTTTGTGTACAGGTCCCCTTCCACCTTAATGAGGATCTCACAGATGTGTTTGCATCTTCGTTTTTCTCCCTCGGTGCTAAGTTCATCACCCCCTTACTTCTGTATGTTCTCAATAACATGCTGTATCTCTGTAAGCCGCTACCAATGCTTTCTGGAAGAAGACGTGACCTAAGTAAATGACACGCTCCACTTAAAAAACATCGTAACAGTAAGGTATTTTCTTCTATTAATGAGCACTTTATGAGTTCAACTTGTAAACGCATGACCTTTTTTGTAGTCCAAAAGAAAGCAAATATTGTGTCTAAAATTAGGAAACTCTAACAACAGGAACTACAAAAATAAAAGTTTCATTATGTATTTTTCACTCTGGAGCACCCGAAAATTACAAATATATCCCATGTAAAAATCCCCCAAAAGTCATTTTTAATTTTAAAATACAGGCCAAATCACCAGAAATGCAATTATGGTTATTTATTCTGCTTGGGAATTGAAGAGACTAGCTTCAAAAAACGGTTCATGAGCTTGCTGACCATCTCCTTCTGAGCGGCCTGTGCCTGGGGTACAGGAGGCCGCCAGCCACACCTTTAGGTGAAGCAACACAGAACTGAGACCCAAAGGCTCTTGCTACGTTGCTGCTTCAGGGATTCCAGCAGTCTCCCCGACGTCATCTGAGGAAAATAAAGCTTAAGAATCTCAGTGTGTACCGTCTCACCCATTCCTGAACTCACGCTCTGCTAACTCGCCACCTTTAACTGCGCACCCGTCCGAGTCACGGAGACAATGACAGCTCTTCACCCCGGGTGACCACACACGCGTAAGCCACCAGAAACACGGAAACTGCTCTACCGCAGTAAGAACCACGGCTTCTGCCCCAAGGAGCGTCATCAGACACAGGAGCTTCACCATCTAACTCGCAAGCAGCACCACGAAGTCCAGCTTTTTCCCGAAGCGTCTCAGGAGCCTCACCCGAGTGCCAAACAACACGTAAGTTACTCATCAGGGGGTGACGGTGAGCCACCGCGTGCCTCCCGAGGGCGCGTCCACCGCCACCCAGTCCTCTGCAGGCACCGCCGACTCGTCCCGGCCCCGCGTCCCCCCACCCCCGCTCGTCTCCCCGGGACCCGGTCCTCGCGACCCCACACCGCGAGCTCCCCGACGGGGCTGCGGTCGGCCCCGGGGCTCCGTCTCCGCTCGGTCCGGACGTGGCGCGGAAGGACCTTCGCTGTCCCTGACCCGCATCCCGTTCGGAAGGCAAGTGACCCCTCCAACCCGGACCCCGTCCCGCCGTCCGCGCAGAGACCGCGACCTCCGCCAAGCTTCCGCCGCGCACCACCGCCTGGCCCGGCCCCCCCGCCCCGCAGCTTCCTCGGTGCGAGTTTCCAGCTCACAGACTTTACACGCAGCCCCGGGGTCGCGGGACACGGCCAGACGCGGTTTCCAGACCCACAGCCCCGACCCGCAAACCCGAGCACCCGAGCCGACGCCCTCCACCCCAGCGCCGTGAGGCCGCGACATGCGCGGCGGCTTCCGCGTTCACCTCAGGGCAGGACGAGCGCAGGACCCAGGCCGACGCGGCCGTCCGTGACCCTCTAAGCGCCCCCCCGCCCGCCCGAACTTCCGCGACGGCATCACCCCGCGGTCCTCCGACACAGCTCGCGAGCAGGGGCTTCCCCGCCCGCCCCAGGCCCCCCCGCCCCCGGCCGCCGGCGAAGTCGCGACAGGAGTTCGAGGCCCGGAACCGGGAAAGCCCGCACGCCCCCCGCCCCCGGACCTCTCCGCCCCCAGCACCCACGCGGGGTCGGAAGCCCCGGCGTCGCTGCGACCCGGTCTGCGCCGTCCACGCGGATGGGCCCCCGAGCGGCCCGGGGCCCGAGCCCGCAGGGTCCCCGCAGCCTCCGCGCTGGAGAGCGAGAACGGAGCCGTCGCGCGGGGCGGGCGCCGGGAACGACAGGCGCGTGTACGTCGGGGCGCGGCCGGGCCCGCAGCAGGCGGCGCGAGCGCCTGGAACGCCCGGAACGCCCGGCTGGGCACCACAGGCTTGAGACGGCCGGTGAGGGCCGCGCCGCTGCGCCCGGGGCTGGGCCCGACGGCGGCTGGACGCGCCGGAGCGAAACAGCCCCGGCCGGGGAGGCGGCACGGGCGGATGACCCAGCAGCCCCCGCCCGGACGGCGCCCCCGCCCCGCCGCGCCGCCCGCAGCCGACAGCCGCGCAGCCCCCGCCGGCGCCCCAGCGCCCCGTACCTGCGCTGCGGCTCCACGGCGTCGGGACCGCCGCCCTCCGCGCCTCGCTCAAAGGGTCCCCGCTCCGCCAGTCCGCGACCCGCCCTCCGGCCGGCCCTCCCTCCCTCGCGCCCCGCCCCCGGCGCCGCGAGCGCCCGTCACGCACGCACGACGCCACTTCCGGTCCCGGCCTGCGGAGGGAGGAAGTCGTCGCGGCGCCGCTCTGGGCCCGCGCTGGGCGGAGCGAGGCAGAGGCGGTGCCCGCGGTGCCCAGTCGGGCGCGGGGGCGGTGTCGAGGCCGGCGGTCGCGGCAGGCGGAGGAGCGAGCGCTTCGTCCCCGTGCCCGCTTGCCCCGGTGCCCGCCGGCCCTCGACGCCACCGCCGCGTGCTCGGGAGCCGGACGCCGCCGAGGCCGCGCACAGCCGCCGCCGAGGCAGCAGCGGTCGCCGGGTCGCCGGCCCGCGGGGAGCGAGGCCGCGTGGGAAACCGTAACCCTGACCCTCTCGGTGCCGGGACTCCTGGTTTCCGAGGTCCCGGCCCGGAGGGAGGTCGGCTGGGCCGGAGGCCGTCCTGACGGCGGAGCGGCGCCGAGGCCCGCGGACCCGGTCGCTGGGAGGTCAGGAGCGTCGGGCCCTGCGGCCGCCTCGGTCTGCTGGACGCCGTCTGCGGGTCGCGGCCCAACGGAGGGGACGGAGCTGTGGCATCACAGACCGGCTTCGCTCCTAGCTGTCCCGGTGGCCTCGGACAGGCGCCCGGTCGTCCCCTGCGGACCCAGGCGGACTAGCTCCCGGTTGTCCCCGAACGCGGGCGGAGCGCGGCCCCCGCAGACGCGGGCTTGTGGTGGAAGGTGGGTGAGGGGGCGGCGCTGGGGGCGAGCCGGCGCCTTCGGTGGGGACGGGTCGGGGGCGGAGGGCGTGTCCCCGGCGGAGGGGTCTCTGCGCCGCCGAGGACGCCCGCACCCCGCTCCCGGTGGCCGCACGCCAGCTTCGCTTCGAGCGCGTTTTCTTCTCTTTCCCGGTCACGCCCCAGAAGTGGCCCCGCCGCCGCCCCCCGGCCGCGGCCCTCGCCGTCCACTCGTCTGTCGGACGTCGGTGCTGCCCGCCGGCGCCCGGGTCTGGGTGCGCGTGAGCCGCAGGCGTCCGTGGACTCCGGTTTGTGTGTCCCTCGTTGGTCGGTTACTTCCCAGCCACGAACCCTCCCCGCGTGTCCCCTGTGCCCGGCGAGGACCCGGGGAGTGTCGGACCTTCCGCAGGGGAGGCGGGGGCCGGCGAACGAGCTCCCGGGAGCGCAGGAGATGGAGATGGCGCGGGGAGGGGAGCGTGCGGAGCGAGCGTCTGCGGCCGCGGAGGGGAGAGCCCCGGCCGGGAAAGTGATTCGAGCGAAGGGCCAGGGAGCTCGTCGCGCGGGTGCGCAAGGACCTGGGCAAGGTGCTCGGTGCGGGGACGGGTGCGGGAGCGCTCTCGACGCCTCCCCGCCGTGCAGCGCAGCGGAGTGAACTGGGGGGAGGCAGGAGGAGGGATCAAAGGTAACGGACACAGTGAGTGCGGGGACAACCCCTCGGTCAGCGTGGGAGGGAGCCAGAGTGAGGGCGCTGGTGGGTAGGACGTGAGTGGGACAAGCTACCCGGTTTGCTTCTCTCTCGGAGACGGCGGGGTGGGAGGCTACTGGAGAGGGGCCCCAAGGTTCTGTTTAACTGAGGAAGCGATGTTTTAGTTCTTGAATTTAGTGTTTTATCTCTTGATATGTATATGGATATTCGCTGTATTTTTAATTTCAACTTGTGCGACTTTTGCATGTGAATTTCTTTTGATATTTATTGATTGATTGATGGAGGGATGGAGGGAGGGAGGGAGGGAAAATCTTAAGCCCAACTCAGGGCTTGATCTCACAAGGCTGAGATCCTGACCTGACCTGAAATCAAGAGTTAGACGCTTAACTGAGCGAGCCACCAGGTGCTCCCTTTGCATATGAATTTATAAAAATCAGTCCCATTGGAAAAAGTGAGGATTAAAAAAGGGCTAAAAACTCATCTTGGAATCAAAAGATTAAAGAATCAAAGATTCATCTTGGGTCAAAAGAAAAAGAGCCAGCAAAAGGAGAGTGGGAAGAAAAAAATAGAAGAGGAAGACATACAAGAGGAATAATGTGGAAGTTAAGAGGAAAGACAAAGCAAAAGGATTGATGGGAAGAGTCAGAATGCATAGAAAGGTTAGATAAGAAGACTCTACCCAAGAGAAATGAAAATGTATTAATAAAAGTGGAAAAAAGCAGGCATCCTTGTCTTGTTCCTGATCTTGGGAAAATGTTCACTCACCATTGAGTATGATGTTACCTCTGGGTTTTTCGTATATGGCCTTTATCATGTTGAGGACGTTCCCTGCTATTCTTAGTTTACAGGCTGTTTTTTTACTCATGAAAGGGTATGATAGTTTTTAAAACTGTTTATTGTAAAATATAGTGACATAAAATTAACAGAAGAATGAATTTGGACCCTTACCTAACACCATATACAAAAATGAACTCAAACTGGATTAAAGACCTAAATGTAAGATATACAATTTAGAAGAAAACACCGCTGAAAAGCCTCATGACATTGTATTTGACAGTAGTATCTTATGCAACACCAAAAGCACAGGTAATAAAAGGAAAAAACAAAAATTGGACTTATCAAAATTTAAAATTTTTGTGCACCAAAGGGCACAGTCAACAGAATACAAAGGTAACTCACAGAAGAAAATATTTGCAAATTACTTATCTGATAAGGGACTGTTACTCTTAAAACTCAACAACAAACAACCCAATTTACATGAGATTTCTTTCCATTTCTTTGTCATCTTTGTTTTCTGCAAGGTTTTAAAGTTTTCATTGTACAAATCTTTTACCTTGTTGATTAAATTAATTTCTAAGTATTTTATTCCTTTTGAGGGTATTATAATTGGAATTTTCTTAATTTCTTTTAGGTTGCTCATTGTTAGTATATAGAGGGGTGACTGATTTCTGTGTGTTGATTTTGTATTACTACATTGCTCTATTTATTCTAACAGTTTTTTTCTGTAGAATCTTAGGGTTTTCTACATACAAAATCACTTATTTGAGCAGAAATTACTTTTTCCTTTCTAACCTGGATGCTTTTAACTTCTTTTTCTTGACTAGTTACTCTGGCTAGAACTTCCAACACAATGCTGAATAGAATTGGGGGGGTGGGACGAGCATCTTTGTCTTATTCTTGATCTCAGTGGCAACACTTTCTTATCCCGTTGAATAGAATGTTAGCCCTGGGTTTTCATATGTGGCTTTCTTATACTGAGTCAGTTTCACTCCATTCCTAGTCTGTTGAGTGTTTTATCATGAATTGTGTCACAAGATTTTTCTCTCTCAATTGAGAAGATAAGGTAATTTTTTCACCTTTAACTCTCTTTAGACCATCTTTATATTCTAGGACTATATCCCACTTGGGCACAATATATAATCCCTTTGATATGCTGTGGAATTCAGTTCACATTTTGTTGAGAATTTTTGTATCAATATTCATAGGGGATGTTGATCTGTAGTTTTTGTTTTCATTTTTGTTTTTTCCTATAGTATCTTTGTCTGGCTCAGTATTGGGGCAACAAATGAATTAGTGAGTTAGAAGGCATTCCCTGCACTTTCAGTTTTTTGGGAAAGTTTGAGAAGGATTGGTATTAGTTCTTTAAATGTTTTGTAGACTTCTCCAGCAAAACCATCCAGTCCAAGGCTTTTCTTCATTGGTTTTTGATTACTGGTTCAACCTTGTCACTAGTTACAGATCTATCTGGATTCTCCATTTCTTGGTGATTCAGACTTGGTAGGTTTTCTATTTCTAATAATTAGTCCATTTCCTTTGGTTAATTTGTTGGTGTATGTATGTTCATAGTATTTTCTTATCATCCTTTTTCTTTATGTGAAGTTAGTAGTAATGTCCCCTCTTTAATTTCTGATTTTAGCAATTTGAGTCCTCTTTCTCTGACATTCTAGCTAAATATTTGTCAATCTGGCTGATTGTTGTTGTTGCTGCTGTTTTTTAAGATTTTATTTGTTTATTTCAGAGAGTGAGAGAGAAAGCCCCAGCAGGAATCAGGGTCAGAGGGAGATGGAGATGCAGACTCCCTGCTGAGCAGGGAGCCTGAGCCAAAGCCAGATGCGTAACCAACGAGCCATCAAGGAGCCCCAGTTCTGCTGATTTTTAAAAAAAATTTTGGTTTTGTTTTCTATATTCTCTTTTTACCCTATTATTTCACTTTTCTCCACTCTAATGTTTATTTCCTACTCTTTGCTAACTTTGGCTCAGTTTGTGCTTCTTTTTATTTAGTTCCTTTAAGGTGTATGGGGGCACCTGGCTCAGTAGGTGAAGCATGAGACTCTTGCTCTCAGGGTCATGAGTTCTATCCCCACATTGGGTGCGGAACCTACTTAAAAAAATTTTAAGGTGTTTAGTTAGGTTACTGATTTGAGATTTTTTTTTTTTAAAGATTTTATTTATTTATTTGACAGAGATCACAAGTAGACAGAGAGGCAGGCAGAGAGAGAGAGAGAGAGAGAGGGAAGCAGGCTCCCTGCTGAGCAGAGAGCCTGATACGGGACTCCATCCCAGGACCCTGAGATCTTGACCTGAGCCGAAGGCAGCGGCTTAACCCACTGAGCCACCCAGGCGCCCCTGATTTGAGATTTCTTAACTATAGATGTTTGCAGGTAGAAATTTCACTTAAGCACTGCTTTCAGTACATTCACTATGTTTCGTATGTTGTGCTTTTATTTTCATTTGTCTCAAAATATTTTCTAATTTCCTTTATGATTTCTTCTTTGACTTCTGGTTATTTAAGAGCATTTTTAAAAAATATTCAGTTATTGTGAGTTTTCCTTCTGTTACTGATTTCTAGTTTTGTTCCACTGTAATTAGAAAAGACATTTTTATGATTTTTCAGAATTTATTAAAATTCATTTTCTGTGGTGATTATGTGATATGATACAGGTTGGCTAACGCTGATAGAAACATTTGCAGTATAGAAGCATATCAAATCAACACATTGTACACCTTAAACTTACATGATGTTATATGTCAATTATATCTCAATAAAGCTGAAAATTTTTAATTAAAAAAAAAACTTGTTTTCTGGCCTAAAATATGTTTTACTCTGGACAGTGTTCTGTGCGCATTTGAGAAGAATGTGTGTTCCATTATTGTTAGGTGAAGAGTTCTATATGTATGTCTGCTAGGTATACTTGGATTATACCATCATTCAAGTACTCTCTTTCCTTCTTGATCTTTCCTCTGGTTGTTCTATCCATTATTAAAAGTGGGATAATGAAGTCTCCGACTATTATTGTAAAATTGTCAATTTCTCCCTCAATTTCTCGTTTCATATGTACTTGGTGCTCTGATTCAGATGCATATATGCTTATAATTGTTGTATCATCTTGTTGGATTAAACTTTTTTTCTGTATATAATGTCCTTCTTGTTTCTTATAACCCTTTTTCTAATGTAAAATTTACTCGAATAATTGCATGGAATACGTTTTTCCATCCTTTTACTTTCAACCTCTTTGTGTCTTTGAATCTAAAGTGAAACTCTTTTGGACAGCATATAGATGGAGTCTTTAAGAGAACACACTCCGCAAGTCTCTGACTTTTAATTGCAGAGTTTCATCCATTTATAGTTAAAGTAATGACTAATAAAGAATGACTTCTGCCATTTTGCCAGTTGTTCTCTATATGGCATATTTTTTTTATTCCTCAATTCTTTCATTACTGCATTTTTGATATGCACTTGTTTTTCTGTAGCCTACCATTTTGATTCTCTTTTCTGTATATTTTAAAATTCATTTTCTTAGTGGTTAGCTTTGTGACTGTAATTTGCATCTTATAACAACATAGTTTGAATACCAACTTATTTAAAATTGCTTATATTCTGTACATCTACATCTCTGTCCCCTTGTTACTGTCACAGATTTAAAAATTGTATGCCTGTTAACACAGGTTTACAATTAATGATTTATGTTTGTGCCTTTTAAATCATATAGGAAAAGTCTTTTTAAAAAAAGATTTTATGGGGCGCCTGGGTGGCTCAGTGGGTTAAGCCGCTGCCTTCGGCTCAGGTCATGATCTCAGGATCCTGGGATCGAGCCCCGCATCGGGCTCTCTGCTCAGCAGGGAGCCTGCTTCCTCCTCTCTTTCTGTCTGCCTCTGCCTGCTTGTGATCTCTGTCAGATAAATAAAAAAAAATCTTAAAAATAAAATAAAAATAAAAAAAGATTTTATTTAGGGACACCCGGGTGGCTCAGCTGGTTAAGCAGCTGCCCTCAGCTCAGGTCATGATCCTAATGTCCTGGAATTGAGTCCCACATTGCTAACTTGCCCAAGCAGAGGGAGCCTGCTTCTCCCTCTGCTTGTGCTCGTGCTCTCTCTTGGATTAAAAAATAAAATTAATTATTTTATTTATTTTAAAGATTTTATTTATTCATTTGAGAGAAAGAGAGGATGAGCAGAGGAAAGGGGAGAGGGAAGGCAGACTCCCTGCTGAGCAGGGAGCCTGATGCAGAGCTGGACCCCAGGAGCTTGAGATCACGATCTGAGCTGAAGTCAGATGCTCAACTGACTGACTGAGCCACCCAAGCACCCCAACACTGGCTTTTACATTTACCTAGGTATTTACCTTTCCCAGTGTTCTTTATTTCTTCATGTAGCTTCAGTTTACTGTCTAGTGTCATTTGCTTTTCAATCTGAAGGATTCCTTTGGGCATTTCTTACGGTGCAGGTCCACCAGTAGCAAATTCCCTTAGCTTTTGTTTATCTGGGGATGTCTTAATTTCTCCTTCATTCTTGAAGAGGAGTTTTGCCAGATATAATCTTTTTTTAATTAATTAATTAATTTTAAAAAGTAATTTATTTTAGAGAGAGAAGGAGGGGCCGATGGAGAGGGAGTGAGAATCTCAAGCAGACTCCATGCTGAGGACGGAGCCCAATGAGGAGCTCAGTCTCACAATCCTGAGATCACGACCTGAGTCAAAACCAAGACCTGGATGCTTAACTGACTGTACCACCCAGGCACCCACAGATACAGAATTCTTGGCTGACAGGTTTTTCTTTCAACTCTTCAAATATGTGAACTCACTGCCTTCTAGCCTCCACAGTTCCTGGTAAGAAACCATTTGTATTCTTTTTGGGATCCCTTTTATGTGATGAATTTGTTCTCTCTTGCTGCTTTCAGGATTCTTTTTTCTTTGGCTTTCTACAGTTTGATTATGTTTCTTGGTGTGGATCTCTTTGAATTTATCTCACTTGGAGTTTTAAGCTTCTTGAATTTGTATATTTGCCCCATTTGCTTTATCATTTGTTCAATCTCTCCCTATACACACACGCACACACATACACACACAATTTTCCTGAAGAATGCAACTAAATTGCAGAATCCTGCTTCTTGACTTCTGTATATTTCAGTGTGTATTTCCTAAAAACAAAGATACCCTCTTAGATGAGAAGAGATCAGGTGCATTCAGACAGCCATAGACGAAAGATACCCTCTTAGAAAACCAAAGCAGAATCATTTAAAAAAAGGAAATTAACATTGATAAAATCCTACTGCTTAATCTATACCCCTTACTCAGTTTTCATTATTTTCCCAAGAATGGCCTTTATAGCTACTGCTTTTCCTGGTCCCAAATCTAATCCAGGATCATTTAATTGTCATGTCTCTTTAGTCTCTGTTAATCTGGAATAGTTCTTCCATTTTTATAAATTGTCTTTCAAGTTCTTGAAATTTTTGAAAAGTGGAAGATGGTCAGTCTAAAGAATGTCCTTCAATTTGGGTTTGTCTAATGTCTTCTCATGATTAGATTCAGGTTACTCATTTTGGCAGAGAAACCATATAATGTGTCTTTCTCAGGACAGGCTTTTTGGCTAATGTTGACTTTGGTTACATGACTCATGAGGAATCTTTCAGATGTCTACACTGTAAAGTTACTATTTTTACCTTTGTAATTAGTTATTTGTAGGGAACCACTTTGAGACTATGTTAGGTCCTGTTTTTCTTCAACAGCTCATCGGTTTTAGAATCCATTGATGATTCTTGTCTAAGTCAGTTATAAATTTGACCATTGCTAAATGTAGATTTTTCCAAACCCCATCCTTTCCTTTATATTTGTTAGCTGACATTTCACTGTAATTAAGAACTTTCCAGGGCACCTTGGTGGCTCAGTCAGTTGAGCCTCCCGACTCTTGGTTTTGGCTCAGGTTGTGATCTTGGGGTCGTGGGGCTGCATAGGGCTGTAAATGTCGTGCACAACAGAGGCAACATCTCTGCCTTCAGGGAGCTTATTTAAAAGGAAATACAGACATAACAAACAAGATAATTACTATTGGTAATAAATGTGATAAAGGAAATAAATCAGGTGACGTGATAGATAGTAATGAAAGTGCACTTTAGATGGCATGATCAGAGGTCCCATTTATTATGTGACATTTGAACATAAAATAGGAAAGTGAGCCAGCCCATGAGAAGGGTTGAGGGAAGGGCATTCCTGGGAGAGGGAATGACAATCACAAAAACCTGAGGCAGGAAGTGAAAAAAAGGCTAGAGCAGAGATGGGAAACAAGGAGCAGGATGGTGAGAGGAGGCTGGGGTGCCTAGGATCCAGATCAAACACGGTAGGACCTTACAATCCCATTGTAAAAGTGAAGGGTTTTAAGTGAGCATGCTGTAGGATCTAATCATACCCTTCAAGACTATTTTGGAGAATAGATTGGTGGTATAATCAGGGGCTAAATTAAGCGAAGAAGCCCTTGTAGTAACACAGAGTGAGAGACAATGGTGATTCAGACAGGTGAATTTTTGATGTTTTCAAGATCCATCCTGAAGATATATTCAAGACTTGGCGATGGATTGCATTAGAAGGTGAGGTAAGGAGGAGTGTTAAAGATGATTCTCAGGTTTTTGTTGACTGGATGAATGGTGGTGGCATTTCCCGAGATAAAAAAGATAGAATAAGGATGTTGGGGGTGGAAGAGGAAATGAAGAATTCCATTTGGATATATGAGGCTTGAGATGGCTAACCGACACTGAAGTAGCAGTATTTATCAGGTTACTGGGCATAGAATTCAAGGCGAAGGAAAGAGGCCTGGGCAGGAGTATAAATTTGGGAGTCACCAGCATACAGTAATGCCAGTTATTGGGGCACCTGGGTGGCTTAGTCACTTCAGCGTCTGCCTCCAGGTAAGGTCATGGTCCCAGGGTCCTGGGATTGAGTCCCGCATCGGGCTCCCTGGTTGGTGAGAATCCTGCTTCTCCTCCCTCTGCTCCTCCCACCGTGCGCTCTCTCACATAAATAAAATCTTTTAAAAAAAGATATGCCAGTTATTGATTGCCTCTTAGCTCCATATTCATCCTTCGTTGGCTCTGCAGAATTGGGTTGGGACCTTTGAATATTTTTTCCTTTGCCAATTAACAGGATATTAAACTTTGTTAGCAGAGGATATCGGGGACACCCTGCCAAGAGGAAAGGTACTTCCCTTTCTGGTTCTGGTGTGATTGCCCCAGCACAGCTTCTCCAGCACGCAGCTCCTGCAGTGCATGTTCGCCAGCAGCACGAAGAGGCCAGCAGCTTTCCCCAGCACTCACCTTGGGTAGCTTTGTAGTGGAGTGCCTCTGATAAAACACCTCCCTGAAGAGATTTTCCCAGCATCCTAGAGGAAGGATTTCCAGCAAGTTCCACCAAGTACAGCACCCGATGACTTCCCTGCCATTCAGTAAACCATGGCTCTGCCCTCTCCAAAAAGGTCTGATATCAGCTCTGGGGAAGGGGCTGTTCTTCCTTGGATCCTCTATCTCAGTCCTGGGTGGCGCTTCCTCTATGTGGTCTTCCCACATTCTCTCTCGTTATCACTACTGTTTGCGAGCCAGTCCCTTATTGTTACAATGCAACTACGATTAAGTTAACTTATATTAAAGATAGAAATTGTTCAATTACTACTTTTTTGTTTTGTCTTGACTAATACAAATGACTCAGTGCAATTCAGGAACACTCACCGAAGAAGGAAGCAGCACATACTGCTGTGTCAGAAGGTCCCAAGAAGTCTGTTATTTTCCATTTTGAACGCGTGAGATATAAAGGCACGTGGGATAGCTGGCCTCCTTCTCAGGCCCTTGTGCATGTTTGCACGATCTTCTGAAGCCAAAATGTTTGAAAAACACATCCTGCCTCCACTATGTGGAACACGCTCCCAGTTTCACCTTGAGTACTCCAGGCTCCTGCAGACAGACATCCCTGAAGGGCTTCTTCAGTGCCGCCTCTAGACCTTGAATCTGTTGGTTTTATTGCAACTCACACCTACAAGGGTTGTCGGCCTGCCAATGCCAGTATCGGGGACATGCGGAAACAAGGGACAGAGGCTGCCCATGCTTGTGCCTCCCTGTGATCCCTGCCAGGACACTGAAATGCGTCTGGGTTGCGTAAGACCGTGATAGGAGAAAAGATGTACAGGGCTTTCAGCTACTGTGGAATTCTGGGCCCTTAGCAAGGGGTCAGCTCAAACCCCATCCTAAAAAGGCAGGATGGTCATGTGAGGAAGTGGAGGAGCATGACCGAATGGCTACTGCCTATAAACCCCCCAAACTGTGGGGTAGTTGAGCATCTGGAGAACCTTCCACCTAAGAAACATCACTTTCTCATACATTATCATGAGGATACCTTGGTTGAACCTTCTGGAAATCCTACGTCTGGATCTCAGTCCACAATTGCAGGTTATCCCAGGGCTGCTGCTGCCATCAAGGAGTCAGGATTGTCATCCCAGCAGAACACAGCTCTGACAGGGTTCAAAACCAGACAGTAAATCCCATGTCTGTGGAATCCTCCGGGCTAAAGGCCCAGCCAGTGTAAGTGGTGGAACATTCTGGCATATAGATGGTATTCCTCAACATCCTACCTCTTTGAACCAGCGGGAATTTCCAGACAGAGCTGTATTTGGAAGTATACAATCAGGCAGCTGGGTAGAACATTTCCTGAATACGTCTGAAGGCAGATACGTGCTGCCTTGACTTTCTGGGAGTGCCAAGTGAATAAGGTCATCCTCATTTCGGCCAATAGTGATGTGGTCAGCTGACCAGGGACGTCCCTATTTTTGTTAGGAAACTCTTGGTGAATGCAGTTTCTGGGAAAAGTATGTTGATTATCCCTTCCAAGGGTAGAGGAGGGTGAAGCTAACTTATCTGTTTGGTGGGGCTTTGCAAGAATCCTCTGCTGCCATTGCAGAAGCAGTCACGGGAGACATGGAGCTTAGAAAGAAGGGCTGAAAATGCTCTTCAAATCCTAGCAGGCCAGGTAAGAAAGCTGAATCGGAAAATCTGGGACCTTGGTGCAAAGAGCACCTATCTGCCTAAGAAGCAGAGGGGGACACTGCTGGACGGAGCATCGCCGCCAGGGCTGGCTACCAAACGCTGGATGAGGTACAGCCAGAAGTACCTTTAAACCAGCTTTAAGATGCCAAAGACAGGGCTGTCATGAGTGTTGGGGGTGGGGGGTGGTGATGACGCAGGGAGAGTGGGGACAGTAGGCACCCACGACAGATGGGTGCATAGACAGATGGGTCCTCAGGGCAGTGTAAGCTGAGGCAGAGCTGAAGGCAAGGATGTAATGCTGGAACTCACACTAATAACGGCACTTACAGAAGGTGCTACACGTTCTCTGGACTTAAACCTGATGATACCATCCAAACCACTTACAAACATAATAGAGGTGTAAGGATTTCAATTCCAACTCTTAACTGATTAATTTCTTTTAATGGAGCTCAAGCTCTAAGTTTTGTGGTGCTTTGGGTTTCTATTTCTTAATTTTTCCATCATAAAGGAGAAGTATGTATCCATCTATTCAAAAGATCTACTGGAGCTAGGCCACCTGCCACGATCACATGACACAGGAAAAAACCCAGGGTCTGTAATACATTAGGAGAATCTTCTAAAAGTCATGGTTTGTGGAAGGGTGATTCAGGTTGGCACTGAGATCACAGAAGGGCAGAAAAGGTACATCACAGTCTGATTACGGGTCCCTTCTATGAAGTACTTCTGGATGGTTCAAGACTATTCAAAGTCTTCCCTGCAGTTGAGTCGGACTTCTTCCTGGTGCACGACAGTCCTGTTTCCACTGAGTTCCAGGTGGTTGGAGGTGGTGGAATCCCAGGATATTTAGATCATGTCACTGCTCAGGAAGAACAAGCGTGTGAAGGAGGAAGTCCTCAGCAGTCAGGACTGGACTGCCTTGTTCCTAAGTCTGAACTTACTGTTACTGTGTGTATATGGGGGAGGGTGGCATTCTGGAGGGGGAGGGAAGAGCTCTGCCATCGGATGTAATAGATAACCCAGATCTACGGCTTTTGTAGTGACTGTTAGTTTTTCCTTGCATTTAGACTTCAGAAGAAGAAATTCATCTAAGGGAAAAATGAGATACCTAATGTTCACAGCTAACAAGATCATTGTAGAAATGACTGGAGGAGGGAAAAAAAGGCATATAATTACCCTTGCTCAGAACAAGAACTACCTTCATTAGCATCCTATTTATATAGGGGCTTTATTTTAAAGTTATGTTAGATATAAAGTTTAAAATTATGTTTAAAAAAAATGGAGAACACTAAAACACATGACAGGAAAAACAAAATGGTAAGGAATCAAAAGATAGGAAGTCAAAGATAAGTAAACAAAAGTGAAAGAAACATGCTGTAAGTGAAAGAGATCAAAAGGAAAAGTTAGTGAAGCTAGTCACGAGGTCATCTCCAAAATGGTGACAAAGGAACAAATAGGCCCAGAGCCTAAGGGCCAAAAAACCCAAGCCAGGCACACAAGACACCCTAAGCTAAACGAAAAAGCCTTACATTCAGTTCTTCTCCTGAGGCCAGGGGCATCCTCCCCCCGTGGCCAGGATGCACATCTGTGTGGCTAGGCCCAGAGGCTGCAGGCGTCTAACTCAGCCATCCCAGATCATCTCACCACACCTACGGGCCAGGTAGCGACCATTACTCGCCTCCATCACTGCCCACGAGCGGGGTCCTTCTCCACCTAGTGAACGTGTGTCCCTCACTGAGAAGGGTAGTACACTGGGGACCCGAGCTGGCTCCTTAATGCTCTGGGATTACTTAAAACCTACACATAAAGAAAGTCTTTCTAATATTGCTTCTAGAGCATCTGCCTGTCAAATTTTCACAGGGTGAGCAAGGTGAAGCCCTAAGCCTGAGAGGTGGGACACTGAGCTGCCAAGAAGGGAGGGCCCCACTGAATACCTGTGAGGACTTTGGAAAAGGGCCCTCAGAATCCTGACTTCTACTTACTAGCCGCGTGCCCTTGAGGAAATTACAGCTCTGTGAGCTTCAGTTTCCACTCGTTGAGAATTACTGGCGTATTGTTACCGTATGACAGTAAGTAGGTCAGGGACATACTTGGCACAGGTGATGCAGTGCTTTAAAAGTCAGAATAATCGGAGATTTAAGGAAGCAGTTGGAGGGCGGCATAGCTACCCAGCACGTCAGGACTCACCTTTCTGGGTTAATCCATGGAGTGACTCCAAGGGACATCTTGATGAGGATACTCATTAGCCAGGAAGGTGTCAAACTCTGCTTCCAGAGGAAGAACAACTCAAGTCCATTTTCCTCAAGGACTGGTCTTAACCACTGAGGCCCACATAAGCTTAGAGCCATTTCTCTCTCCCTTGAAAGAAGTGGTGAATGACAAGGGATTCCTTTAGGAACCACCTGACGTGGTTGGGAGCTACAAAGTGACTGTGCACCTGTGGTATCTTCTTCCCCTGGAGACCTCTCAACACGAGAGGGGAGAGCTCTGTGCCTAGACTGGGTGGGCACACTCCTACCTGGAACAGAGACAAGGCTAGAGTAACTGCAGAACGGCCTTCACAGGGCCCACGTCCCTTTTACTTCAAGCCAGGGCAGAAGTTTGGCTGCCGAGCTCAGGAAAAGAGCCTGGTTTATGTCGTTGAGCGTCCCAAAACACACCACATTGCAAGGAGAAATCAAGACATAGTTTGCTAGCACTGTGGGGGCAGAGCAGAGATGAGAATAAGTCCCTAAAAAAGAAAGGCACAGCACCCAGGTTCTAATTCTTCACTTTAATGCCATGTGAGGGTCCTGGGGCTCCATGCACCAAAGCGCTTACAGACAGGCAGCGAATGAACACAGGAGGTGTTATACCATGTACACAAACCTACCACCACACAGAAGGAAGACAGTGGGCCCAGGTGACCTCCCATGTTCCAGAGGCGACCGGTTCCTACACCCAGTCTTTGTTCCCGCCTCCTCAACCCTGCCAACCCACCCGTCTCCCAGTTAACATATGTGTACATATATGTTTCTTCCAGAATTCCAAAAAGTGCCTCTTTCACCCCATGTCCCCACGCTCCGGCTTCTGATGAATAAAGCCTCCCCCTTTCAAGGATCACAAGGCAGGCACTGCCTTCATGAACGAGCCCCAGTGAAAGGTACCTAAGAAAGCTTAATCACTTGGAATCAAATACAGACAGATCCCAGGTAGAGGTAAAATTCTAACTGGGATCAAAATGCTCAGTGAAGCAGTTTTGTTCTGTTGCTGCTGTCATTCGTCTTAACCTCTTCAGGATCCAGCTTGGACCAAGGTTGCACATTGAGGCTCACCCCACTTTGTGGCTTGCAAATGTCATTCCTCTAGTCCCCAACAAGCAACCCAGAGCAGGAAAGCTGTGTCACCTGACCAGCCTGAGGCACAAGGCTCCAACAGCTCCCAGAATACCCTAAGCCCCAGGAAGAAAGAACAGAAACTTTCAGAGCACAGTTGACTCTCTGCACAGGATGGGCAATAGACAGCCTCGTGAGTTACCCCAGAGGTAGAGTAAGGATGCTGGCGATTCGTCTATCTCTTCTATTTAGAGAGTTACCCAAAGAGCTCCTCCAGTCTGGCGTGCTGTCATGTTTCATTGTGGTTTTGTTTCGATCTTATTTGTTGCCATTAAGTTTTTCATTTTTGCGGAATTTTGTCATGGCTGCTATTGCACCATACAACCCTATCCCCTAAAACTTTCACCTTCCCAGCCAGCGAGCACGACACCAGGGAGAAAGGTGCCCAAAGCCAAACATAACGGAAGCTCCAAAGGCAGGCACTTGGTTTAACCCATCAATATTACACACAAGAATTCTATGAAAACGTACTCCCTTGGATTGGGAACAAGCATTCATCCTTCGGAGCCCTCCTTCCTAACCCAACCTTTTTTATACTCTAGACCTGACCATTTAGACTTGAGAAGGGATCCAACTGGGAAAAGTCACTTCCTCAGATACGGCCTTTATCTGGAGGCCATTATCACAAACCACCACATCCAAAAGCACTTTTCATCTTGGCCTTGGCTTCTCATCAGAGAAGGGCCAAACTGGGCCACTGAATTCTTTTACTTCATTTGAAAAGAGCTCGAAGCTGGCTGCCAGTATCCCTGCTCTGCCTGGTCTACTGGCCCAGAGCCTTGTCTCTCCCACAATGGCACAGAGTACACCACTGTGAGGACAACACAGGGCCAGATGGTCCAAAGGAGTGTCTCTAGCAAGGGGACTGGGGACAGTGTCCTCATCCAGCATTCCTGTAGCCCTAAGCTAGTCTTCAGGGCCTATCTTTGAGCAAACTTACATTTGAGCCTACCAGTCACTCTGTCTTCCATGTTTGGACTCTAACCAAAATACTGTGATGCCCTGTGCCAGCAGTGGGAACGAGAAGGAGCCAAGGCCAGATAACCGAAAGCACTGGGATTAATTGTCTCCTTTCTACTCACACCAGCTTTCTCCCGAAGAGCTTGCCTCAGTGTCTGTCCAAAAATGAGTTTGCATTAGGCAGTAACACCGATCGGAGCAAATTCAGTGAAGGACTTCTATTAGAACAAGACAAGAGCCATGTTGTTGGAGTAAGCTTTAAGCAGGGACATCAACTCCAGAACAGTGATGATTCAGTTGTGGATGAGAACAACAGAGAGAACACATATCTCAGAAGCTCAACAACTGACTTTACCTTCCTCTTAGAACACCGTGTGGACCTCTGTTCCACCACATGACGTGGGAGTGCAAAACTGCGCCCCGCAACCCGTTCCACAGAGGGCCAGGAGATCACTGCCCCACTGAGGGGTTCAGCGAGGTCCCAGGACTTGGCCTTCTCTTCCTCAGAAGGATGCAGACATCTTCAGCTCCCCCTCCCCCTACCTCATCAATCTGGTCTTGTAGGACTGAGACCAATGAGGCTGTCCTTACCTGTGTTTTACATATAAAAAAATCTCCCTAACAAATACCCAGGACCGTCAAGCACAAGTCATGATCACAGGGAGAAGCCCTTAATGAAGCACAGGAATGTTACGTTCCCACTGCTGGTGCCGCGCAGCTCTTCTTTCAGGAGACGCATGTCCACCGCCTGCTTAACTGCCCTGGTCTGAAGACGGAGCAAGAAGGAAATGCAGTGGGAGCAGGACCCTGTGGATCTTTTTCTCTGTCTGAGATGTGGAGAGTACAGCGTGATGGAGGTTTGCTACAACTGTCCTACAGCTCCTGGTATAGCTGTGCCTCCCACCCAAGCCTTTGTTTGCTTCCTCAGAACAGACACTTCTCCTAGGAGAACGTGAGCAGGGTAAAGCAGCAGGGTTTAAAAAAGAGGGGGTTCCTATCTACAGAGGTTCACCACAAATTGGATGCTAACACATGAAATGGCAGCCAAAGAGATATTCTGAGCCTCCAGAAAGGATGTTACATCTCAAAGATAACAGAAGATCTAGGCAACCTGCCTGCTTGACTCAGGGAATCTTCGAAAGGAACCTCTGAAGTCTACATTACAGCCCTGAGAAGATAACCCTTCAAGCAAGGAAGGTTGGTGGAAGGTAGGAGAAGCTGCGGCCCTAAGGCAGGGCTGTAAACATTGTGCTCTTCTAAGGCCAACCTGGTGCACGGCTTTGGCAACTATGGTTACATCTCCAAAAGGTGGTGAAGACTATGTTTCAGGAGGAAGAGTCTCTCCACATCCTAAAACAAAGCCTGGAACTATCCCTGGGGGAAGAGGGAGAGAAAATGCTTCTCCTTCAGTCAGGGGCTGTGGGGTAGGTCCTTGGGTAACCCCCATCGCAATCCGTGTTCATACCTGTGTGCTAGGCGCACGCAAGGGTGCCCTCGAACAGGGCTGAGGAAGGGATCATGCCTCTATTAGTCTGGTAACGTGGCACTAAGGGCAGAAACTCTCTTGCAAGACCAGGAGAGTGACAAAACCTCTCTGGACTTCCTGGTCCAGCCCTAGCTCGCCAGACCCCATCAGCCTCAGGAAAAGACTGCCGTGCCCTGAGGAAAGGTCAGGAGAGCGCGGGTGCAAGTCCCTCCGGGCCATAAGCCCTGAGCCTGACCTCAAGGTACAGCCGGGAGGCTGGAGCTGCCAGGAGACCTCCTTCCCCTTGCAGCTGTGCCTCAGGACTTGGTCCTCACCTCAGCGGGTCTGGGGCAGTTAGTGTCCCTCTCAGGATCCTACTCCCAGAGCCACTAAAGAGAACAGACGCCCTCCCTGACAGGCCTCTGTCCCTAGCAGGGCTACTCACCACCACGTGATCTTGAACTCATAGATGGGACGCTTGCAGTAGTAGTGGTTGATGAGGTGCTTGTCACACACCCCGATGCACTGGTGGTCCACGACGAGGCCCTGGGCTGAGAGGTCCGTGACCAGGCAGTGCAGTAGGTCATAAACATCAGCCACAGCCTCCCAGGGCCCAAAAGACACATCCACCTCGCAATGGTGCTCAAAGAGCTGCCCATCGCTCTCGCTCCGCTCGAAGCGCAGGGAGTTGAGAAGCGGACACTCGTAGGGGGTGATGGGCATCTCCTCCTTGAAGACACAGACCTTGAGCTTGGCAAAGCGGGCCTTCCGCTGTACCGCACGCAGCCGGGCAATCTCCACGATCCGCTCCAAATGGTCTGTGGGGGTGAAGATGGCACCGTCAGTGGGACAAGGGTCAGGAGGTTGGGGCGCGGGAAAGGCAGGGTCAGGGCACACGGAGAGAGCCCCAGTGAAGGCACGATCCAACAGGGGAGAGAGATCCTGGGGAAGGGACTCTTTGGGCTCATGAAGGATGTAGACTTAAACAGGGATCATGGATCACCATGGCAAAAGGAAACCAAAACGATGGAATGAGGACAATCCTTTTGAAATGGGATTTGATGATGTCATAGGCAAAGTGGGTCCTATTTAACCTGAATCGTCCCAGTGTGACTGGGAGGGGAGGGCAGAAAGGGAAGCAGGAATCTCTCCAACCTTGAGCAATGCAGATGAATCTCAGACCCACTTCTTCTGGTGAAGACCTGGGCCCAGACAGATGCCTTCAACCCTCCTTTCCCACACCTTGACCACCCTGGGCAGTTGACCCCTCACCTTTGTAATAGGGCATGAGTCCCAGAAATGCCTGGCGCACTTTCTCCCCCTTCAGAGGCTGCATGTTCTCTAGCTGCTCCAGGAGGGGACCGATGGCATAGTACTGGGCCTCTTTGTACACAGCCCGTACACGCTCCCGGGGCGGCAGGTCGCCTGAGCGCAGAAAATTCAGCACATCTCTGAGCAGGAAGGAAAGAGAGGTGCTGAGAAGGAGCTAATGCACCTGGGCAGTGACACATGGTAGTTAGAGCACAGAATCTGGAACCAGACTACCAGCTGCGTAATCTTGGGTAAGTGAACCTAACCTCTCCGTGCCTTGATTTTCCCATCTGTAAAATGAGGGAAAATTGTAAAAGAAAAAAAACTACCCCATAATGGGATCAAGGGATTCAGTGAGTTTATAGATAAAAAGTGCCTGGAAAATACCTGGCACTGGGTAAGCCCTCAGTATGCATTAGCAGCTCTTATTATCAGCGTCATTACTATTAAAATTACTATTAGGTATATTTTTTATTTTTATTAGGTGTTGTTATTATTGGGTATACATAGGAATAATGGAAAGATGTGATTTCTGGGCTCCTTAATCTAGATATTTAAATTGAGGTATAGTTAATACGCAATCAAGGTATACAGTTTGATTACGACCACCACCTACACCAAGATACAGAACATTTCCATCTCCTTAAAGTTTTCCTCTGCCTCTTCCCATTCAAGCCCCAAATTCTTCTATCAACAAAGACCACTTTTGCCTCATCTTGACGTTCATATAAGCGGAAGCACACAGTACGTTCTCTTCTATGCTTCCCTTCTCTCCTTCAACAGAATGCTTCTGAGATTCATTCCATACGTCGTGTGTGACAAATGAGGTGGCCCGGCACTGAATGGACAGCCTGTCGTTTATTTACCAATTTTCTTGCTGATGGACAGTTGCGTTGTTCCCGGTTTGGGGCTCTTATGAGTAAAGCTGTTATGAACATTCCTGTATAAGACTTCCTGGGGACACACGTATCAACTTCTCCTGGGAATGTATTAGGAGTACACCTGTTCGCTTGTAAGGTGAAGTGCGTGCTTAACAAAATGGTTGTAGCGTTTTACATATTCACCAGCAACGTACAAGGGTTCCCCATCTTCTGTACATCCTCGCCATTAGTCTTATCTTGTAGCTACAAAGACATCAAATGACTACCCCCAACACCTGAACAAACTGGTTCTTGGGTGAATAAAATCACATACTGCATTTTCTTAAAATAAAAATTCAGTTCTTTTAATTCTATCTTCAGATTCTTTAAGTGCTAAGAGTAATCAGATCCTTCACTGGTAGGTGTGGGCGAGTCTTGTCTGTAAAGATGTGTGAGTAAACCCCAAGATCAAGATGTTGCCTCAGTAGTAGTCTATGACCATGATGTAATACCAGCTAACACTAACTAAGTCCTGATCTGTGTCAGTCATTGTCCATGTGTTATCCCATTGAATCCCTTCAATGACATTGTGGAGTAAGTGCCATTTTGGGTCCACTTAATAAATGAGGAAAAAGAGGGGCTCGGAGAAGTTAAAGAACACTCTTACTCAAGGAGCCACAGCTAGCAGGAGCCCAAATGCAGACCTGCTTGACTCCAAGCCCATATCCAAAGTGGTCAGACTCCAGTCCCAAGTGTTTCACTCATCAAGCAGTCTTCATGGTGGGTTCTGGGAGCACAGGAACCACACCAGCAGAGAAATGTACCTGACCAAATGCCTTAAACACCTGTACTATTTTATCTGAGTCTTTAGGCAACTTCATCTGCTGATGAGTCATAGGCCACGGAGTCCAGCAGCCCGAGGATAAATGCTACAATATCCTGCTTTCTGCCACACCCCTGCCTGCCTCTGACCCTCTCCAGCTAAGGCCACCTGGGCACAGGCACATCAACCTAGAGCCAAACCCTGCTCCTCCTCCCCACAACCCTTTTCCAAATTAGCGCTCTAGGATCTTAAGCAAACCTTGGTCTGCTCTGAAAAACATAACCCTGGGGCAAGGCCCAGCTAAGAGTACTGTGGGAGCTGCCAGCTGGGGCCAGCACTTTCCTCCCCCAAACAGCCTGCAAACAAAAATCTTTTTATAGCTCTGCAGAGCGATGTGACACTTTGTTTTCTCAGCATCGGAGGCAGCTGACAGCCCAATGGGGACACCCAGATGGTTCAAAGTAAATTGTTTGACCAGAGACTCCTTTCTGAGGGTAAAAATGACCCTTCTCCCAGTGCGGGCAATCCGAATCAGAGGCCAGCACGAAGATGTAGTGGCTGGAGAGTTTCTGCCTCCCTAGGCAATCTGTTGAAGGTCGAGAACCACGTTCGTTCTCTAGTCATTCCAAAGTTGGACTGAAGGGCCAAAGAGCTTTCGCCACATGCTCTGGAGGGACCTGGCCAGAGGTCACAGATTATGTAAGCGGCGTGGCAGGCCTACGAGGCAGCCACAATTATTTCTCATTTCACAAATAAGGAAACTAAAACATAAAGTCTTTAAACTGTTTATGTGTGAGGTGTCAGAAGTCCTTTCTTGCGAAGGTCTATTTTCTTTTTTGAGATTGTGTCTTTCCATGTTTTAGTATTAAAATGACACTCACAATTAAAGGTTTTTTTTTTTTTTTGTAAAGACTTTTCTTGGCAAAATTAAAGGATGGCAATCACATATTGGCCCTTCCCTCACCTTTTTTTTCATTTGTTTTAAAGTATTGAAGGAAGTCTGACGACCATGGTCACACACCATGTCCCTCCCTAATGGCAATGTGGAGCCCCAGAATCTGAATCTGAGGATTTCCCCCAAGAAGCGGTGTTGGAACTCCCCCACCTCCTGGTGGGATCACATCTATTCCACACAGATGACAACTTTCTGGCATTAAATTTCACAGGACAGAAGCAGTTCCACCACATGCAGCCACTGGGTGTCACCTGGGATTTCTCTGGCTGTCCTCATCTCCTCTGGGAAAATAACAATTTATCTTTTTTATCTCATTCAGCAAACACATTTATTAAATTCCAGCAGCACATTTGTTATCTCCTCTTCTAGGTACTGTAGAAGACACTAACGCCCCATACTGAAGCCCAGGACACTTACTAGGACTACAAAGCTGATCACAGAGGGATAAACATACCCAAAGTGCGTGCCATCCCGGTCAATGAAGTACCGGCCCTCGGCGTCGGTGGGGATGTAATGCCGCCCGCTGAACATGGCCGCCAGCATGGTGTCCTCATAGCGCCGCAGTGTAGACAGGCGTGTGGTGAAGTGAGCCCCTCCAATGTTAAGGGGGACAACCTCAGGAAACTGGAAAGGAACCACCGGCACTTTCAGCCAGGCACTGGGGAATGAGAGCAGGGGCTGCTCTGTCTGCGTCTCCTTGGGTCTCATTAGTGCTGCACCATTCAGGTACCCAAGGCTAAAATACGGGAGTCTTTCTGAATGCTCTCCTCTGTCGCCCCCTTCCCCCATACTCCTCAGTTGCCAAGGCGACCCCACTGTTCCCCAATACCATTCAATCAGGGCTCCCCACCCCAGTTCTACTATCTCTGCTCTAGAATGAATTTACCATTTTTATGTCCTTGCTTATTCTGTCTTCTCTGTCCGGAATGTTCTTCCCAGTCTCCCTCTGTCCATCTAGCAAATGCAATTGCCCTGAATGTGGTATGTGTTGTTCACTGCACAAGGGCACCTGTCTTCCAGTGATCTGCCAGCCCAGCTGTGTGCCCTTTATCTAATGCACACCAGGGCACCGTATAAGTTAGCGTCATCTGTTCACTCTAGAAGCTTCTCTTTAAGGTTCCTGATTCTGTGAGCATTCTGCTTTGTTCCCCGCTTGCCCCCGAGACCGAGTTAATTAATGAGTCACCCTCCATTGTGCCTCCACCATGTGCCACGCTCTCCTCTCTGTAGTGCCTGGCATGCCACAGGGCAGGCTGGCAGTTATGTACTCCTGTCAGCCCTCCTTTCTAGAACCCAAGCTTCCTGAGGGCAGCATCTCATTCACTAATCACGAGGCCACCCACAGCAGGGCTCCCAGATGGCCGTGGATCATTCCAGACATCCACTCCCCATTCACTTTACCTCACTGCTTCTCTCCTATTTAAACCATATAGCGAGATCAGTGCCTGGTCCAGCTCAGGTTCCGGAGGTATGGGCAGGGGGAGGAACAGGGCATGACGGTATAGAATGGCCCAGAGCAGCTCTGGGTAAAATGCTCAGCACCCGTTAGGGGGGAGGGGATATCTTTCACTGCTTGTTGTTTTTAAAGAAATGAAGCCAGTTCTCTCTAATTTTCCCACAAACCTCCAGCTTGACTAAAATTCTATACTAGTGCATACTTTTCAGTATTATAACATCTCTCAGGCTCCCGTGTACCTTTGTCTGCAGAGTCCTTTCCCCCAGCTTTCCAGTTCCATCTTTTCCCCACTCTTTTTTGAGGTGTAGCTGACACACAAGGTTGCGTTAGTTCTCGGGTGTACGGCACAGTGATCTGGCGGGTCTGCACCGTGCGGTACGCTTACCACACGCGCAGCTACCACCTGCCACCAGATACCACTATTACAGGATCATTGACTATATCCCTATTCTGTGCCTTTCATCCCAGTGACGTATTCACTTCGTACCTGGAAGCCAGCACTTCCCAGTCCCCTTCAGCCACTCTGCCCATCCTTCCACCCCCGCTCCCCTCTGGTAACCACTGGTTAGTTCTCTGTGTTTATGAATCTATTTATGCTTTGTGTGTTTGTTTTGTAGATTCCACATATAAGTGAAATAATATGTTTTCAAATTCTTTGTGAAACACAGTAGGACCCCAACACATTCCGTCAAAGTCACCCGGGGCCCCACGCGGTGTCCGGGGCGCAGTGAGGACCCAAACACGCCCTGAATGAACGAATGATGAAGGAACAGGACAGAAAGGCGGGTGCAGCTCTTGTGTGGGTGCCCTGTCATCCTGTCACTCGGCAGCCAAAGGGCAGCAGGTGCCTTCTACGCACTCCGCAGCTCCTCCCGTGCTGCCGCGGGATAACGAGACTCCACACTCTGGAGCTCTCGGGACCTCTTCCAAGGGCATCTCCTGCCAGTCCGGGGGTTCGCTCCATAGCAGAGCTGAAGACTGGGGCGCAGAGGAAAGCGGTCCAGCAGCGTGCCGGACCCCACAGCGGGCAGCGGGCCTGGCGCGGGTCCTGCGCTCCCGCTCGCAGACCACGCCGCCTTCCCGGTGACAGTGCCCACGAGATGACCCCGCAGAGGTCCTTTCCTTTCCTAGCTGCGAAGATGCCCGCAGGGTTTGGCTCGTGGTCACAGGCGTTTCGGGATGCTTCGAGCGTAGCTTCCAGTCCCGAGGGGACCGGCCACCCCCCCCCCGGCCCCGCCCCACCCCCCGGAGCTGTCCCTCCTCCCGGGACTGCACGCGTCCCGGCCTCCCTCCCGCAGCGTCGCCGCAGCTCCTCCTAGTCTCGTCCTGCCGGGCCGGGAGGCCCCACCTTCCCCTTTTCCCCTCCGGAGGCTCCTACACGAAGCCAGGAGGAGCCCCCGGCACGGGGGCGGGGAGGAAAGCCCCGCGGCCCGCAGGTGGAGGCGGACACGCCGATCCTCGATCCTCGGGCTGCGTCCCTGCATGGGCCAGCGCGGCAGCAGGTCTGGGCAACCGCGAGGGCCGCCTCTTGGCTTTCCTACAAGACGCTCCCCTCTCGGGGCGCCCGGGCCCCCTCCCTCGGCCCCTCCTCCGTCCTCTAAGGACTGGCCGCGGGGTGCGGTCCGTGAATTCCGAGAGCGGGGGCTGGGCCGGGGGACACACCCCGGGTGCGTTGAAGGGGGGCGGGGGGCAGGCGCAGCTCCTCGGGCGCCGCCCTCGTCCCGGCCTCTGACCCCAGCCGCAGCCCTGCTCACGCCCCGCGGTCAGCTCTGCGGGGCCCCGGCTTCTCCCCTGCGCCCCTTCCCACGCCCCGTTCCGGGTACCTCCTGGGGCAGCAGGGGCAGCGCGTGCCCCGCCTGCGTGGCCGTCGGGGTGGCCGGCTCCACGAAGTCGTCCTCGGCGTCGGAGCTGGACATGGCACCGTCCGCGCGACGGCTGTCTGGCTCCCGCCCCGTGACTGCCACCATCCCTCTGGCTCTGCACAGTGGGCGCGGCTGCGGGCGGGCGGCGGCGGCCCGGGCACTAGCGCCGAGCAGCGCCAGGCATGACGCGGCGCGGCCGAGGGGCGGGCCCCGGGGGCCGAGGGCGCAGGGTGCGGGGGCGCGGGGGCAGCCACTCCCTCAGCGCCGAGCGGCTCGCCGACCACCGCGCGCGCCGCTGGGCCACCGGCCTGACCCGGCAGCCTCCTGCTATTGGCCGACGCGCCTCTTGCCCCGCCTCTGATTGGCAGGAAGCTCGTCCAGTCCGAGAGCAGGCAACGCATCGGCCTGCGCCTGAGTGGCCACCGGGAGCCGGGCTGCGGGCCCGCCCTGCCCTGATTGGTCGTAAGGCCAGCGGACGCGCCCTCTCCACCCGCCACTCTCGTTCGGCGCGCAGGGCGGGTGCGCGCGCGGCCGCCGCGTCTACGCGGGCTCTCCTCGTTGGCTCCGAGGGTGGTGCCCGCGTCGGGGTCGGCGCCTCCTCGCTGGAGAGCAGGCAGGGCCCGCGGCCCAGTGGTTGATCTGTGGGCGGCGCCGTCGGCCTTGGGCCCCCTGAGGCGCGGAGAGCCGGGGAGGCCCGGGGCGGGGAGAGCAGGCCGCCGCGGTGGAGGTGCGGGAGTAGCGCGGAGGGCGCGGAGGGCGCGGCGGCAAGGGGCGGAGGCCAATGAGGTGTGAGGTGCGGAAGGAGGCGGAGGACGCGGAGGGTAAGGTGGGCGGGTGCGGAGGCAGCTGAGGTGCGGGAGAAGCGCGGAGGACGGGGAGGTGAGGCGGGAGGGGGCGGCGGCCGCTGAGGTGCGGGAGGAGCGCGGCTCGGGCACGGGGCCCACGGGGGCGAGCCTGGGCTCCCCGCACGTCCCGCGTGAGTCGGGCAGGAACCAGGGAAGGGAGAGCGCGGACGCGGAGAAACCGAGTTCCGTCTCGGGAATCCGCCCGAGAAGGCCGCGGGACTGACGGCTGGCAGGGGGGTGGCTCCGGCTCCGGAAGCGGGGCTGCGCGGAGCGGTGAGAAGACGGCCCCGGGAGCCCGTCAGGACGCAGGGAGGCCCGCGGCCACCACCCCTGCCCGGCGCTCGCACTGTGCTGCAGCTCTCGCTCCGCGGTGCCGCGGACCTTCCCGTGGGAACGGGGTTTCCCGGTCCTTCCCGCGTGCGCGGGGGAGCTCCAGGGGCCGCGGCCCGGGGGCGGCCCTGCACAATGAGCGGGAAGGTCCGGAGCCGCCTTCCCGCACCGCAGGGCGGTTGGCGGGCAGCGGCGTCTCCACCCGACCGTGCGGCGGCTTCCAGGCCCGGTCACAGGAGCGCCGCGGGGAGAGGCCCCACGAGACGTCGGGAGGGACGGGGTGCGGAGCCGAGGCCGGTGCAGAGGCGGGGGCGCCTGCAGGACCCCCGGGGTCACTTCTCCGAGGGCAAACCAAGCAGCAAGCCCGACTCGAGCGACCGCTGCTCTTGCCCGTGCCTCTCGGAGAGACGCGCCGAACGCGATCTCGGAGGACTGATTGCCACGGAATCTGCGCGCCCCGTCCCGTCTCCTGGAGTAAATAAAAGGAGATGAAAACAAACAGAAGCGCCCCCCGTCTTCTCCGTGTTGCCGTCTTAGTTTTCATTTCGACTCCGCACACGTCAGCAGTCGTGGACAACAGGAACGACACCCTGTCCCAGCTCCCGGCTCATGGAGCACCGCGCTGCACGGGACTCGCCCCCTGATCTCCCTGCCCCTCTCCTAAATACGGTATTACTCCATGCGGGTTTCTCTTTCTTTGGAATCACGACACAGAAATGCAAAACCATATGTGTATAGTGTGAAGAGTGACTATAAAGCAGAAACTCAATCGAGAGCCAGAACATTGCCAGCCCCCACATGCTCCAGGGGTCCCTCCCTGGTGAAGATAACCTCCATTCTCCCAGAGGTCACCATCATCCTCACTTTTCTGACAACCCTTTCCTTGTTTTCCAAGCTTAACCACTCGTCTACATCTCCAAGCAATGCAGTTTAATTTTAGCTGTTTTTAGACTTTATTTTTTTCAAGATCTATTTATTTTAGAGAGAGGGAGAATGGGGGGAGGGGCAGGGCGTGAAGGAGAGAGAATCTCAAGCAGGCTCCCTTCTGAGCTCGGAGCCCGACATTTTATCTTCTCCCCTATCCTACCCAGATCCTGTGTATCTATTTAAGCATCTCCCTGAGGAATGCCTTTGTGTGTTCCCTTTCCAGCACCTGACAAAATCCACCAGATTAACCCATCAGCCTTCCATGCTCTGCTTCTGGGTGAGTGCCATCACCATGTGAACTGGTACCACTATAAATGCATGATTAACAGTGCCACTGGGCCATCTGTCCATGGTTTCTTCTAGTCACTCTCGCTTTTTTAAAAAATTGAGATATAATTGACATATAACATTATACTGGTTTCTGGTGTACAAACAGTGTTTGAATATTTGTATGACTTGCAAAAGGCTTACCACAATAAAACCCATCAATATCTAAGTCAGCTTCCTCTTCTATTTCCAATCTGATTATTCTTTCCAAGATCCCTCTGCACCCCAGGAAATCGCTCCTCCTTCCAGCAAATGGCAGTCTGGCTTTTACTGCATAGAGCAATGAGGCTATCAGGCCTAAAGAACTCCCTGCACTTCCTACCATCTCCCTTGCACGTTAACCTTCTTCTCCGGGTTTGAGGCTAAGTCTCCAAAGCAGGCTCTGACTTTTCCAGGATTGCACTTGCTCCATCCGGTAGCCCTTTTCTCTCCTGAATTTTCAGTCTCTTCCTCTAGATCGTTTCTTTTGCTACAGGCTATTTTATGTGCCAGCTTCTCCCATCATAATAAATACAAATTCTTCTTCAGTGCTGCATCCTTCTCTAGGCTGCACACCTTCTTTTTCCGTCTCTTCATAGCCAGTATCCTGACAAGAGTCCCTGCTGCTTCCTCCACTTCCTTATTCCCATCGCAAGGTAGACTTCTCACCCTCCTGAAACTGCTGTCCCCAAGATCAGAGTGGCCTAATCGCCAAGCCCAACGATCTGTCCTTGAACTCTCTGAAGCATGCCACTGTTGACCAGTTTCTCTCTTAAAACCCCTTCTTCCTCCTTTGAATTTCATGAGCCTCTTCCGTCTCTCCTCTCCATCTCTTTCCCATCTCCTTTGTATGGTTCATTCACCCTTCACCTCTTCAGAGCTGTTGCATCCTGAATTAGCACTTGGCTTTCTTCTTTCCTGTTTTACATACACTCTCAAGGTGATTCTGTCCACTCCCATGGTTTCTACCACCATCTATATGTTAAAGTTCCTCAAATTTAAATTTCCAACCCAGTTGTTTCTCCTGAACTTCATACCCTTACCTTACATAAAACTGCTTCACATCTCTAACTGGATGTCCCTAAGGGCAATTCAGTTCAAAACCAGACTCAGCATCTTCCCACCAAATGTTTCCATCCTCTTTTATTTCCTCCAATTCTCGCTCAACTCCTTGTTTCTTGTCCATTGTCACAAAGGGAGAAATATGACTGAGAGGACGGGGTTAGAAGGTTGGCTTTCCCTTGATCTCCCAGCCTTGAGAAACAAGGCCAACAGCCTTGTTTGCCAACAGCTTCCAAAGGCACAAAACCTTGGCTAATGGCCCACTTGCTCTCAATCCAGCTCAGCGCTCCCCCAGCCTCTGGTGCACTCCATTCATTACCCACCTCTATTCCTTCCCCTGGACTTCTCTTCCTATCATCTGCTTGGAAAATGTGACCAATGTTCACACTGGCTCTCTTACTGCTTTTCTGGTCCCTCTCAAATGTGCCTCACTGAATGGTAGAAGCTTGAAATCTAAAAGCCACTTTTCCCAGAGTACCTTGTATCCTGGATTCCACGCATGGCCTAATTTTCACCAAGATCAGTGCACTTGACATGTGGAGGGGGAAAGTGAACACTGATTCGGAGGCCATGATTCTTTCCCTTTTGGGAGGCAAGCTCAAATGTGGAAGTGTTGAAACTTTTCCTTTTTGCTGTGGCTGTAGCAGACTTCCTAGTATATATCTTCCTGGATGTCAAAAAGCAGAGTGGAGGCATCCATTTTGTTGTCTTACTATATCTCCAAGGTCCGGTACAATGCACGGCACACAGGAACTCAATAGATGAATGCCAAAAGAAATTTATGTGGTGATCACGTTCAAATTATTACCGCCATATACTTTTTCCTCTTGTATTTTATTGGTATTATTAGTATATAGGGTTAATATTATATATTATATATATAATATTGTATATATTATATTAGTATATAGGGATTGCTGTTTTTAATATCAAAGAGGTAGGGAATTCCAGAATGCCATCACTCTGGGCTGGTGGGAAGGAGTTCCCGTCAAGCTGTAAGAAGTCCTAGGAGTGAACACTAAGGGAATGCTCTTTGGTTTGGGGTTCACACTGGTGACCGTGGACATCTTCACCGTGCAAGATGACACGGGCCCTGAAGGACTCTTATCCCAAGCTCTTTACATGTAGGCTTTTGATGAGTGTTGCGTATATTTTCACTTACTAGTTATAATTTAAACAAAAATAACATATGCAACAAATGTAAAAATAACATCTAGAATTCCATGAAAATGGTGTTTCATGAATGTGGTTTGAAGGTCCGTCATTGTCCTACCTACTGCTGCATGTTACTTTCTCGTATCTTATGTCTCTAAGTGAGGCTGGTTCCAGTCACCTCTGGAAGTGTTTTGGTCAAATCTGGTGGGTGAATGTAATGGAGCCATGTCCCCAGTTCTCCCTCCCACCTCATGCCCACTTTGTGTGGCATTTTCACTGGTCTACCATTTCAGGGTTAAGCACTTCCCAGCTTAAATACCTATGACTTTCATATGATTCTAGCAAGTAGAAAAAGAATTTAGGGGAAACATAACCCTGCACCTGAGAAAACGCACCCTGTCTCCTGCTGTTGCCTTTTTTTGGGGCCTCTCCTCCATTCTACATTCTTTGTCTTCCTAGGCATCCCAATCCGCTCAGAGACTTTGTTGGGTTTGGCTCTGATGTTTGTTCTGACATATCTTGGAATTGCTGGCCGAGAGCCCCTTTGGTTGGCTAGAGACATTAAGGTGTAATGAAATATTTAAATATCCTGAGGCAGGATAGGATTAAAATAATCTCTAAGAGCAGGGGTTTGTGTATTTTTTCTATTAAGTGACACAGAGGAAGATTTTCATCTTGGCAGACCATATAGTTTGTCTCTGCTCAGCCTGCAGCTGTAGGGAGAAAGCAGCCACAGACAAGACAGACACAGCACATGTAGCCAGACTTGCCTCACTGGCTCTAACTTGCCAGCCCCATGTAATTTAAATACATGCATCCAAATGCATTGTGATCTTTTCAAATGTGCTCCGTCCAAACATCCAAATGGCTGATAGACTGCTTCATTTCTGATTGAAGTCTGTTATTTATTTGTGAAGAACAACAAATAGCCATGTCTTCAGTTTAATATTCCCAACTAATCATCTGAAGGCTGGATAAATGAGACTTACTAGAAAACAAATGAACTGAAAGTCAATGTTACACCTAACTAGATGTGTAGTTTTGGGTAAGTTGCACTACTAAGACCCCAATTTTTTGTTTCTTTTTTACCTGTAGGATTAGGCGGTTTGGTCTCTTATTTCTTTAAAAAAAAGTATTGTTTTTGGGGGTCTCCTTGTGGTGGCGCCATGAGCGCAGAGTAGGAACTCTGGCAGCCAGTCACTGCAGGACAGCCACTGAGAAAGTTTTCTTACCCTCTTTAAGTTTAGTTGCAAGGAGTGCAGCCAAAACTGTAACCAAAAGGAAGCATTTGCTTCCAGAAAAATCTCAAGGAAAGTATTGTAGGCAACAGTAGTAGCTGTTGATCAGGCTCTAAAGGAAAATGTGGAGAGATTCAACCAATTAGCCTGAAAGTTGGGAGATAAAGTTCTTCTCCCAGAATATGGAGGCCCCAAAATAGTATTTAGAGATGATGACATTCTTAGAAAATATGTAGACTGAAATAAATCACTATTGAAATGGCATGAAACTGTCCATTCCACTGACGTTCTGAAACCTTTCCTGTAAATAATTTCCATGTCTCTTTTTCATAAACTAATGAGCTCTAAGAATGTAATAATAATTCATTGTTTGCTTTTTAACAAAAATAATTCATGTTGATCATAGCATGTTTGGAAAACAGAGTTAAGCAGAAAGACAAAAACAAGAATCCCCATAATTCCACCACCAAGACATAACACTTAACATTTTGGAACACATCCTTTCAGTTTATCAATTTAGCTATTCTATTTAGTTTCCTGCCTATCCTTTAAGTAATAAAAATGGGATCATAATAAAGAGCTTTGTGATCTCAAGTTTTCACTTAATGTAACATGAACATTTTTCTGTGTTATTAAATCTTATTCTATAATATATTTATTAGCTGAGTTCTATTATGTGGATATACCACAATTCATTTAACCAGCACGCCCTTTTGCTAGATTGCTTAAGCTTTTTTATTTCCATAAACTGTGCTGTAATGGACAGTTTCTAAGAGAAAGCTTTGCACACATGCGAGAAGTATTTCCTTTTTTCTTTTTCAGCTTGAAAACTTTTTCCTACGTTCAGCAGTCATTCCATGTTTGACCAGTAGAGAGCATTTTAGGCTTTCTCAGGTAAGGCCTTAAAGCCATTTTTCTAATACATAAGAACAAAAATAGTGGTTTTATTGTAAAAATGATTCAATTTTGGATCTTCGGTAATAATCAGCTCCAAAGGAAGAATCAAAGTCATTTATTTTTATCTGTAACAAAACTACTCTCTCTCACACACACACACAGCCCAATACTCAAATAATGAACAGCTTTGTTAGGATTTCAACACAAAATGAATAAAAATTACCTCTTTTGCCCAATTCAGAATAACTAAGAAGGGAGCGCTCTGCTTCACACAAAGACCTAGAGTCTCTGTGGAAGACGGCAGTGGGTAGTGACGAGCAGGAAAGGGAACTCAATGCTGAAAATACGGACCTCTGGAGGAGAGACCAGACAGCTCCAGGATCTATAGTTCCTCTAGGATCTATAGTTCCTCCAGAAATACAGATTTGGCCATAACACTGAATGGAATCTTGCCTAGACCATTACCTATCTATCACTGACTAGCTAGGTTTTGGTAGATGATACTACATAAATTTTGTTAGAACTGAAATAATTGTTTTATGGGCATTTTCCTTGATTTTTACCAAGACCATAAATTCCTAAAGGCAGTCCTCTGCCTGTACTTCCTGGCATACCACCCAATTATACCCAGCAAATTACTAAGTACAAGGGAGGTACTTAAACAGTTGCAACTCAATGCTATTGGCAAGCGTCTATTCTAGTATAAAGATGATTATCGAGATGCAAGGTAGTGGTTAGGGTGTTGGCTCCACAGCCAGGCTGCCTATGTTTGAATCCTGACTGTCACTAGCTGTACTCCGTGCTTTACCCCCAAGCCAATGTTTGTAAAATGTAGGTCATCATAGTACATACTTCAGATAGTAATTATGAGAATTAAATTATTTTAAACATATAAAATGGTTAGCGCAGGGCCTGGACCATGACAAGTTCTTGATTAAATATTACTAGATGGATTACTTGATTAAGTGATTACTGAGGGTTTTTTTTTCCTCTCATTTTTAAAAGATTTTATTTATTGATTTGACAGAGATCACAAGTAGACAGAGAGGCAGGCAGAGAGAGAGAGAGAGAGGGAAGCAGGCTCCCTGCTGAGCAGAGAGCCCGATGCGGGACTCGATCCCAGGACCCTGAGATCATGATCTGAGCCGAAGGCAGCGGCTTAACCCACTGAGCCACCCAGGCGCCCCTTCCTCTCATTTTTAAATTTGATGATTTTTATGTCTGATGCTCTCTCCAAGCTCTTCCTGTGGCCTCCAAGGACACTAGCCTCTCTCTGGCCTTGTGGGTTCGCTTGCTGCGGCCTATGGCTATGCCGGCTCCAGGAAGCTCTCGGATAGTCAGAGGCCGTATGTCTACCTGGTCCCTTCTGGTTACCTCCTTTTAAATTTTACTCCAGCCATCTTTCAACTGGTCAACAGGAGCACCATTTGATCTCACCAAATCACAACATCTCATAGATGGTCATCTTCATACATGTGATTGAGGAGGTCGACAGGAAACAGAAACACTTTTCTTCATAGGGCACAAAGAAATGTGCTTGGGCCAGAAAGAAAGAAGCTTTGTGAAAGAAGGAATGTCAATACGGATGGAAATAGCACAGCATCTGCTTCTTCAGGCCAGTTATGCTGTAGTTTCCTTTTTCCCCCAGTCAGCCATTTTGTGCCATGGTTCTCTGCCCTTTTCCCATGCATGCCCACCGGTAACACTGGAGTCTCTAGGGTGGGCAGGTGTGGGAAATAGAAATCCTGTCTCCTTTGGGGCCAGTCCTGGAGGCAGGCTGCGTTATGGTTTAAAAAAAAAACCCACTTTGGGGCGCCTGGGTGGCTCGCTCAATGGGTTAAGCCTCTGCCTTCGGCTCGGGTCATGATCTCGGGGTTCTGGGATCGAGCCCCGCGTCATAGGGCTCTCTGCTCAGCAGGGAGCCTGCTTCTCCCACCCCTCCTCTCTGCCTGCCTCTCTGCCTACCTGTGGTCCCTGTCTGTCAAATAAAATCTTTAAAAAAAAAAGTCCTCCTCTCCCATTCAGATAGGCTCTGGAGGAGTATGTGACCTCCTCCCTACAAAGCTAATGATGTGAGAATAACACAGGTAGTAAACAAATCACAATTACATTAAGCTGAAGCTGACTTTGTTACTATTTGGTGGTTGCAGCAGTTGTTTAAGGAGAAATGGCACTGAATACAGCTGAGCCCTTCACGAAGCTGGGATCTCCCAGGTGGAGGGGAGCGGGTATCTAGGCATCTGGAAGAAGCAGGGAGTGAAGGCAGGAGGCGTACCGTACACGAGGAAGTGATGAGGTCACATTGTGGAGGCAGGACGGTTTAGTGGCAATGTGTTAGGCAGCAGTGAATCAAAGAAGGCTTTGAACAAAGGATTGATACGTCAGCAGTATTCACTTCCAACTGAAGGGGAGAGGCCTGGGGCAAGTGGACTGGAAGGAGGGATGTTGAAGTCAGGCTTGGACTAAAGTGCCGCTCACCACGATGGCACTGCCTAAGCCTTATCCAAGGGACTTGATCCGGCTAAGCCTGTTTTCTCATCTGTAAAATGACATGCCAGAGGTTTTTGGGAGAATTGATAATTTACCAAGTATTTTCCTGGGTTCCTAGAATGTGCCAGGCACTTTGCTAGGTGTCAGAGATACAAAAAGGGACAAGAAAAGATACAGTCTCTATCTTCCAGGAACTTACCTCTCAGTACGGGAGACTGATAATTTAAAAAAAAAAAAAAGGCAACAGATTAAAAACTGCGAAGTCTGATAAGGTGATACTGTGAATTAGAGAGGCAGGAAGGGCATCTACTTTGAAGTTCAAGGGGCCAGGAAAAGTCCCTCTGAGGAAATGGAATTTATGGAGACCAGACCTGCGAAGGAGGCCTCAGGCAAAGAGCAAAGGGAAGAACATGCCAGAGAGAGGAATATGTGTAGAGGCAGGAAAAGTTTGGTATGTTTCCAGGAGATGCAAAGAACCCTAGAGCACAAGGGGTGAGGTGGGGGAGGTAGAGAGAAGGGTGGTGGCTGGGTCATGGCAGGAACATGGATTCTATTCTGAGAGAGAGGGTAACGGGGAAGGATAACTATATGCGCATTATAAAACTATTACTCTGCTCCGTGCTAAACAGAATTGGGGGGGAGAGTAGGGAGGGGATATTATCTAGGAGGCTCTTTACGGCAACAGTCGGGCGAGAGATGGTACTGTCTTACATTACAGTGGGGGCAGTGGAGCTGAAAGGAAGTAGATGGCTTCAAGAAATATATACATATACACATATATATTTTTAAGATTTTATTCATTTTATTTTTATTTATTATTATTATTTATTTTATTCATTTATTCGACAGACAGAGATCACAAATAGGCAGAGAGGCAGGAAGAGAGGCAGGCAGAGAGACGGGGTGGGGGGCAGGGAGCAGGTTCCCCGCTAAGCAGAGAGCCCGATGCCGGGCTCAATCCCAGGACAGCTGAGATCACGACCCGAGCCAAAGGCAGAGGCTCAACCCAATGAGTCATGCAGGTGCCCCTCAAGAAATATTTTAAAGGTAGAATCAAAGATCTTGTACATGGGGGGAAAAGGGGAAGAAAAGACTCTTGGGTTTCTGGCTTGAGTGACTAGGTAGAAAATATTATTTGCTGATGGATAAGACCAGAGGATGCAGAATTCTGAGGCCAGGCATAAGAAAACACATAAAACATCTTGTTTGGTGCCTCACACACATAAGAAGACACTCAATAAATAGAAATTACTATTAGTATCTGGTCATTCTGTATTGTAGAACAATGGCTTCCAGGAAACAGCTGGGAACAGAAACTTCTCTGTCCTTAAATGTAATATGTAGGCATGAAACAGAACAAGATTTGAGACAAATGGATGATAGCAGGTCTTTATGAAATAAATTACAGCCAAATCTTAAGATGTTAAGATGCATGTCAATCTTCAACAAAGGAGGAAAGAATTGCATCAATGGGAAAAAGTCTCTTCAATAAGCGGTGTTGGGAAAAGTTGACAGCCACAAGCAAAAGAATGAAACTGAGTCACTTTCTTACACAATACACAAAAATAAACTCAAAATGCATTAAAGACCTAAATGTGAGACCCGAAACCATAAAAACCCTAGAAGAGAACACAGGCAGTAATTTCTCTAACATCAGCTGTAACATTTTTCAAGATATGTCTCATGAAGCAAGGGAAATAAAAGCAAAAATAAACTATTGGGACTTCATCAAAATAAAAAACTTCTGCACAGCAAAGAAAGCAATCAATGAATCTAAAAGGCAACCTCAGAATGGAAGCAGGTATTTGCAAATGACATATCTGACAAAGGGTTAGTATCCAAAATATATAAAGAACTGATACAACTCAACACCCAAAAAACAAATAATTCAATTAAAAATGGGTAGGAGACACGAACAGACATTTCTCCAAAGACATATTGATAGCGAACAGATATGTGAAAAGATGCTTAACACCACACATCATCAGGGGAATGCAAATCAAAACCACAATGAGATCTCACCTCACACCTGTCAGAACAGCTAAAATAAAAAACACAAGAAATGACAAGCGTTGGGGAGGATGTGGAGGAAAAGGAACCCTCGTATACTGTTGGTGGGAATGCAAACTGGTGCAGCTACCGCAGGAAACAGTATGGAGGTTCCTCAAAAAGTTAAAAGTAGTATGAACCCAAAAAAGAAGATCTCTCTCTCTCTCTCTCTCTCTCTCTCTCACACACACACACACACACACACACACACACACACACACACACAATGGAATACTATGCAGCCATCAAAAGAAATGAAATCTTGCCATTTGCAACAACGTGGATGGAACTAAAGGGTATTATGCTGAGCGAAATAAGTCAATCAGAGAAAGACAATTATATGATCTCTCGGATATGAGGAATTTGAGAGGCAGGGCCGGGGGTTGGGGGGGGTAGGGAAAGGAAAAAAGAATGAAACAAGATGGGATCGGGAGGGAGACAAACCGTAAGACTCTTAATCTCACAAAACAAACTAAGGGTTGCTGGGGGATGGGGAGTTATGGAGAGGGTGGTTGGGTTATGGCATTGGGGAGGGTATGTGCTATGATGAGTCCGGTGGAATGTGTAAGCCCGATGATTCACAGACCTATACCCCTGGGGCAAATAATACATTAAAAGTTAATAAAAATAGGGGCACCTGGGTGGCTCAGTGGTTAAGGCCTCTGCCTTCGGCTCAGGTCGTGATCTCAGGGTCCTGGGATCGAGTCCCGCATCGGGCTCTCTGCTCAGCAGGGAGCCTGCCTCCTCCTGCCTCTCTCTGCCTGCCTCTCTGCCTACTTGTGATCTGTCAGATAAATTAAAAAAAAATCTTTAAAAAAAAATTAAAAAAAAAAGTTAATAAAAATAATTTAAAAAATAGTATGAGCCCAATAATTACACTACTGGGTATTTACCCAAAGAATACAAAAACACTAATTCAAAAGGATACATGCACCCAAATGTTTACAGCAGCATTCTTTACAATAGTCAAATTATGGAAATAGTCCAAGTATCCATCAATTGATGAATGGATAAGGAAGATGTGGCACACACACACTAACAATGGAATATTACCTGACTATAAAAAATGATCTCCTGCCATTTGCAACAACATGGATGGAGCTAGAGAGTATAATGCTAAGCAAAGTCAGAGAAAGACAAATACCAGGTAATTCCACTCCTGTGTGGAATTTAAGAAACAAACAAATGAATGAAGAAAAAAAAGAGAGCGACACACCAAAAATCAGACTCTTAACTCTAGAGAACAAACTGATGGTTACTGGAGGGGAGAAAGGTGGAGGTGGGGGATGGATGAACTGTGACGGAGATTAAGGAGAGCCCTTTCGATGAGCTCTGGGCATCGTAGGGAAGTACCAAATCGCCCTACTGTACACCTGAAACTAATATAACACTGTGTGTTAACTACACCGGGATTAAAATAAAAAACTTAATTAAAGCTATGATGCAGAGAAGGAATTATCTGCAATAGAGCCAACTGAAGAAACTCCAGTTTATCAGTCACCATCTGATAAGGTCTTACTGCTTCTCTGAAGTCACAGTAATGAAAACATGTAAACCACCAGAATGCTTCACACATTTAAAGCTTTTATTTTGAAAAATAAAATACAAAAGTCATTAAGTTGTAAATGTATATGGTAATTCCTCAACTTCTCAAAAACAATACAATGATTTAAATAATTAAGATATTTAATATTATCCACATCAATACATTTAAACAGGAAGTGTTCTACAAAACATTAGAACATGTACAGATAACCTATTCCAAGATGAAACTGCCCAATTTTGCTTAGAGAATTCCATTTAAAACCCTCCCCTTAAAACAAAAGTTTGGAATCTGGCCAGAAAAGATGAGGACCAGAGCAGTGTTAACAGAAAGCACACGCTCCCTCTGGGCTTCCTATGCAGCGGCTGTGCGCGTCATGGGGGTCAAGAGCGCTGCACCGGGAAGCAGATCACTCGGGAAGGCCCAGATGTGCACAGGCAGCACATGCTCTCAGTGGAAGGAGGCTGGCAAGTGAGTGGGAGATGCGGGCCGTGCTCTGCTCATCTCAACGGGGGACAACCAGTCCTAGAAATCTCCCTCCTGTTGAAAGGCGGAAGTCTTCCCTGGGGCAGACAAACAGAATCCGGTTACAAGTGCGGAGTCACGCTTTGTTCTCCCCTGCACCATGCTGCCTCCTTCCCAGCTGTGGTCCTGGCATAAGCCAGGTAGACAGGGAGGAGGACAGATGGTTCCGAGAGCAGCTGCCTCTGAAGCACTATCCTCCCAGAGATGCTCTGTTGCCTTCCTTGCTTCTTCCGGGTCCTTCTCTCACTGCAGGTGGCCCCTAGAGGCCGCAACAAGCATATGGGGGTGCAGTGATGCTGTTGAGGCAACTCAAAGGCCGAGTCCATGGACACTGTATTCTGTCTTGTAAAGCATTCAATACGTGGGTCCCTGTGTGTGCATTTCATGGACGGAAGTTATCTATAAGAGGTGTGATTACTGCTGTTACATACGTCTACAGAGCATTTGTCTAGCACCTAGCATTTCCTCCTTAGCAAAAAGGTAGTCATAAATCTTGAAACCTATTAATATTATTAGCTCAAAGTCTTCCATGATTTTGACATGGCATAGCAGTGTTCATTTGCTTTTTCATTCTATTATCCATTAACCTAGCAAGTCATAAAAATCTTACTCAAATCATTCAGTCTTCATTTTCTCATCAGTACAACAGGGATGATACCACCTACTTGCCAGAGTGGTTTGAACCTTGAAAGAATTCACTCATATATGTACATATATGAATATAATATTATATATTACATAGTGTATCATATAATACATATGTCATTTAAAAAAAAGATTTTATTTATTTATTTGACACAGAGACATAGCAAGAGAGGGAACACAAGCAGGGGGAGCAGGACAGGGAGATGCAGACCTCCCATAGAGCAGGGAGCCCGATGTGGGGCTCAATTCCAGGACCCTGAAATTATGACCTGAGCCGAAGGCAGACACTTAACCACTGAGCCACCCAGGCTCCCCTGTATATGGCATTTATATATTACATATATAAAATGCTTGATATTCTATGCCTTGAATAGAGTATGCAGTCAATACATTGTTATTATATAAAATAAAATAAAACAGCAAGCAAAACTACAAGAAAAAAATCAGTTTTTTAAAAAAGTTTTTCAAGTTCCAAATGATCTAAGGCATTACCACATCATTCAGAACAAAACAGAATCTTAAGGAATTGTGGGAAAAGGACATGAGCTCTGAGAAGCTACGTCAGGAGGTCTGGGTTCAGAAACCAGCTTTTCCACTAATTGGCTGGTGTCCCTGGACATGTACCTGATGATACTCAGATATAAAGGGGACTGACAGGCATGGCTGGCCTAGCCCAACTGTAGCCCCCACCTACAAGAAACAATGTAGGTTACCAACATAAGATCTCATCGTACATTAAAACCAGCAAGCACAGACTTGACCAATTTCCAAAAATACTTTTGTAAAAACACTTGCACATCCAGCATGCACAGAAGCAGCACAGGGTGGTGGAAGAAGCTTTCACCTTCCCGTGATGTCACTCTGACAAATAACCTGCTCAGTTTCCTTATCTGCAAACAGGTTACTGGGATTAATGGTCTCCAGATTTCTTTCAGCTAACATATCTTAGTATCTTATACTCCTCCTCATATTAAAAATAAAAACTAACACTGTTTGAATGCTTACTAGGTGCCAAGCTTTTTGTAGACATTATTATGCTCAATTCTTAATACTACTCTCTTACTAATATTGTCCTTGTTTTGCAGAGAGGCAAAGACACAGAGAAGGCATTTGCTCAATGCCACAGAGCCCAGATTCCAACTCAGGCCAACGGACTCCAGAGCTGTGTTCTCCACTCCAGCCAAACTGCCTCCTAAGAGAGCTTACGCAGGGAAACCCAAAGACCAAAGAATGTCCCCCAACTCTCACCTCATATATGGAAGAGGTTCTGGCTCTGCTACTCCACTTCCTCAGTCTGTCAAAGGAAGCAAAAGATATTTTAAAAGACCTTGAAGTTGGTCAGGATGAAAAGTGACTATTCCTGTGGAAATATCAGGGGTAGCTTGTCGGCTCTGATCACAGATTTTCCAATGAACTCAGTCTGCTACAACTATAGAATAAAGAACGTGACTGGCCTGTCTCTAGTTCCTGGTAGGGAGACTCTAAATTCTTGGATTTTCCCGGGTAGAGGGAATGTCTTCATTATTCAGGAGCTGCTTGGATCATACTTGAGTTTAAGCTACGAGATGAGATAATTCAGGATGGAGGCTGGTCATACAAAGATCACGCCTGTGATTAGAGACTTGGGACTCTGAGCCAGCCCAGCCTCGGGGGAGCGGATGACCAGGATTGACTTCAACTACATCGTCAATGATTCAATCAATCACGTCTATGTAATTAGATCCCAATAAAAACTATGGATGCTGCAGTTCAGTGAATGCACAGATGTGCTGCTGAGGGGGAGAAGTACCCCGATTTGTGGGGAATGGGCACAGCTCTGTGTCTGAGACCCTCATAGCCCTGTCTCCTCATCTGGCTGATCCTGATTTGTGTCCTTTATAAAACTGTAAGTACAGCACTTCGCTGAGTTCTGTGAGCCACTTCAGCTATACGAAACCTGAGGGTTCTATGAGTTTCAATTTTCTCATTTATTACAAGTTAAATAAAAGTCTTTTACAGACTTTTTCTAAGTATTTGTGTGTGGGATGCATTAAACTAACCACAGTAAGGGGCTTAAAGTTCCTAGTAAGGCTTTTGCGCAATTTTTTTCCCAACCGATTTGTAGGAATCCTCTATAGTCTACAAATGAATCCTTTGTTTCAAATTATTTTATCCCACTTAAGGTATACTTTTATACTCTTTATGATGCTTTCTAATAAGTAAATACTATCAATTTTAATGGAGCCAAATTATCCATTTTAAAATTAATAATTAGTGTTTTTTATGATCTAAGAAATCCTTCCCTCTTAAGGTCACGAAGATATTCTCCTTTGTGGTCTCCTAAAAACTTTATTATTTTGCCTTTTAACGTTTAGGTTTATAATTGGCCTGGATATGATTTTTGTGTATGCTGTGAAGCAGAGGTATCCCTTTAATTTTAGACTCAAATTTCCTTTCTTGATTCCTTCAAACTTATTATGCAAAACAGTCTTTGGATTTGACATTCCTTCAAGACTTGCCTCTTGGGTTATTCTCTGGCTCCAACTGCCACACCCTACAAGTGACTGATGGCTTATTCATGACTCCATCCAAGTTTTGGGGGCATCATGCCTAGCCCAGGCTCCTGGCCCAGAGCCCCCTTGTCTGTAAAAATTGATCAGTCTTCAAGGGAGATCAGAAGTTCCTTAAAAAGACCTTTTTTCTCTCTGACTCTTGAGGACTCATTCCAACTTCTCACTCATGATAGAAATTGAGTAAACATTTGTTGAATAAATAAAATGAATGAATGGGAGGATTAAAATTGAACATACACTAATAAGAATATGCCTTGGAAGTAGTATGAAATTCTCAAGTAATACTAATATCAACTACTAATGGCTGACTGTTATTGGACAAGGATCTGAGAAGACAGAGCCTTCAACCCTGGTATGAGATGCAGCTTCTCCTACAGGGCCCAGCCCACTCAGTCCAGGCTCGCTTCAGGCAACACGACTTCACAGAGTCTATGAGGAGGTATGCCTCCCTCACCAATCCTTATCTGGAATGATTTTAGAGACCAAGTTCAGTGCTGAGTCTTCATTTCCTATTTACAAGCCAATTACTGATAGCAACAGCCTGGCGGCAACATGTATTATCACTAGGCTAGAAAGGGAAGTTGTCTGCTGGGCTCGAGGAGTTAATAATTTTCCCTACTACTATACAGGAATGGCCGATGAGGCTCAAATGCAGGACATTCTGGGCTACTTCAGCACACAGTGTCGGCGTAACACTGCCTGTTTCTCATCAACTCAAGAGACAATACTGAAACCAAAGTAAGTGAAGATGCGACATTACAAGGATAACTCTAGATCTGTTTTAACTAGTCTCTTAAACAGTAAACATTACAATTTTCAAACTTTCACTGTCCTTTCCCAACTTGGGGGCTTTGCAGTGGAGGGAGAAAGGCTATGAATATAATGTATTTACAAGTCTCCTAGCCTCCCAATAAGACAAGTTAAAAGGCCATGGATGTATATATGATAAGAACAACGGATGGCTGTACAGTTTTATTTCAAGTTACATATCCAAAGGCTGGAGCAGATTCACCAAGGCAGGCTTCTGGGTTTTTTTTTTCTTCTTCTTCATTTATGGTTTAATGTTTTGTATTGCTATCTTTCTCTCCTTTTTTAAAAAGTATTTCTTCTTTATTTTTAAAAATTAACATATAATGTATTATTTGTTTCAGGGATACAGGTCTGTGATTCATCAGTCTTACACAATTCACAAGGCTCACCGCAGCACATTCCCTCCCCAATGTCCATCACCAGCCTCCCCAACCCTTCCACCCCCCTCCACTCCAGCAACCCTCAGTTTGTTTCCTGAGATTAAGAGTCTCTTATGGTTGTCTCCTCCCTGGTTTCATCCCATTTCATTTTTTCCTCTTTTTCCCCATGATCCTCTGCCTTGTTTCTCAAATTCCACATATCAAGCAAAATCATATAATTGTCTTTCTCTGATTGACTTATTTCACTTAGCATAATACCCTCTAGTTCCATCTACATCATTGCAAAGCAAGATTTCATTTTTTGATGGCTGCATAATATCCCATTGTGTATATATACCACATCATTTTTATCCATTCATCTGCCAATGGACATCTAGGCTCTTTCCATAGTTTGGCTATTGTGGACATTGCTGCTATAAACACTGGGGTGCACGTGCCCCTTAGGGTCACTAATTTGTATTTTTGGGGGTAAATACCCAGTAGTGCAATTGTCACAGAGTGGTTCTATTTTCAACATTTTGAGGAACCTCCCTACTGTTGTCCAGAGTGGCTGCACCTGCTTGCATTCCCACCAACAGTGGAGGAGGGTTCCCCTTTCTCCACATCCTTGCCAACATCTGTCATTTTCTGACTTGTTAATTTCAGCCATTCTGACTGGTGTGAGGTGGGATCTCACTGAGGTTTTGATTTGTATTTCCCTGATGCCAAGTGATGTTGAGCACTTTTTCATGTGTCTGTTGGCCATTTGGATGTCTTCTTTGCAGAAATGTCTGTTAGTATCTTCTGCCCATTTCTTAGATTATTTGAATTTGATAAGTTCTTTATAGATTTTGGATACTAGCCCTTTATCTGATATGTCATTTGCAAATATCTTCTCCCATTCTGTTGGCTGTCTTTTGGTTCTGTCAACTGTTCTCCTTGCTGTGCAAAAGCTTTTTATCTTGATGAAGTACCAATATTTCATTTTGCCCTTGATTCCCTTGCCTTTGGCAATGTTTCTAGGAAAAATTTGCTGTGATAGGTTGAAGAGGTTGCTGCTTGTGTTCTCCTCAAGAATTCTGATGGATTCCGGTCTCACATTGAGGTCTTTCATCCATTTTGAGTCTATTTTTGCGTGTGGTATAAGAAATGGTCCAGTTTCAGTCTTCTGCATGTGGCTGTCCAATATTCCCAACACCATTTGGTAAAGAAACCTTTATTCCATTGAACATTCTTTCCTGCTTTGTTGAAGATTAGTTGACCACAGAGTTGAGGGTCCATTACTGGGCTCTTTATTCTGTTCCATTGATCTATGCATCTATTTTTGTGTCTATACCATACTATCTTGATGATTACAGCTTTGTAATATAGCTTGAAGTCCGGAATTGTGATGTTGCCAGCTTTCCTTTTCTTTTTCAATCTTCTTCTGGCTATTTGGGGTCTTTTCTGGTTCCATACAAATTTTAGGATTATTTGTTTCATTTATGTGAACAAATCAAAAGTATTTTGATAGGGATTGCATTAATATGTAGGTTGCTATCAGCAGTATAGACATTTTAACAATATTTGTTCTTACAAACCATGAGCATGGAACGTTTTTCCATTTCTTTGTACCTTCCTCAATTTCTTTAATGAGTAATCTATAGTTTTCTGGGTACAGATCCTTTGTCTCTTTTGTTAGATTTATTCTTAGGTATCTTATGGTTTTGGGTGCAACTGTAAATGGGATTGACTCCTTAATTTCTCTCTCTTCTGTAGCATTGTTGGTTTATAGAAATGCAACTGATTTCTGTGCATTGATTTTATATCCTGACACTTTACTGAATTCCTGTATGAGTTCTAGCAGTTTTGAGGTGGAGTCTTTTGGGTTTTCCACTTAAAGTATCATATCATCTGCAAAGAGTGAGAGTTTGACTTCTTCTTTGCTGATTTAGAGGCCTTTAATTTCTTTTTGTTGTCTGATTGCTGAGGCTAGGTCTTCTAGCACAATATTGAATAGCAGTGGTGATAGTGGACATTCCTTTGGTCTTCCTGACCCTAGGGGAAAGCTCTCAGTTTTCTCCCACTGAGAATGATATTCGCTGTGGCTTTTTCATAGATGACTTTGATGATATTGAGGTATGTACCCTCTATCCCTACACTGTGAAGAGTTTTGATCAAGAAAGGATGGTGTACTCTTTCAAATGCTTTTTCAGCATCTATTGAGAGTATCATATGGTTCTTGTTCTTTCTTTTATTAATGTAGTGTATAACACTGATTGATTTGCAGATGCTGAACCAACCTTGCAGCTCAGGAATAAATCCCACTTGGTTGTAGTGAATAATTCTATTAATGTGCTGTTAGATCCTATTAGCTAGTATTTTGGTGACAATTTTTGCATCCATGTTTATCAGGGGTATTGGTCTGTAATTCTCCTTTTTGATGGAGTCTTTGTCCGGTTTTGGGATCAAGATAATGCTGGCCTCAAAATGAGTTTGGAAGTGTTCCTTCTCAGGAATAGGTATAATTCTTCTTTAAATGTTTGGTAGAATTCCCTGGGAAGCCATCTGGCCCTGGGCTCTTGTTTCTTGGGAGATTTTTGATGACTGCTTCAATCTCCTTACTGGTGATGGGTCTGTTCTTCCTGGTTCAGTTTTGGTCATTTATATATCTCTAGAAATGCACACAATTCTTCCAGATTGTCAAATTTGCTGGTGTACACTGGCTCATAATATGTTCTCATAATTGTTTGCATTTCTTGGTATTGGTTGTGATCTCTCCTCTTTCATTCATGATTTTATTAATTTGGGTTCTCTCTCTTTTCTTTTTGATAAGTCTGGCCAGCGGTTTATCAATCTTATTAATCCTTTCAAAGAACCAGCTCCCAGTTTTGTTAATCTGTTCTACTGTTCTTTTGGTTCCTATTTCATTGATTTCTACTCTGATCTTTATTATTTCTCTTCCCCTGGTGGGTTTCGGCTCTCTTTATCCAGCTCCTTTAGGTGTAGGGTTAGGTTGTGTACTTGAGACCTTTCTTGTTTCTTGAGAAAGGCTTGTATTGCTATATCCTTTCCTCTCAGGACCGCCTTTGCTGCATCCCAAAGACTTTGAACAGTTGTGCTTTCATTTTCATTTGTTTCCATGAATTTTTAAAATTCTTTAATTTCCTGGTTGAGCCATTAATTCTTTAGTAGGATGCTTTTTAACCTCCACGTACTTGAGTTCTTTCCAACTTTCCTTTTGTGATTGAATTCTAGTTTTGAAGCACTATGGTCTGAAAATATGCAGGGAATGATCCCCATTTTGTGGTACCAGTTGAGACCTGATTTGTGGCCCAGGATGTGATCTATTCTGGAGAATGTTCCATGTGCACTAGAGAAGAATGTGTTTTCTGTTGCTTTGAGATGGAATATTCTGAATGTATCTGTGAAGTCCATCTGGTCCAGTGTGTCATTCAAAGCCCTTATTTCCTTGTTAATCTTTTGCTTAGATGATCTGTCCATTTCAGTGAGTGGGGGGGGGGTGTTAAAGTGCCTACTATTATTGTATTATTATTGATGTGTTTCTTTGTTATTAATTGGCTTATATAATTGGCTGCTCCCATGTTAGGTGCATAAATATTTACAACTGTTAGATCTTCTTGTTGGATAGAACCTTTAAGTATGATATAGTGTCCTTCCTCATCTCTTATTACAGTGTTTGGTTTAAAATCTAATTTGATTGCCACCCCCAGCTTTCTTTTTATGTCCATTACTATGATAAATGGTTTTCTACCCCCTTATTTTGAATCTGGAGGTGTCTCTGGATCTAAAATGAGCCTTTTGCAGACAGTGTAATGATGGGTCTTGCTATTTTATCCAATCTGATATCCTGTGTCTTGGGGAATTTAGCCCATTTACATTCAGAGTAACTATTGAAAGATATGAATTTAGTACCCTGTATTGCCTGTAAGGTGACTGTTAAGGTATACTGTCTCTGTTCCTTCCTGGTCTATGTTACTTTTGGGCTTTCTCTTTGCATAGAGGACCACTTTCAGTATTTCTTGTGGGGCTGGTTTGGTGATCACAAACTCTTTTAGTTTCTGTTTGTCCTGGAAGCTTTTTATCTCTCCTTCTATTTTCAATGACCACCTGGCTGGATATAGTAGTTTTAGCTAAATGTTCTTCTCATTTACTACCCTGAATATATCATGCCAGTCCTTTCTGGCCTGCCAGGTCTTTGTGGATAGGTCTGCTGCCAATCTAATGTTTCTCCTCTTGTAGGTTTCAAACCCCTTGTCCCAAACTGCTTTCAGGATTTTCTCTGTCTCTGAGATTTGTAAGTTGCACTAATATATGTTGGGGTACTGACCTATTTTTATTCATTTTGAAGGGATTCTCTGTGCCTCTTGGATTTTGATGGCTGTTTCCTCCCCCAAATTAGGGAGGTTCTTTGCTATAATTTGCTCTAATATATCTTCTGCCCCCTCTCTTCTTCCCAATTCTAATATTGTTTCACTTTATGGTATCACTTACCTCTCTAATCTCACTTATCTCTCTATTCTCTCCTTGTGATCCAATAGTTGTTTTTCTCTCTTTTTCTCAGCTTCTTTATTCTCCATCATTTGGTCTTCTAGATCACTAATTCTCTTTTCTGCCTCATTTATCCTAGTAGTTGGAGCCTCCATTTTTTATTGCACCTCATTAATAGCCTTTTTTATTTCGACTTGGTTAGTTTTATTTATCCAGGAAGGGATTCTCTAGTATCTTCTATGCTTTTTTCAAGCCCAACTAGTATCTTTATAATTGTTATTCTGAACTCTAGTTCCGACATCTTATTAATGTCCATGTTAATTAGCTCCTTGGCAGTCAATACTGTTTTTTTTCCCCCTGAAGTGAGTTTTTCCTTTTTGTCATTTTGTCCAGGGAAGAACAGATGAACAAGAGAACAAAATGCTACAAGGGTAACAGTGACCTAGAAAAATATACACTAAACAAATCAGAAGAGATCTGGAACCAGGGGGTAAAAAAAAAAAAAGAATATGATCTGGCTGGTCAATAGGACAGAGCCACCCATTAGCTTTTGAATTATTTTGGTCTGTTAGAAGAAACTGCCTCCCAAAATTTTAAATAAAGGAAAACTTAGATATATAGAAAAATAAGGGTAAATACAATGAAGGGATGGAATAGGACTGTAAAAATGAAAATTAGAAAAGATTTTAAAAAAGGAATTGGTAAGAAGTTGATTGAAAAAAGAAAGAAGAAAGATTAAAAAAAAGGGGAGAATATGATCAGTCAGATTAATAGAACAAAGCCATATACTAGATTGAGGGTATATTTTGGTCTGTTGGAAGAATCTGCATCCTAAAATTTTAAAGAAAGAAAAACATACACACACACACACACACACACACACACACACACACACATTAAATACAATGAAGGGACAGATTATGACTTCCAGAAAGTGGTCATTTATCTGTTCATAGAGTTGCTGCTATTCTTTTCTTAAATCTCCTGTTGACTTCATAGGTGTTCAGAACGGCTTGATAACTCTCTAGCTGAATTCTTGGGACCAGATGAAATTTAGGTCTCCTATTCCTCCTCCATCTTGGAGCCTGCTTGCCAGGCTTCTTATATGTGGAATACTGTATGGTTTATAAGTCACCTCCAGCAATCAGATTTTAGTTATCAATAAAGTAGTTCCCTAATTCTGGAAGACACTGACACTGAGCTCTCTCAAATTAAGGCTGTGTTAAAGTACTGTTAAAACTAACAGTTACCAGAGGCCAATTTTTACCACCAGCACAGCACTCTTTAAAAAGATCCCTCTGACACAAGAGCCCATCTATCACATTAAGAACAGAAGCAGATACTGTACCTGAGGTTTTTCTTTAAGAAATTCAGGGAGCTGAAATTCTCCTTTATAGACCTGGAAAAAAAAAAAAAAAAGCCAACTGTGAATTTAAGGAAACAGTGTCATCATCACTTCACGATACTTGCAATGCCTGATGGTGGATGGATTTACTGCTTCATTCTCAGTGAGTTTTAGAATGGGAGGGAAACCTGTTAGTTTAAAAACAGTTAGCATTGAAGGACTGAGTGAAATTCCCATTCACTCTGGTCTCAACTGTTGTACATTTGCCTGTGTGCTCCTAAATGTGGGTTGGCTGGGAGAGGCCTCAGAGTATCTGAAGTAGAAAAAAAGCATCCTAACATTCCAAGCCCCAATCATTTTAGCTGAGAGAGAAAGCAAGCCCTGGGCCATCTCTCTCAAGCAACCAACAGAGAATTCACACAATTCAGGAACAGACTTCTCCTGATATCCTTTTGAAATCTTCACCATTACAAATCTTAGATTTATTCCAAATTTACTTTTCTTTCTGGTTTTTTTTCTTTCTTTCTTTTTTTTTTTTTTTGTTAAAGATTTTATTTATCTGAAACAGAGAGAGAGAGAGAGAGAGAAATAGTGATAGCGATAGCAAGAGAAAGCACGAGCAGAGACAAGTGGGAGAAGCTGTTTCCCTGCTGAGCAGGGAGCCTGATGCAGGGCTTGATCCCATGAGCCTGGGATCATGACCTGAGCCAAAGTCTTACCTAACTCACCCACCTAGGTGCCCCCTGCCAATTTACTTTTCTTAATGTCCTCTATATTCTCATAATAATTTGAATATTAGATATGAAATGATATATAAAGTTATATACTTTTAACCTCATAAAATCTTATAATTAAAAACTTACCCTTTTTTTAAAAAAAAAATTATTTATTTGAGGGGCACCTGGGTGGCTCAGTCATTAAGTGTCTGCCTTCGACTGAGGTCATGATCCCAGGGTCCTGGGATCGAGTCCCACATTGGGGGTCCGTGCTCAGAGGGAAACCTGCTTCTCCCTCTCCCACTCCCTCTGCTTCTGTTCCCTCTCTCCCTGTCTGTCTGTCAAATAAATAAAAAAATAAATAAATCTTTAAAAAAAAAAAGGATTTTATTTATTTGAGAGAGAGAGCATGAAAGGGGAAAAGGTCAGAGGGAGAAGCAGACTCCCTGTGGAGCTGGGAGCCTCATGTGGAACTTGATACAGGGACTTTGGGATCATGACCTGAGCTGAAGGCAGTTGTTTAACCAACTGAGCCACCCAGGTGCCCTACCCTTTTTAGTATATAAAATTAGGTTACTTTATTTTATTTTAAATATTTTATTTGTTTTTAACTCAGAGAGAGAGAGCGTGTGCAAAAGCAGGGGGAGTGGCAGGCAGAAGGAGAAGCAGGTTCCCTGCTGAGCAGGGAGCCAGATGTGGGACTTGGTCCCAGGACCCTAGGATCATGACCTGAGCCAAAGGCAGCCGCTTAACCTGCTGAGCCACCCAGGCATCCTTAAAATTATGTTTTAATACAAGCGATAATAAGGAAGTAACTTTAAAAAATAACACCATTTACAACATCGAAAACCCCCCACCAGATACCTAAGAATAAATCTAACACAAGATGTATAAGATCTTTACACAGAAAACTATAAAACATTATTGAGAGAAATTAAAGACCAAATAAATAGAGAGACCACTTACAGGGGTTAAAAGATTCAATATAGTAGGGATGTTCATTCTCCTCAACAAAGGAATTCCAATCAAAATTCTAGCATACATTTTTTTAAAAAGATTTTATTTATTTACTTATTTGACAGAGATCACAAGTAGGTAGAGAGACAGGCAGATAGAGAGGGGGAAGCAGGCTCCCTGCTGAGCAGAGAGCCCAATGCGGGGCTCGATCTCAGGATTCTGGGATCATGACTTGAGCCGAAGGCAGAGGTTTTAACCCACTCAGCCACCCAGGTGCCCCAATTCTAGCACACTGTTTTGGGCAGGGGGGCAGGGGTGATTTTAAGCTGATTGCAAAAGTTATATGGAAATGCACAGGGCCAAGAATAATCAAAGTAATCTTAAAAAGAACAAAGTGGAGGACTTACTCTACTAGATATTAAGACGTATTGTTATACAGCTATAATAAGCCAATTATATATCTTCATACATATACACACATATAGTTATAATTCTTATAATATATTTTAATATATATTATTACATATATAAAGATAATAATTAAGTTAGACTGAAGACAGAAAAGCTTTGGTATAAGTATGGACAAACAAATCAATGAAACAGAATAAAGAACCTAGAAACAGACCCTTGTATACAGATACTTGGTTAATGATAAAGATGGCATTGCAAGCAATGCAATTAGAATGAATAAATAAATAAATGTGGTATATAATGATACTGAATAGCAATTAAGAAAAATGAACTACTGCTATGATAATAGCATAGATGAATACCAACACATAATGAGGAGGGGGATAAAAGCCAGGCCCCTAAAAATGACATACATGTCTCCATTTAAAATACTTCAAAGTTTGTAAAATGGCAAAACAACTTCAGGATGTTAGAAATCAGAATACTGTTTACTCTGGGGAGGAGGGAGATGGTTGTGATTGGGAAGGAGATGAAAGAGGCTTCCAGGGTGCTGGAAATTTTCAGTCTTTATATGGGTACCAATTGTGAAGGTGTACTCATTTTTTCTTAAAAGGATATTTATTTATTTATTTATTTATTTATTTATCAGAGACAGAGAGAGGGCAAGCACAAGCAGGGGGAGCAGCAGGCAGAGGGAGAAGCAGGCTCCCCGCTGAGCAAGGAGCCTGGCAAGGGACTCAATCCCAGGACCCTGGGATCATGACCTGAGCTGAAGGCAGACACCAAACCAACTGAGCCACCCAGACGTCCCAGGTTGTATCATTTACAGAGCTATGATTTGTGTAATTTTTCTGTAAGTTATACTTCAAGAACGAAACTGAACAAATTAAGCCAGTAACTTAATGCTAAAAATTTACTGCTAACACACATAAAAACACACTCTTTAAATACCAGGATGTTTGTTTCAATACTGCAAAAGCAGAAAAGCTGGGAACTATTTGTGCCAATCGAAAGTAAAGACGGTCTCCATGAGCCAAAGTTCGATAATTGCTGAACTTGAGAAAGTATGGTGAGAAACTACAGATGGTTACTGGGAAGACAGTCACCGAGTAGTCTCTCCGAGCAAAAATAAAGCTTCTGAATGATGAATCCTAAAGCCCACAGACCTAAGGGATTCTTCCTTGGTTATAAGATGACTGATCGACTTCTAAAAGCAGCATTCCCTCTGAAACTCAGAGAATGCATGTATTTTTGCCTGTCTCTTTCTCTGCAGTTTCTGAAACCTGCTCCATTCTTTACTGTCCCATAGATGCCTACATTAAAACTGAGATGTCAGACTTTTGGATACAGGCACGTCTTCAGAGACGCATCACAGTGGAAGTTAAGGGGGTGCAGGATAACAACACCGCATCCACCAGGGCTGTTTCAAAAGCTACTAGCATCTCTTTCAGACCCTCGAATAATCCCAGGTCATGGGGGCGGCGGCAGGGGCAGGGTGGGGGGTCTGGTCTAGTTGCTCCCTGAAGAATCTGCATGTAAGACTCCTTTCTGTTCTACCCGATCACCACAGCCCCAAATTGTTCCAGCTTCCTGCACCCCCAGTTTACTGAGCTGTAGCTGACATACAACATCGTATTACTTTCTGATTGGCTTTCTGACGTAGGAAGCATCTAAGCCCCTGGAGTTGTGTTTCATGTTAATTCTGACTTCCACCGTGCCTGTCTGCAAGCGGACACTAGAACCAGCGCAGAGGCTCCAGCCAAGTGAATGTTTTTCTTGTTCCTTTGTGTTTTTCCCCCACCAGATTCTCAGGCGTCTCTCCTCCCTCTTTCACGGGTCCCAGCCCCCACCTTCCAAGCCCCTGGGGCATAGGCTACTCAGGCTTAGTTAGGGTCCTGTGTCGTGGCTGCATCACTGAACAGAACAAGGCTCATTTGTCCTAGTCCCTCTTCCAGTTAGTGGGTTAGGTCCCCACGCAACTTTTCTTATATTCTTCATACCCTCGGACTCCAGAAACTGGCTCTCCTCTCCTTTAGCTGGGCTCTTCTCCCAGAATTCAAGCAGAAGGGTCAGTGAAAGCCCAGGGGCTTACACAGCACTTCACTGGCAGAGTGAGGCTTAGAAGGCGCCCCCAGCACTGTCATGAACAAATCTTACAGTTAAATCTTCCCTTTTCTCAGTTCGCTAGCAAGGCACGACAGAAAAGATGAGTGGGAACATGAAATATTTAAGAGTCTTCCAGGAAGCAATAGTTCCAGAGAGATAAGGCTTATATGAAGGGGGGAACGCCCCAAATTACATGTCACAAATTTCATAAAAACAAACCAAAAAGGGGTCAGGATAAGACATCAGATAAAAGGCTCAATCAAAAAATACGTGGAAAGCTGCCTCCCTTCATTATCCTTTAGGGAACAAATGCTTCAAAAGAGAGAAACTGTGGCACATATAAGAACACTTTCTACTGACGAAGCAATTACTAGTTAGCGTAGGAAACCCAGCACTACGTTGCTTGTAAAAACTGCAAAGTCAGGGATGGAATTTCCTTTGGTTAAATGAACAGTAATTTTGGACATGCTATTCTCTGGTACTAATGGACTGAGGACTGTGCTTGACAGCAATGAGCCAGGCACTCAGAATCCAAACATTCCTACAGATCCCTCTCACCTCAAGCCCTGAAGGCATGATGAGGAGGAAAAAGTAGGCTCCTGACATGGAGGGCGCACTGGGAAATAAAAGTAGTAAGAACGGCAGTTAACAGTACTGCCTCAGGTTCGGGTTAAGTGCGTGCTTCCTATGTATTATCTCACTGAATCCCACAGTCTCTGCAGGGAGGTGTTATTTGTTCTTATTTTACAAATGAAGCAACTAAGTCACAGAGAATTAAGTAGTTTGTCCACTGTAGTGAAATGGGAAGCAAATAGGTACCATGATTGAACTTCTAAAAGGATCACCCTAATTGCTCTGTTTACATTTTAGAGGGCCTAGGACAGCAGTATGGAGGTTACAGCAGTAATCCAGCCAAGAGAGGATGACAAGGAGGTGGTGAGAAATGGTAAGTATGTCGGTCTTTCTTTTTCTTTTTTTTTAAAGATTTTATTTATTTATTTGACAGAGAGAGATCACAAGTAGAGAGGCAGGCAGAGAGAGAGGGGGAAGCAGGCTCCCTGCTGAGCAGAGAGAACCCGATTCGGGGCTCGATCCCAGGACCCTGAGACCATCACCTGAGCCGAAGGCAGAGGCTTTAACCCACTGAGCCACCCAGGTGCCCTTCGGTCTTTATTTTTCTATATTATACAGATCAGATGTGGGGTGTGACAGAGCAGAAGTCAAGGATAATTCCATGGTTTTTGGCCTAAGCAACTACTAGTGGAAAAATGGAGTTGCCATTAACTGAATTAGGAAACGTTCTAGCTCCAGAGTATTTTTCAGGGGGAAGATCAGTAGCTTAGTTTTGGGTATGTTAAGCTTGAGATGTCTACTGGACGATAAATGAAAATGTCAAGTCACCAACTGGATATACAAGTTCATAGAAGCTTGGGTTGGGATATATATATTGGAAAATCATCAATTTACAGATGGTATTTAAAGCCTTGATACCTGAAAAGATAACCCAGGGGCTCAGGGTAGAGAAACAACAGCAGAGGACTTAAGACTGAGATACGGGGGCATTTTGGCATTAAGTCAGGGAGAAGTGGAAGAAACAGCAAAGACTGAAAAGAAGCTACCAGTAACACAGAAGGAAAACTTAAAAAGTGGTGTCCTTAAAACCAAGTGAAGGAAACCTATCGAGGAGGAAGTAATCAATTGTACCAAAAAGAGGCTGGGAGCTAAGACGGTAATTGACCACTCGATATAGCAACATGAAAGTCACCATCAATATGACAAGAGCAAATTAAGTAGAATGGTAGCTGTAAAATTCTGTATAGAGTGGATGTAAAATAGAAAATGGACAGGAACTGGAGACAAGGGAGTACAGAAAACGTCAGTTCTGATATAAAAGGAAGCAAAGAAATGAACGGCAGGGGCTGGACAATTAGAATCAAGAAGCACGGGGCTGTGTGTGCATGTTAAGACAGAAGACCTAAGGGTTTATCTGTTTGTTGACAGGAAAGATCCTGTTGGACAGCAAAATCTGATGATGCAGGAGACGTGGGGAGATGGAATTGGGTACCCAAGGGAAGGAAATGCCTTCAGATAGGAGCATGGACGTTGACTCCTGTTACCCACTTTCTATTATGAGACATGAGGATATCAGGGCTGCGACACTCCCCTTCTACTACTCTCTCAAAAACTACATAATAATTTCTGGTTAAAGTCACATTCTGTAAGTTTCCACTATTATGATAATATAAATATCAATATATTTACATTTTCTTATACAACTTATTTGTTGTTATTGTAGCTAAAGTTAGTAATAACCTAATATATTTTTAAATTAGACTCGAGTTTTTAAGAGTTTTTTTAAAGATTTTATTTATTTATTTGACAGGATGAGAGAGATCACAAGTAGGCAGAGAGAGAGGGGAAGCAGGCTCCCTGCTGAGCAGAGAGCCCGATGCAGGGCTCGATCCCAGGATCTTGAGATCATGACCTGAGCCCAAGGCAGACGCTTACCCCCCAGGCTACCCAGGTGCCCCTAGGCTCTAGCTTTTAGATCAGTTTTAGGTTTACGGAAAAACTGAGCGGAAAGTAGAATCCCCATGTGTCCTCCCTCTCCTATTAAAATCTTGAATAACTGTGGTACATTTGTTGCAATTAATGAACTGGGATTCACTGACTGTTACTAATTGAAGTCTTTAGTTTGCACTAGGGTTCACTCTTTGTGTTGTACTTTCTATGGGTTTTGATGAATGCATAATGACATATATCCACTGTCCATTAAATGCAGAATAGTTCTGTTACCATAAAAACCCCGTGCCCCACTTACTTATCCCTCCCTACCTTCCCCCAATCTTTTTACTATCTTCAATTTTGCCTTTTCACAATGTTATAGAGTTGGAATCATAAAGTATGCAGCCTTTTCTTTTTTTTTAAGAGATTTAAAAAAAAAAGATTTTATTTATTTGAGAGAGAAAGAGTGCACACACAAGCTGGGGGAGGCAGAGAGAGGGGGAGAAGCAGACTCAATGGAGGGAGCCCAATGCAGGGCTCGATCTCAGGACCCCACGATCATGACCTGAGCCGAGGATAGACATTTAACCAACCGAGGCACCGAGGTGGCCCTCTATAGCGTTTCCTTTTGAGTCTGTCAGTTCCCTCTCTATGCCTACATTTCCCCGGTGTTCTTGCATGTTAGCCATTTTCCCATCAAAGTCCTTAGCATATTCACCATAGCTATTTTAAGATTTTTTAAAAAATTTATTTATTTGTTAGAGAGAGTGAGCACAGGCAGACAGAGTGGCAGGCAGAGGCAGAGGGAGAAGCAGGCTCCCCGCCGAGCAAGGAGCCCCAGGACGCTGGGATCATGACCTGAGCCGAAGGCAGCCACTTAACCAACTGAGCCACCCAGGCGTCCCTCATCATAGCTATTTTAAATACCCAGTCTGATAATTCCAAAATTTCTGGCATATATGAATCCAGTTTCAATACTTTCTATTGTCTCTTCCAACTGTTCTTTTTTTTCTTTTTAGCACATCCTGTAGGTTTGTTTTTGTCACAAGTGGGCATGATATACTGAGTAAAAGGGATAGGGTTTTACGTTTATCTGGCTAGAAATCAGCCCGTGATTACTGTTTGTTGGAGCTACATATCAGAAGCTAACATTTTTCAAGTGTCCTTGTTTTTGTACTCCTTGTTGCTCTTCTTTTAAAAGTAGACTATGAGCATTGTAGTTCTTTTAGTAGTAACGCACTGTTACTGCACAAGAGCCTGACTGGCATGGTGGTAGGGCATGTGTGTTTAGGGAATGGGGGAGAAAGCTTCTATAATCCCATAATCACATCTAAGTATTTTAGTGAGCCTGTGTGCCTGGGTTGTAACAATTGTAAGTGCTTCTCAGCTTCCCCTCTGACTCCTTTAGGTAAGACAGGAAAACTGGAGGAGCTAGAGTTGGGTGGTTCCCTTCCCCAAGTCGGTTGGTTAGACTTTGGCAGAACAGTCTACTCGAGGGCAAGCTGTTGTAAGTGTCCCGAGCTTATTTTAAAATGGTTACTTTCTCCTTCCCTCTGTCAGAGCACCAGGGGCTTTTTCTCTGATCTTCACTCTGAAAACCTTGTGGGGCTCCCTAAAACTGTGCCCCCGGAGTTTCTGAACTCTCAATCCTTTGAACTCTCCCCCGGCGATTCATTGTTTACGCGTCTATGCACTCCCAAAAGCGCTGCCTTCAGCGGGAGACTTCCGCTCTAGGCAATCTACGATTCTTGGCATTTACATTCCCTCTTCCATTTTTTCCCCCTTTCCCCAAACATCCTTCCTGAATCCCTCCGTTCACTTCCATCTGAACTGCTTTCCCGCTCAGGCGTTGTCTTGGGATTTTTCTAAGAACATCCATCTTAGGCATTCATTCTTCATACCTCTACGGTTCTGGTTCCCACTTCCTTGCCCAGGTCTTCCATTTACTTGGTTAATCCTCCATCTTTGGTACATTCTTCAGTAGCTCCCGAGAAAGGGTGTAATAAGAAGCAAATCTTTGGGGTGCCTGGAGGGCTCAGTCAGTTGTGTCCAACTCTTTTTTTTTTTTTTAAGATTTTATATATTTATTTAACAGAAAGAGAGATCAAAGCAGGTAGAGAGAGAGGAAGGGAAGCAGGCTCCCGCCGAGCAGAGAGCCGGATATGGGGCTCGATCCCAGGACCTGAGATCATGACCCAAGCCGAAGGCAGAGGCTTTAACCCACTGAGCTACCCAGACGCCCCAGCTGTGTCCAACTCTTGACTTCAGATCCAGTCATAGCGTGAGGGTCATGAGATCAAGCACCAAGTCAGTCTCTGCTTGAGATTCTCTACCTCTGCCCTCCCCCACCCCCTCTCTTTAAAATAAATAAATAAATCCTTTTTAAAAAAAAGGCAAATCTTTTGTGATTTTGCATGTTTGAAAATGTATTTTATTCTAATACTTGATTGAAAGTTTATCTGATTATATAATTCTAGACAAATAATTTTCTCTTTGAAATTAGAGCATTACTCCACTCTTCTATTTTCCCATGTTTGGGTTGACAAAGCTGATATGATTCTAATTGCTGGTCCTTTCTATGTGACCTCTGTTTCCACTCTAGAAGTTTGAAAATTTTTTTTTTTATCCCTAGTGTTCTATAATTTTATGATAATGTGTCTTTTTTTGTTTTTAAAGATTTTATTTGTTTGACAGAGAGAGAGAGGGAACACAAGCCGGGGCAGTGGGACAGGGAGAAGCAGGCTCCCCACTAAGCAGGAAGCCCGATGCGGGGCTCAATCCCAGGACCCTGGGATCATGACCTGAGCCAAAGGCAGATGCTTAATGATTGAGCCACCCAGGCGTCCCATGATTATGTGTCTTGATGAGATTAGTTTTCTTCACCAACTTACTGGAGATGCATGTCCTTCTGTTTCTGGAAATGTCCTTATATTAAAACTTTGATAATTTCCTCCTTATCACTTTCTTTTTCTTCAATTAGTCAAACACTGGAATACCTAAATAAAGCTTCTAATTTTTTCCTCCCTCCAAGTCATCTGTTGGTCTTTTTGCTCTACTTTCTAGGAGATTTTCTCAACTTTACTTATTTTTTTCTTTTATTGATTTTAATTTCTATCTTATTTTACTTTATTTATTCATTTGACACAGAGAGAGAGAGATCACAAGTAGGCAGAGAGGCAGGCAGAGACAGAGAGGGAAGCAGGCTCCCTGCTGAGCAGAGAGCCTAATTCGGGGATTGATCCCAGGACCCTGGGATCATGACCTGAGCTGAAGGCAGAGGCTTAACCCACTGAGTCACCCAGGCGCCCTCTTTTACTGATTTCAAATTTCAGCTCTCCTATTCTTAGTTTCCAAATTTTAAATTCTCTGCTTCTGTTGTTGTTTAAAAAGAACAAAACTAAACTAAAACCATCTTGGGATGCCTGGGTGGTTCAGGTGGTTAAGTGTCTACCTTCGGCCCAGGTCATGATCCTAGGGCCCTGGGATGAGAGTCCCACATCGGGCTCCTTGCTCAGCGGGGAGCCTGCTTCTCCCTCTGCCTCTGCCCATTCTGCCTGCAGCAATCCATGCTTCTGTTCTCGCTCACAAATAAACAAAATCTTTAAAAAAAACAAACCAACCATCTTGTTCTTATTCCTTCATCTTATTTCTACAAGAACATTAATTATAGTTCATTTACGTTTTCTTTTTCTCATTATATTGTTTTTATTTCCTCTGTGATCCCTTTTTCTCTTTCTTTTGGTCTCTCTCTTTCATGGTAGAGAAGTTCTGCAAATCTCCTGTGCATCTTGGCTGTGAAGCACAGAAAGTTGACTGCAGTTCTGTAGATGAAGATTGAGGCTAACCATAGGTGTGCTTTCTCAGCAGGCCTTTTTTTTTGTTTTTTGGTCAGCGTTCTTTCTCCATGTACAAAGGCACACCCATACTATGTACATTCTCTGAAGTTAGGTAGATAACTTGGGTCTGGAGGCTGCAAACCACTTTTTATGGAATTGCTAAACAGAGGAACACATTCTATGTTATACAGAGGACAAAGATTTCTTTAAAAAGGAGAGAAATGTAATTTCTCTAAATTAAGCTAACTCTTTAGCTTTACTGTTGATTTTTTGTAAGAGACTGGAGGTACAAGGAAAGAGGTTTTAAACTGTTCCCCTCTGAGCTCTAATACTTTGTGCGTCTGAAGGCATTTCTCAAAGCCTGAGTATCACAGGGATTGCATACTCTGTTCCACCTTTGCCCTCTCCAGTAGGCCTTCCAGGTCTGTGTCTAACAAGTTGTTGTTTTTTAAGATTTTATTTATTTATTTGACAGAGATCACAAGTAGGCAGAGAGGCAGGCAGAGAGAGAGGGGGAAGCAGGCTCCCCGCCGAGCAGAGAGCCCGATGCGGGGCTCGACCCCAGAACCCTGGGATCATGACCTGAGCCGAAGGCAGAGACTTTAACCCACTGAGCCACCCGGCACCCCTGTGTCTAACAAGTTATAAAGGTTACTGCACTGCTTTTGAGCCACTCATAGAGCAAAACACTTAAAGTCTAAAAGAAATGCATGTAAGTATGTGAGTTCCACATATTTAAAAGCTTTGCAGCTTTTACTTGTGGTACTGATAGTGTGCTTCCATTTGAGAGGCTATGACTGGCAACAGACACAAATTCCAAAGAAATCACTCAAATAAAAAAGTAAATGATATAGGTTTTGGGTTTATAGCATACATGTGTCTTTAAATTTTAAAACAATGGTTTATGTAGAATAATGCTCTTATTCTTAGAAGTGTATCCTGAAGGAGCATGGTATTTGTAACTTTATTTCTTATTTATTTTTATTTATTTTTTTTAAAGATTTTATTTATTTATTTGACAGAGAGATCACAAGCAGGCAGAGAGGCAGGCAGAGAGAGGAGGAAGCAGGCTCCCCGCTAAGCAGAGAGCCCCATGCGGGGCTCGATCCCAGGACTCTGAGATCATGACCTGAGCCGAAGGCAGCAGCTCAACCCACTGAGCCACCCAGGCACCCCGGTATTTGTAACTTTAAAATAATTTGGGGCACCTGGGTGGCTCAGTGGGTTGGGTCCTGGGATCAAGCCCCGCATCGGGCTCTCTGCTCAGCGGGGAGCCTGCTTCCCCCCACCCCCGCCTACTTGTGATCTCTGTCTGTCAAATAAATAAATAAAATCTTTAAAAAAATTTAAAGTAATTCAGCAGCAGCAGCAGCAGCAGCAGCAAAAAAGCCATGTATGAGTACATGCACATGTACATGGAGAGATGAAAGATGAAGCAAGTATGGCAAAATTTCAACTAATGATTTATGTTAAAGGCATAAGACATTCTTTAAATTTTTCTCTAAGTATGAAAAAGTTGGGGAAAATCAGGGGACCAAGACAGTTTTCAACGTAACAAATAGATTAACTTTACAAAGCTAACTGGATTATAAGAAATATACAATCTGCATATGGGCTGAAACTGAGGATTACACTCAGATGTCAGCAACCTACTCTGTAAAAGGCCAGTGAGTAAATATTTAAAGCTTTGAGGGCCAAACAGTCACTTTCTAAGCTACTCAATTCTGCAAACGTAGTGCAGAAACACACATAGACAATATATAAATAAACGAACACAGTGAACTCTAATAAAACTTTATTTACAAAGGCATATCACAGGCCAGATTTGGCCTGTGGGCTGTGAAGTGCCAATCCCTGCTTTAACTCAAAACCTTCTTTCAAAATAGAGAATTTTCAACAATCTCCAGAAACAGATACTAATGACCATATTATGTGCTAAGCACTATAGACTCTAGGTGTTGCTTTTGCTTATCATTTTCTAAAAAATTGTGTGTGTGCACATACAAAGGTTAAAAATTATCTCACCACCTGTGGTTTTGAGTTCAAATTTCCTTGTAAACTCAAATCTAATTTATTCTTCCTTCTTTCTGTAAACCCACTATAAACTCTATAATATAATCCATCTATCCTTTTTTTCTTTTTTTCCTTTCTCCTTCCAATTCTAGACAAATGAAAACAATTGGATTAATCATAACCCTTAGTTCATGACAAACTTTCATCATTGGTCTATACTTGGTCTGCTATTTATCCTGTATTCTGTTTTTAATAATGTAATAAGCATCCCTCTTGAGAAATTATGACTTGGTATTTTCACATTCAGAGAAAACAGAACTCCAGCCAGATATGATAATACAGGAAAGAATCTAGATTTTGAAATTTACATCCTTAATCCCACTGGGCTCTTGTGGCTCATTAGAAACTTATTATCTCTGAAACACAAATATGAAACAGTTGATAACATGTATGTTTACATATTCTCATTTGTCTTAAAATATTTTAGCAGCTTTGCAAATCTCAGATTGGGTTCTTGGAGAGATCCATGGTCTTGTTTGCCTAGAAGCAACTAGGCAAATGTTATTTTCTATATCAAGAAGAAAATTAAGGGGCGCCTGGGTGGCTCAGTCATTAAGCATCTGCCTTTGGCTCAAGTCCTGATTCCAGGGTCCTGGGATCGAGCCCCGCAACCGGCTCCTTGTGCAGCAGGAAGTCTGCTTCTCCCTCTCCAACTCCCCCTGGTTGTGTATCCACTCTTGATGTGTCTCTCTCTGTCAAATAAATAAATAAAATCTTTAGGAGCACCTGGGTGGCTCAGTGGGTTAAGCCTCTGCCTTTGGCTTGGGTCATGGTCTCAGGATCCTGGGATTGAGCCCCGCATCGGGGTCTCTGCTCAGGGGGGAGCCTGCTTCCCCCGCCTCTGCTTGACTCTCTGCCTACTTGTGATCTTTCTCTCTGTCAAATAAATAAATAAAATCTTAAAAAAGAATTAATCAGCTCAGAAGCATGACCATCCACTCCAACAATGTTTTTAAGAAAACAACATGTTTCAGTGTATTGATTTTTAACTGAAGTTTGAAAAGATGGGTTGGAATATGAATTGAATTAGGAAAGTGTAATAACTGAAATAGGAACTTATTTCTATTATATAAAGCAGTTTAACGTAGCAAACTTAGCATTAAGACTTTGATTTCCAGGGGCGCCTGGGTGGCTCAGCTGGTTAAGCATCTGCCTTCAGCTCAGGTCATCATCTCAGGGTCCTGGGACTGAGTCCCAGGTTGGGCTCCCTGCTCAGTGGGGAATCTGTGTCTCCTTCTCACTCTCTCTCTATATATTCTCCCTCCCTCTCTCTCTCAAATAAATAAATTAATTAAATCTTTAAAAATAAAAAGACTTTGATTTCCTGGGGAATAAGTTAAGTTTGCAGAATGATTAAGAAATCACAATATTTGACTACAGGACACTTATCAGGCAAAAATGCAAAGTCATTTCTCTTCAAAGGTACGAAACTGAGTTTTCAGACACTGAAAGATAGTTAATACGTACAAGTACCATCAATACGGTGCCCTCGTGGCATCCTAAGTGACCTACTTTTATGGCAGTTATCACACTGAATTACAGCTAATTACAAATGTATCTTCACCATATTTCTTAAGGAGAGAGACAATCGATCATCCTTATATCCTGGATACAGGAACAAATGGACAGTTGGGTGAAAAAGGAATAAATAAATGAGATCCTTTCATAGTGGTCTCCATTTTTACAGATGAAGGACTGAGAATAGTTTCTGAGGCCAACTTACAGTACAGATTGAATGCAGAGAGGCAGAAAAAACAACTCTAATGGGATCTTCCTGATTTGAACCTGTTGAACCATCATGGCTATATATGATATTACTTTATAGAATACTGTCATTCATTCTATTCAATCCTACTCTTGGAAATAAAAGAACTTAAGAATTTAAAAAATTTTTAAAAGAATTTAAAATTATTATTTGCTACAAACATTAGACAGCTTAATTAAAGAAGTATTCTCTTTAGCTTAACTACACTTTGAAATGTTCATAAAGAAACGAATTTGTGATAGGTAGCAAAGAAAAAAAATGGTAGAAAATCTAAGAAATTCTCCCTGGGGGTGCCTGGGTGGCTCAGTGGGTTAAGCCTCCTCCTTCAGCTCAGGTCATGATCTCAGGGTCCTGGGATCAAGCCCCACGTCGGGCTCTCTGCTCAGCAGGGAGCCTGCTTCCTGCTCTGCCACCTGCCTGCCTCTCTGCCTCCTTGTGATCTTTCTCTGTGTCAAATAAATAAATAAAATCTTAAAAAAAAAAAATTCTCCCTGGCCCCAATATTAGCAAGGCTTCAATATGAGAAAGAAAGTACATTTCCAAGATCTCTAATCACAGTATTATTATTTCTTGTCTGGAAGACCAATCTAGAAAAATCAAATTACAGATATAAATGCTTTGCTTCATTTTCCTTTTTAAAAATGGAAATGATGAAAAATGAAAACTAAGCTAGGACAATCATGTTCCCTGTAGCAAAGAAGCAGCCCAACAAAGAATGAGGGAGATTAAGAATAAAGCAGTATGTCACACCTATACTGTGAAGAAGTTAAGCTAGATTTAAGAACTAAAATCAGTATTGAGGCAGAAGGATAATGTTCAGTTTCCTTAAAGCTGAAAGTAAAATCTGGTTTAATTAAACAAGAGATTGATAACTGCTGAGTTCAGCAAAAGGAGACAAAACCTTGTGTGTGTGCGTGTGTGTGCATGGGCACATTTTCCCCCCGACACATCTCTGTTTAGTGGCATTTTATACTCTTTTTGGGTGCCCAGGATTTGAATCCCTTTCCCACATTTGGGAAATGCCTCACCTCATGGGTCTTATGGGAAATAAATCTTGTCTCTATATGAAAACTGAAACTAAAAAACACTTGTCCCTGCTTCATTATCTCCTTCAGTATAATTTTTTTAAAGTAGGCTCTATGCCCAACGTGCGGCTTGAAACCATGACCCCTAAGATTAAAAGTCACATGCTGCACCAAGCAAGCAAGGCGCCCCATTAAAAATAATTTTAAGAGGTGATTACTTCATTAATTAAAAACTTCATGGCTATATGCTGGTCAAATTTTCCTCTGGTGTGGATTCCTTTTGATTTATTACTGATTTCTGAAAGAGAGGAGTTATTCATGTGTCAAATATGTACAAGAGGCTCTTATTAGGGAAGTCCAGGGGGCATGTTCCAGCTTGGTGGGAATTCTCTTTGTGACGCAGGTTATAAATGAAAACTGGGTTTTTTACCTTCATTTCTCAAAAACTAACCACGATCCATGAGTCATCGCTGACTCTCCTTCAACCTACCTCACAACAGGCAGCGCTATACAAAAACGGCTTACGGCCTGTGTTCAGCCTCCGCCCTCCCTGCTGCATGAGATCTCACGTCAAGTCCCACCTGAGGAGTCCTGGCGCTTGGCTGTGTTCTGCTCTTGCTACAGACAAGAGTCGGCTGGTTTTCCCTCGGAGCGTGCCAGTTCTGTGGAAACCTGCGTTCTTGCCTGACGTGTCCGTGCTGGGCGTCCCCTCACCTCTACTTGACCTTCAATGCATTTGCTGATAACCCTCAGTGGCCTCCCTCAGTGGGTCCTTCTCATTTCTGCTTGCTCTTCATTACATCTGCTGCTCTCTCTCCACGTCTTCTTGTCTGGGGCTGCAGACTCCTCCAAGTGTCAAACACAGAACCTATGTCTCCATTTCTTAATATAGTCATTGTTTTTAGATGACTGCAAGATGAGGAAAAAATGGCTCTCTTTTCAGCATTTAAAAACTGAACTCCTGGGGTGTCTGGATAGCTCAGTGGGTTAAAGCCTCTGCCTTTGGCTCAGGTCATGGTCCCAGGGTGCTGGAATCGAGCCCCACATCAGGGTCTCTCCTCGGTGGGGAGCCTGCTTCCCCCCTTTCTCTCTCTGCCTACTTGTGATCTCTGTCTGTCAAATAAATAAAATCTTAAAAAACAAAAACAAAAACTGAACTCACTTTGAGGAAGATGTGGCGGCAGCTACATCAGAGCTCTGGACACCCCACTCCTGCTCCCCACTCCCCTCTGTCTGCTCTCCCAGAACAAGGTGGTCAGGAAGCTGCACCACAGCCATGGCTTTTAAAGACACAGGAAGGCCCCCATGGAACCAGAGGTGACAATTCACAGAATTAGAATTACTCTAACCAGTTGCAATGTAAAATCTCTGGGAGAGATATGGGCCAACTAGATCAGAAGAATCTCAAAGTGAAAGGACCAGTTCGGATGTCCATCAAGACTCCGAGAATCAGTACAAGAAAAACTACTTGTGAGGAAGGTTCTAAGATTCGGGATTATTTTTAGGTGAGAAACCACAAATGACTCACCGATTTGCACAGTCCTTCTGGGACTATGAGGCAGATTACTTCCATCAGTATTAAGCCAGGAGTTGAGTTTGAAGTCACCATTGCACGTGCTTACATCAACCTTTTTAATCAATTATCAGTTCTTTAAAAAAACCTGAAATCCAGATATCTTCCCTCCTCCCCAGTTTTAAGTAGACTTCAATTAAAATGTAACCTATTGGGCGCCTGGGTGGCTCAGTGGGTTAAAGCCTCTGCTTTCAGCTCAGGTCATGGTCTCAGGGTCCTGGGATCGAGCCCCACATCGGGCTCTCTGCTCAGCAAGGAGCCTGCTTCCCTCTCTCTCTCTCTCTGCCTGCCTCTCTGCTTGCTTGTGATCTGTCAAATAAATAAATAAATAAATCTTTAAAATAAAATAAAATAAAATGTAACCTATTAAGGAAAATATGCAAATTATGGCTGAATAGTTTTTTTTTTAAGATTTTATTTATTATTTGACAGAGATCACAAGTAGGTTGTAAATATTTATGCACCTGACATGGGAGCAGCCAATTATATAAGCCAATTAATAACAAAGAAACACATCAATAATAATACAGTAATAGTAGGGACTTCAACACTCCCCTCACTGAAATGGACAGATCATCTAAGCAAAAGATCAACAAGGAAATAAGGGCTTTAAACGATGCACGGGACCAAATGAATTCACAGATATATTCTTAACCTTCCATCCTAAAGCAACAGAATACACATTCTTCTCTAGTGCACATGGAACATTCTCCAGAATAGATCACATCCTGGGTCACAAATCAGATCTCAACCAGTACCAAAAGATGGGGATCATTCCCTGCATACTTTCAGACTACAGTGCTTTGAAACCAGAACTCAATCAAGAGGAAAGTTGGAAAGAACTCAAATACATGGAGGCTAAACAGTATCCTACTAAAGAATGAATGGCTCAACCAGGAAATTAAAGAATAACTTAAGAAAATTCATGGAAACAAATGAAAATGAAAACACAACTGTTCAAAATCTTTGGGATGCAACAAAGGCAGTCCTGAGAGGAAAGTATGTAGCAATACAAGTCTTTCTCAAGAAACAAGAAAGGTCTCAAGTATACGACCTAACCCTACACCTAAAGGAGCTGGAGAAAGTAACAGCAAATGAAGCCTGAACCCAGTAGGAGAAAATAAAGATCAGAGTAGAAATCAATGAAATAGGAACCAAAAGAACAGGAACAGATCCATGAAACTAGGAGCTGGTTTTTTGTAAGGATTAGTAAGATTGATAAACCCCTGGTCAGACTGATCAAAAAGAAAAGAGAAAGAACCGAAATCAATAAAATCATGAATGAAAGAGGACAGATCACAACCAATACTGAAGAACTACAAACAATTATAAGAATACATTGTGAGCAACTATATGCCAACAAATTAGACAATCTGGAAGAAATGGATGCTCTCCTAGGGACACAAACTACCCAAACTGAAACAGAAAGAAAGAGAAAAACCTGAACAGACCCATAACCAGAAAGGAAATTGAAGCATTTAGAATTCTCACCAAAATACTAGCCAACAGAATCCAACAGTAAATTAAAAGGATTATTCACCACGACGAAGTAAGATTTATTCCTGGGATGCAAGGGTGGTTCAATATCTGCAAATCAATCAGTATGATATGCTACATAAATACAAGAAAGGACAAGAACCATATGATACTCTCAGTAGATGTAAAAAAAGCATTTGACAAAGTACAGCTTCCTTTCTTGATTAAAACTCTCAGTGTAGGGATAGAGGGAACATACCTCAATATCATAAAAGCCATTTATGAAAAACCCACAGTGGATATCATTCTCAATGGGGAAAAGCTAAGAGCTTTTCCCCTAAGGTTAGGAATAGGGCAAGGACATCCACTATTATCACTGCTGTTCACCATAGTACTAGAATCCTAGCCTCAGCAATTAGACAACAAAAAGAAATAAAAGGTATCCGAATTGGCAAAGAAGAAGTCAAATTTGCACTCTGCAGATGACAAGATAATCTATGTGGAAAACTGGAAAGACTCCACTCCAAAACTGCTAGAGGTGGAAGAAAGAGGTATCAAGGAATCAATCCCATTTATAATTGCACCCAAAACTGTAAGATACCTAAGAATAAATCTAACCAAAGAGGCAAAGAATCTGTACTCAGAAAACTATAGAATACTCATGAAAGAAATTGAGGAAGACACAAAGAAATGAAAAAACACTCCATGCTCACAGATTGGAAGAACAAATACTGTTCTACTGCTATCTAGAGCAATCTATACATTCAATGAAATCCCTATCAAAATACCATAAATTTTTTTTTTCTTCACCGAAATGGAACAAATAATCCTAAAATTTATATGGAAGCAGAAAAGACCCCGAATAGCCAAGGGAATGTTGAAAAACAAAATCAATGCTGGTGGCATCACAAATCCAGACTTCAAGCTGTATTACAAAGCTGTCATCATCAAGACAGTATGGTACAGGCACTAAACAGACATGTAGATCAATAGAACAGAATACAGAACTCAGAAATAGACACTCAACTGTATGGTCAACTAATCTTCAACAAAGCAGGAAAGAATATCCAATGGAAAAAGTCAGTGTCTTCAACAAATGGTGTTGGGAAAATTGGACAGCCACATGAAAAGAATGAAACTGGACCACTTCTTACACCACACACAAAAATAGACTTAAAATGGATGAAAGACCTCAATGTGAGACAGGAGTCCATCAAAATTCTAGAGTACACAGGCAGAAACCTCTTTGACCTCAGCTGCAGCAATTTCTTGCTAGACACATCTCCAAAGGCAAGGAAACAAAAGCAAAAATGAACTATTCATTCATCAAGAATTGACTTCATCAAGATAAAAAGCTTTTGCAGAACAAAGGAAACAGTTGACAAAACCAAAAGACAACCAACTGAATGGGAGAAGATATTTGCAAATGTCTTATCAGATAAAGGGCTCGTATCCAAAATCTATAAAGAACTTATCAAACTCAGGGCACCTGGGTGGCTCAGTTGTTAAGTATCTGCGTTTGGCTCAGGTCATGATCCCAGAGTCTAGGGATTGAGCTCCACATTGGACTACTTGCTCAGCAGGAATAACAAAGACAATTCGGTGCAGAATTTTGTGACATTGATAATTCTCCCATAAAATGGAGAGAGTAGTAGGGATGCACAAACCAGCATCTCGTGACTATCATAATAAGGATGATTGTAAGCAAAAATCATCAATGGATGCTAAACCTAAAGTGTAAAGTCTAATGAAAAGCAAAATATTTGCACATTCTTTCTCTAAAAAGATTTCATTTACTGGGGTACCTGCGGTGGCTCAGTCGGTTAAGCATCTGCCTTTGGTTCAGATCACAGTCCCAGGACCCCAGGAAGGAGCCCCACATTGGGCTCACTGCTCAGCAGGGAGCCTGCTCTTCCCTCTACCTCTCCCCCTGCTTGTGCTCTCTCTCTAATAAATAAATAAAATCTTTTTTTAAAAAGTATTTATTTATTTATTTAGAGCTCATGCAAGTGGGTGAGGGGCAGAGAGAGAGAGAATATTAAGCAGACTCCACGCTGAGTGCAGAGCCAGATGCAGCGCTTGATCCCAGGACCCTGAGATCATGACCTGAGTGGAAATCAAGACTCAGATGCTTAACTGACTGAGCCACACAATCACCCTGATATCTACACAGCCTTAAAGTGCAAAGTTGCTTTAAATGAAAGGGAGAAAAAAAATAAATATAGAGTGGAGACACTGGAAAGACACCTTTACAAACAAAAAAATTAACATCACCAAGGAGGAAGAGATGGATATCATGTCCCTCCAGATGTGATTCCTTAAGAATGAAACAATACCATATACCTAGTATCCTACTGGGAATGCACCATCTGATTTAACCATGAGGAAACATCAAACAAACACACAATGAGGAGCACTGTATAAAATAACTTGCCTGAATTCTTCAAAAATGTCGATGTCATGAAAGATAGACAACATATGAGGAAATGTTACATATTAAAAGGAAACTGGGATGGGGCGCCTGGGTGGCTCAGTGGGTTAAAGCCTCTGCCTTCGGCTCAGGTCATGATCCCAGGGTCTTGGGATCGAGCCCCGCATCGGGCTCTCTGCTCAGCAGGGAGCCTGCTTCCCCTCCTCTCTCTCTGCCTGCCTCTGTCTACTTGTGAGCTCTCTCTCTGTCAAATAAATAAATAAAATCTTTAAAAAAAAAATAAAAGGAAACTGGGGCACCTGGGTGGCTTAGTCGCCTAGTTCAGCTCAGGTCATGATCCTAGGGTCCTGAGATCAAGCTGCACATGGGGCTCTCTGCTCAGCGGGGAGTGTGCTTCTCCCACCCTCACTCCCTCTGCTTGTGTTCCCTCTCTTGCTGTCTCTCTCTCTGTCAAATAAATAAATAAAATCTTAAAAAAAATTAACATGAAACTAAATAGGATATGTAATCTAAGACTGAACCTATACTGGCGGGGGTGGGGTGGGGAATCAAGAAAGTAGATTATTGAGTCAACTGACAACACTGAAATACACACTATAAATTAGATAAAAGCATTGTGTCAATGTGAATTTTTCTGAATTTGATAAACTATACTGACATTATATAAGATACAAATTTCATTTTTAAGAAATATTAAAAGCAAAGGGGCATGATGTATACAACCAATTCTCAAAGTATAAATGAGTAAGTAACATAATACAACATAGTGCGTATGTGTTAGTGTAAAATGAGAGAATGGTTAAGACAAAAGTAAACCTGGTAAATATATTTTATACACATACAGAAGAGAGAGGGAGAGAAAGGGAAAATGGGCAGGGAGAGTTGGTGAAGGACATACTTATGGCCAAAAGTTAAAGATTAGTGAATCTGAGAAAGGATACACAGGAGTCCTCTGTGTTACTCTTGCAGCTTTTCTCTAGGTTTTAAAGTATTTCAAAAGAAAAAGTGCTATGGATATTGCTCCATGATGATTCTTTGTTTCACTTGAAAATATGACGAAAGACAGAGGTTCTATTTCCAGGAAAATCAATTTGTATCAACACACATAAGTCTGTATTATTTCAGGGAATTCAAAGACACCATAAAGCACATACTGGTTAAGAACCACTACTCTGTGCTCTGTTTTTGTCTTTTTCTTTGAACAGTATTGTAAAAGACAATTTGTAAAAGTTAATTGTAAAAGATATTGTATTGTAAAAGAGAATTGTGCCAGTATTGTAAAAGATAATTCTGCCCAGCATAATTTTCACTTTTTTGTAGATAACCCATTGTTTCCTGTTTTGTTGTATGTAGGTCCCCCCCACCCCGGGATCTTTGAAATTTTTAAAATATCACCAAAATACAGTACAGTTTTTTTCATATGTTCTTTAGAAAATAGTAAGCCCTTTTTATTCTTCAGGTATTTTCAGCCTTAGAAATTCTACAATGACAAATTTGATTAATACTTCTGTTCTATTTCTTCTGATTTTTCCTTTAGAGATTTCTATTATTCATTGGTTAATTTCTAATTTTCTTTCTTTCATATGTATACTTTCCTTTCACCTATCGTTTTCATCTGTCCTTTCGCTATGCATTCTATAAAGGGCACTCTAAGTGTGCTCTCTGTGTCATCCGAGTGATTTTTGTAGCATCCATTCTGCCCTTTATCACATGGTCCTATACTCCAGCCATGTTGTGTTCCTGGAGCTGTGACTTCAGTGGATACAGAAAGACACAGTGACTACAGAAAGAGGGGAGATGATAGGGTTAGGATTTTTAGCAGACTAGCTAATAACTCTAACTTCTTGATTTTCTAGTTAGGGCAGCCCTTCCGATCTGGAGTTGGAAACGGATAGTAAAGGTGAGTCCGAGCTTTATTATGCCTTCTTTGAGGCCACTGGTAAACTTGGGTTTAAGGAAGTAACATGGATGTGGTCCTCAATGTAATCAATGATTAACTTATTAGAAAATTTCTCTATTCTTCAGCATAAAGCTTTTTCATATCTTTGTTTTACAGTGATGCTTCTCTTTAACCAAGTATCTTTATGGAATTTTTTAAAAAAGATTTTATTTGAGAGAGAGAGAAAGAAAGTGTGTGTGCAAGTGTTGGGGAGGGACAGAGGGAAACAGAGACTCTCAAGCAGATTCCACACTCAGCGCAGAGCCTGTGGCAGTGGTTGATCCCAGGACCCAGAGATCATGACTTGTATTCTGGTTTATTATATTCCCATTATAGACATGGATTTTCTAAGAGCTGAGTATTATTGTTTAGTATATCATTTCTGAATGTTTAGAATAGGTCTTAATTGACATAAAGAGAACTGATTTCTTTCTTTAGAATTCCAAGGAAAAGTGTAAATAATTACCCAACCAAACCTCTTAACTTCAAATGTCCTCTCTTCCTCAAAAGATGGTTTCACTAAATGAAAGCAGAAAGAGAAAGATGAGAGGAACTATGGAAAGAGCTTCTTTTAAGAGACTGGATTCCCCACAGGCCTTCACATAGGATCCCCTTTGAAGACAACTGTTGTTAAAGAAGATAATTTAAATGTATTAAATCAGGAATGACACAAGTAAGGAATGTGTGGCTTTTACACATAACAAAGGGTCTCCGCTGACATTTGATCTAGGCCAAGTAAAAGACAAAGAAGAAGACACTCTTTACACAGCAAATACGAATGTACGAAATTCATTACCACCAAAAGGATTTCTGGCAGAAAACACAAGTTATTGGGACACATTTGCAAATGTGCCAAAATGGTGACAGAGAAGATGAAACAAAGATTTGACTTAGATTTGACTATTCCCTTGGGATAGTCTCGGGTTTTGAGAATGACCTAGTGGACAAACTCCTGAGTACTGAAAAACAGTTTTTATGCTTTTAGAACACAGTGGAAAATTTTCTGTCATCTTATCATTACCTTATTATTATTTCTATTATTTCTACCTTATTATTTCTATGTCATATCTTTTATAATTACCCACATCTTCTTCCTGTATACAAACCCAGTGTTTGCTTCTTCTGAAGCAACTAGGTATTATGCCTAGAGCAATTATTTAGTAATTATCTGTTTAATAATTAAAGTCTTAAAGGGGCTCCTGGGTGGCTCAGTGGGTTGGGGCCTCTGCCTTCGGCTCAGGTCATGATCCTGGTCCTGGGATCCGCCCACATCGGGCTCTCTGCTCAGCGGGGAGCCTGCTTCCTCCTCTCTCTCTGCCTGCCTCTTGCCTACTTATGATCTCTGTCTGTCAAATAAATTAAAAAATAAAATAAAATAAAGTTTTAAAATGATACATCTAAATACAGACCAAGGTATTCTGAGAGATAGTAAAATGTACTACTCTGAACCTCCTCATATATTCTTCATAAAATGCCCAAAGGAAACAATTCTGCCCGTTTTCAAAACCAAGGCAAAATACCTGGGGCGGGGGGGGGGGGGGGGGGGCTGGAATAAGGAATAGAAGAATTTAATTCTACAGTTTTTTGCTTTGAAGGTCTATGAAAATTTTAAGAGAATGTGGTAAGTATTCCTTTAACTAAAACAGCTAAAATTTGAGTACAAGAAATCAAGGAAATGAGGAAGAGCTGAAGATTTATCATCCTTCAAATTCACCAAGAACAGCATGAGTTGGAATATTCCTACTATGTATGGCCCAGAAGCCCAAGTACAGGAAAGGAGTCCAAGGGGGGATTTTTCCCTGCATGTGAACGACGATGTCGCAAGAGCAGAGCTGAAGATGATATTCACAGACAACCAGGACTTCAAATAGATCCAGACTCTCTCTTGGACTCGCTCTGCTTGCCTCACTGGGTTGGCTTTGTTTCCTCCACACACCCAGGAATAGGACTCCACTAGCAGTTAAGACACAATTACAGAATAATTGGTTAAAAGTAGTTCAAACACATAAGAAGTCCAGAGGTAAGTAGGTCAGTCCTGGGCTAGGCTCAGTAGCTCAGCAATCAAGGGTCCCAGACTCTTTCTCTGTCCTCCTCCTGCCATCTTCAGAGTATCAGCGATATCTTCTCTTACAATACGCAGGTAGCTACAGAAGAGCCACACGTGATTTCTTCCACAGCAATGTTCAAAAGCAGGAAGGGAAAGATAAGCTCTCTTCATACAATTCTTTATTTGCTCAAAAAGCTAAACGTCTCCCAGAAAACCCTAGCAGACATCTCCTGATGACAACTGGTCACATGCCTACCCCACCCATAAGAAAGTCTAGAAAAATTAGTATCAGGAATTTTTAGTTTATTTTTTAAGAGATAGTTCCTACTAACAGGGAAGGATGGAACAGGGAATCAACAATCTCTAACACTAGTTCCTAACCCTTCTATCAAGCTCCTCGCTGCTTTTCCGTCTGATTCCTCGCTTGTTATTAGCGCCGACTACTCAGCTTTCCAACTGCACGGGCAATTCATACTTTGATCTGCTTTTCAGCTCTCTCTGCAGGCTTAGTAACCAGGTCTCTAAGCTGTGTTCTGGCTTGACTCATGTGCCCTGAGGACTCTGCTCCTCCCGTCTTCTCAGTGGCACACAGATGCTTCAAGTGTAGATGAGCTAGCCTATCGCACCCCTGCTCTGGATTCCTGCTCAGTTTAGTGAACAATTCCGTCGAGCTTCTGCCTACCATGGAATAAGTCTGGAAAATAAGTTCTACTGTGGTCACTGAGTTTGAAGTCTGTGTGAGCATGTAGGTAGAGATACACAAAAGGCAGATGGAAATAAGGAACCTGGGGCTTACGAAAGAAACCCACTGGGGGATACAGATTTATAGTCATCAGCGAATAGTCTATAATCAAAGCCACATGAGTGGACGAGCTTGATCACAGGGACTACAAAACAGAAGTCCTTAATGCGAGGGGTTTTAAGGGACACCTGTGAATTCAGTGAAATTGTGGATAAAATTCTGTGCATCTCTGGGGCGCCTGGGTGGCTCAGTGGTTAAAGCCTCTGCCTTCGGCTCGGGTCATGATCTCGGGGTCCTGGGATCGAGTCCCGCATCGGGCTCTCTGCTCAGCAGGGAGCCTGCCTCCTCCTGTCTCTCTCTGCCTGCCTCTCTGCCTACTTGTGATCTGTCTGTCAAATTTAAAAAAAAAAAAAATCTTAAAAAAAAAAATTCTGTGCATCTCTTTGTCTCTATTTCTAAGGTAGGGATCCATATATTTCATCAGATTCTCAATTAGGTTTGTAAATCTAAAAAGATTAAAAACTTATGGGAGAATGGAAGTCTAAGGCTGCAACCAAGAGGCCACTATTTACTTAAACGTGCCAGAACTGGGGGATTAGAGACTATGATGGGAAAGACTATGGAATATGTTAGCATTTAATTTCCAATTTACCATCTGAGTCATAGCAACCATCAAGCACATGATTTTCTATTCAAAATTGGGCAATATGTGCCCCAAATATGTTGACTCAGATGCCAATACTTCTAGACTACCCAGAATTGTATGAAAACCAGCACTTTTAGGCCTGGAGTTTCAGATTCTCCATTCCCAGTCAAAATGTGAATTTCTTCCCACTCCCATCCCATTAAAAAAAAAAAATCTCCCTAGCTACCTTCCTTCTTTGGAGCCATTCTCACATCACACTTGACAATCAAAGATCACTTTTTAAGCATTACTTTATGAAACTTCATGATCTTCCGTGCTGGATATATTAGCCTCTGAGTTTTTGCAAGCGAAGAAGCTTTAAAAAAAAAAAACACAGATGTGGATTACAAGAAGGGCTATGAAATCCTGCCCCACAAAATGAGAATGTCAGCTTGTATGTATTATCATGAAGTGCTCAAAGATGCAATTATAGTTCACACTCAAAATTATGTGTGATTTCAGAAATAGAAATGGAGGGAAAGGTTTTTTATTTTTTTATGTGTGTGATTTCAGAAATAGAAATGGAGGGAAAGGTTTTTTATTTTTTTCTTTCCCAGTGTGCATTCAGAAACCCTTTAAAAAGCCACAAGTGTGTATGAAACAAATTCTCTAGTCACATGAATTCAAACCACAGCATTCTTCCCAACTTACCACTCAAGCAGGCCAAGAATAATCTAGCCAGTCAGCTTGCATGTAGGAAAACTACTACTGCCTGGAAAACCCTAAATATCATTTGTACATGTTTCTGGTTTATAAGAAACATTTCATTATTGTACAAAAGAGAAAACTATGAATTAACAATTACCAAGATATTATCAAGGACTATGATTATGGATGTTAGACTGATGTGTACTTCATCTTTAGAATGTAAACTTTTTTAAAACTTCAAAGATGGTTCATAAAAGAATATATACATATAGGTAATAACTGGGAAATGTTCAATTATATTAATCAATGAAACCTATTAAAATTAGCAAAAACAGAAAATAAAATTACCTATTATACAGACAGTTCATATAGATAATATACATAGATATAGATAGATAATATACCTATTATACAGATAGATTAAAAAGAAATTATCAACATATATCGAGGAACTTAAAAAGTTTCAGATAGGGCGCCTGGGTGGCTCAGTGGGTTAATGCCTCTGCCTTTGGCTCAGGTCATGATCCCGGGGTCCTGGGATCGAGCCCCACATCGGGCTCTCTGCTCAGCAGGGAGCCTGCTTCCCTTCCTTTCTCTCTACCTGCCTCTCTGCCTACTTGTGATCTGTCAAATAAATAAATAAAATCTTTTAAAAATTAAAAAAAAAAGTTTCAGATATCTGGACCTGGTTTAATTCTACTTCCATTTATCTAAGCTTAAAAAAAAATCTAAAATGTATTTTGTGCAAAGATGTTCACTGTAGCGTAATCTGTCAAACAGAAAACTGTAAGCAACAAAAGGAAAATGATAAAATGAATTACAGAACATATACTAGGGAAAAATATTTTACTTATTCATTCATTTACTGACCTACAATTGTGTTTCAGAAAGGATTTGAGGTGGTTCATATGATAATATATTATGTAACCATGAAAAATTTTGTTTAAAACGGAACATGCTCAGGGGCATCTGGGTGGCTCAGTCAGTTAAAGCATCTGCCTTCAGCCTGAGTCATGATCCCAGAATCCCGGGATCAAGTCCCAGATTGGGCTCCCTGCTCAGTGGGGAGTATACTTCTCCCTCTGCCTCTGCTCTCTCTCTGTCATATAAATAAAATCTTTTTTTATAAAGAAAGCAAAATGCTGGGGCGCCTGGGTGGCTCAGTGGGTTAAAGCCTCTGCCTTCAGCTCAGGTCATGATCCCAAGGTCCTGGGATCGAGCCCCGCGTCGGGCTCTCTGCTCAGCGGGGAGCCTGCTTCCTCCTCTCTCTCTCTCTCTCTCTGCCTGCCTCTCTGCCTACTTGTGATCTCTGTCTGTCAAATAAATAAATAAAATCCTTAAAAAAAAAAAAAAAAGAAAGCAAAATGCTCATGACTATTATAAGGAAAGGGCTGGATACAAAATCGTGTTTGTGTGCATAATTAACATTATAAAACAATGCAACCTTACCTTTGTTTAACAATATGGAGAGAAGAAAGGGAAATCCACTGAAATATTAAGAATGGTATGTGTATGCAAGACATACCATAATAGAGGTAAGTCTATTTTCTTCTCTTATCTATTTAATTTTATGTTATATACACCAAGCTTCTATTTTTATAATTTATAAAATTTATAATTTTATATTTGTAAATTTTTAATAAATAAATAAAAATAAGTATTATAAAATTTATAATTTTATAATAAAATATCTGTATATATGAAATCATAAAGAGAATAAAGCTTATTTAAAAAAATTTTAAAAACTAGCTATATATATGATGGTTTAAAAGAAGTTAGCTCTTCATACACATAGCCACTAATGTGAAAAAGGAAATTTGAAGTATGTAATACCTAAGGAAAAAATCTGCATGGAATCAACCTCATGAAATGTGTGTTCGTCAATTAAAAGTATCGAAAGAAAGACAGAATAAAGAGATGATGTAAGGTTGTAGGGAGAGAAGGACACTAACATAAGCAAGAGAATACCTGAGAAAAGGAAAGAATTTTTTTTTTTGGTGCCAATTTTAAATACAGTTTTATTTAAGACATTGCATTTTCCACTTAACAATACAGTGCTTATAAAGTACAATGTTTATTTCCTTTCCCTGTGCGCATATTCCATATTCAAGTATCAAGAATGCCCAGTTTTTTTGCTATAGCAGCTCAACATTACAACTGCCATGGAATTTGCTACAAATTTGGGTCCTTTGAATATTGTGTGTGGAACAATGCTCAACCTATTTATTCTCAGGTTGGTTTAGTCAACCTCTTCAGTGGTGGGCCCAGAGGAGGCACCACCAGAGGGAGGAGCTCCACCACCAGGGAAGCCTCCAGGCATTCCTCCTGGCATGCCCCCTGCACTCTGGTACAGCTTGGTGATGATGGGGTTGCAGACTTTCTCCAACTCTTTCTGCTGGTGTTCAAATTCTTCCTTCTCTGCAGTCTGGTTCTTATCAAACCAGTTGATGATTTCATTGCACTTGTCAAGAATCTTCTGTTTGTCTTCATCATTTATCTTGCCCTGAAGTTTTTCATCTTCAACAGTTGCTTTCATGTTGAATGCATAAGACTCAAGTGAATTCTTGGAAGACACCTTGTCCCGCTGTTTCTCATCTTCAGCTTTGTACTTCTCAGCTTCCTGGACCATGCGCTCAATATCTTCCTTGCTCAAGCGGCCCTTGTCATTAGTGATGGTAATCTTGTTCTCTTTTCCTGTGCTCTTATCCACGGCAGAGACATTGAGGATACCATCAGCATCAATATCGAAAGTGACCTCAATCTGAGGGACACCACAAGGAGCAGGAGGTATGCCTGTGAGTTCAAACTTTCCAAGTAGGTTGTTGTCCTTGGTCATAGCACGCTCACCTTCATACACCTGAATAAGCACACCAGGCTGGTTGTCGGAGTAGGTAGTGAAGGTCTGCGTCTGTTTGGTAGGAATGGTAGTAATACGCTTGATGAGAACAGTCATGACTTCTCCAGCAGTTTCAACGCCAGGACAAAGTGGAGTGACATCCAACAAGAGCAAATCTTGATCATTTTCAGATCTGTCTCCAGAAAGGATGGCTGCCTGGACAGCTGCACCATAAGCAACAGCCTCGTCAGGGTTGATGCTCTTATTCAGTTCTTTTCCACTGAAGAAATCTTGGAGAAGTTTCTGAATCTTGGGGATACGGGTAGAACCACCCACCAGGACAATATCGTGGATCTGAGACTTGTCTAACTTGGCATCCCGAAGGGCTTTTCTCTACAGGGTCCAAGGTGCCACGGAACAGGTCAGCATTTAATTCTTCAAACCGGGCACGGGTGATAGAGGTATAGAAGTCGATTCCTTCATACAGAGAATCAATCTCGATACTGGCCTGGGTGCTGGAAGAAAGTGTATACTTAGCACCTTCACAAGCAGTACGGAGGCGACGAACTGCCCTCTTGTTTTCACTGATATCTTTCTTTTTTTTTTTTAATTTAAAGATTTTATTTATTTATTTGAAAGAGAGGCAGTGAGAGAGAGCATGAGCGAGGAGAAGGTCAGAGGGAGAAGCAGACTCCCCGTGGAGCCGGGAGCCCGATGCGGGACTCGATCCCGGGACTCCGAGATCATGACCTGAGCTGAAAGCAGTCGTCCAACCAACTGAGCCACCCAGGCGTCCCTCACTGATATCTTTCTTATGTTTGCACTTGAACTCTGCAATAAAATGGTTGACCATTCGGTTGTCAAAGTCTTCTCCACCTAAGTGGGTGTCTCCAGCTGTGGACTTAACCTCAAAGATCCCATCTTCAATAGTAAGGATGGACACATCAAAAGTGCCACCTCCCAAGTCAAAGATCAGCATGTTCCTTTCAGCTCCAACTTTCTTGTCTAGGCCATAAGCAATAGCAGCAGCAGTTGGCTCATTGATGATGCAAAGTGCATTGAGACCAGCAATAGTTCCAGCATCTTTGGTAGCCTGACGCTGAGAATCATTGAAGTACGCAGGTACTGTGACAACTGCATTGGTAACGGTCTTCCCAAGATAAGCCTCTGCGATTTCCTTCATTTTCGTCAAAACCATAGAAGACACATCCTCTGGATAAAAGCTTTATGTCTCTCCCTTGTATTCTACTTGGACCTTGGACCTGCCAGCATCATTCACCACCATGAAAGGCCAATGCTTCATATCAGACTGGACAACAGCATCATCAAATCTCCGTCCAATCAGGCGTCTGGCATCAAAAACTGTGTTGGTGGGGTTCATCGCAATTTGGTTCTTCGCAGCATCACCGACCAATCGTTCGGTGTCCGTGAAGGCGACATCACTTGGGGTGGTCCGGTTTCCCTGATCATTGGCAATTATTTCCACTTTCCCGTGCTGGAAGACACCCACGCAGGAGTAGGTGGTGCCAAGATCAATGCCAACTGCAGGTCCCTTAGACATGGTTGCTTATGTGTGGGCCTGGCTCAGGCTGAGAAGACAGCAATCCAAAGATGTAGCTCCACGTTCAATGAGCAGAAAAGGAAGGAATTTTAATCTTGACATCAAGGCTATCACTAAACTTATGCTAACATAGTTGTATTGTTTAAACTGCAGTTTTAGAAAAGAATGCATGCAGAGACAGAAGGTAGAACCATGGCTGCTAGCGGCTGGAAGGAGGGGAAAAAGGTAATGAGTATGTACTTCCAGTTTAGGAAAGATGAAAAAGTTTTGGAGATGGATGGTGGTGGCAGTGCACAACAATGTGGATGTACTTAACACCACTTAACTCTACACTTACAAATCACCAAAATGCTAAATGTAGTGTTACGTATATTTTAAACAATAAAAAAAGAAAATTCTGATTTGATAGAAATTATATGGGAAAGGTATATATTCAGATTAGCTCTTTGAGTTTTCAGCTTTTCTGAAACAATATTTTAAAGATCTGAGCACAATTTATTTTTTAAAAAGCTGTGATTATACTTTATTATTTATTTTTAAAGATTATTTATTTGACGGAGAAAGAGACAGTGAGAGAGGGAACATATAAGTAGGGGGAGTGGGAGAGGGAGAAGCAGGCTTCCTGCTGAGCAAGGAGCCCAACTCAGGGCTCGATCCCAGGACCTGGAGATCATGACCTCAGCCGAAGGCAGATGCCCAATGACTGAGCCGCCCAGGCTCCTCTGTAATTACACTTTAATAACAACTTTCAGTCAGAAGGTAACTTATTATATCTGTTTAATAATTCTTCTGATGTAGTCAATGTTCAGTTTTCAAGTATCAAGAAATCATGCCCCATTTAAACAAAGGTTTAAAAGTAAAGTAGTTACTAAGTTCAAAGGAAAAAAAAAAACCTAGAAGTTGAGATCACTAATAATTCTGTTTTTTTCTGGCAAATTTGTGGTAATCATCTATGAGAATAAATTTTCCCAACAATAAGCACCATTTCTAGAAATTGGACAAAGGAGATTAAAGAATTGTCCCCATAATTCCTGGGAAAAGTCACAGTTACCCTTCAAATGCAGTGGAAGTGTTCTCATGATAAAGCATTCTACAAATAGAATTTTTCTTTTTCTTTTTTTTTTTTTTTTAAAGATTTTATTTATTTATCTGTCAGAGAGAGAGAGGGATAGAGAGCGAGCACAGGCAGACAGAATGGCAGGCAGAGGCAGAGGGAGAAGCAGGCTCCCTGACGAGCAAGGAGCCCGATGTGGGACTCGATCCCAGGATGCTGAGATCATGACCTGAGCCGAAGGCAGCTGCGTAACCAACTGAGCCACCCAGGCGTCCCTACAAATAGAATTTTTCAAACTTAAATTTCTGATCATAAAAAATAAGAAGGAAAATAAGAAAAAACCTTTTAGGACCCAAATTCCATATCCAGTTTTCTCAATTAATTTGAAAATCTCACTTACCCTTCTAGTGTTTTCAAGGATTTTGGGATCAGGTTTTCCATAGTTAGGTGGATTGGCATATGGGTCATATCCAAGTTTGGCAAGCATGGGTGCAATCACTGCCATGTCTTGTAAAACATCTGGGGGTATCTTCCCAACCCATTTTGACAGTGCTCCCACATTGACTGGCTTGATGACTTGGTCTGTAGATCTTTCCACTCTGAAAACAATATAATATGAATAAGTATTTATTTAGAATACCAAAAAATAATAATGTTAAAAGGCCAATGGAAATTATTTTTGATAGCTTTAAAAACTGTTAAGTGTCTGGGTTATAAATCTATTGAGAAAGGGGACACTAATCAGCCTTAACACTATTTACCAGACCCTTTTTTAACGCCCTAAATTTGATAGCTATTATCAGCAACTTCATTTCTAGAAACAGGAAAAATCATCAGCTGAAAATATCTGCACAAAATGGGTTAACAATTATAACATCCACAAAAAAAAAAATAGTAACAAAGCTAAGACTGCTTAGAAAAACAGCTGCTCAACTTACTTGAAAGGCATCAAAATTAAACAAATAAATATATAAGATGGACTGATGAATGACCAGAGGGACAGACGGAGAGATGTATGGTAAAGCAAATACAGCAATACATTAATTAAAGCTAGTAGGTATAATTCTTTCAATTCTTTGTATGTTTGAAATTTTTATAATAAAATATTAAGGGGAAAAGAGCTAACCATAATCCACTAAGTATGTAAAACATTCATTTGTTCTCTTTCTGTTGACTTCCTGAAGAATCCTTTTTTCTAAAGAAAGAAAAGAAGCAGTATTTGATTTTCAATATTACAGAATAAATGTATTCTATCTCTTGATCTAGAAATTTACTTTGTACTTGTATGGTTATACTCCCTATATTTGACTAAATAACTCATAATCTTAGGATAAAATAAATAAATACAAGTGAAATGAACATGAAATGACACCTAGATTTAAATTGGATCTGAATTAGCAGATTTTGGCCAAATGACTGCAAAATAAAAGTGTTTAAGAAAACTTAAGAGAGTTTTACATCATAATACATAAGAAGTCCTTCAAAATAGTGTTCTAATAAAAGGTAAGGCCCCCTTTTTAAAAGTATATTAGCTCTCATTGCAGATAATCATTATCTGACAATGAATCCCTCAAAGGGACTCCACTCCTAAACAAAAGACAAGAGAAAATAAAATGATTATTCCTTGGGATTCTGTGAGACTACACCTTAAGGGCATGTAGGGTCTGTGTGTGGGTGTCTCAGGTGACACCCTTCCTTATAGAAGGACCCCATCAACTTTCACACACATAAGAGACCTGCTGCACTTAGAGAATGGAGACCTACACGTGGAGAGCCACCCCACTAGTTTCCAAATGGTGTATGACTGCTTTAGCTTTAAGTCAGCTGAATATTACAACAAAAACTGAATGGCTTGTCAAGCCAAAAATACCTGGTCCTTTACAGAAAGTTTGTTGATCTCTGTTCAAAAGGATATAGTCATTAGAGAGAAATGAGCTTTGTTCGGAAAGCCTAATAATCTTTTCTACACAACAACTTGCAGCTGGATGGAGCTCATCAAATCCCCCTTACTCCTTCGGTCTTTCTAGAAATTAACCAATAGTTAGGCGTGAAGTGTACTAGAGTATAACTTAGTTACCATTCCAGTACCCACTAGTTTCACTGGGACCTAAGACACAGAGCCTACCAGACTAGAATATTTCAACATCCACATCCCAGGCAGAGCACTGCAAGGCAAGACACCTGTGAATCTGCACATTCTTCCCCAGTCCTAAGTGTCCAGGCTCCCTTCTCTGCAGCATTCATAGTGGAAGCCATTCGTCCTCAGGGAATGGGGACAATGCCAAAATCCTAAATAACTGAGGTGTATAAAATCTTCCAAAACACTCATTCTAAAAGCATGGATCTTACATGAGTCTTAGTTAAACACTACAGCCAGGCAGGCTGCCAAACCACAGGTCTGAATTATGATACACAGCAACTACTACAGGAAACCAAATTCTCTAGACTAAAGCAAGCGTCAGGGATGCAACTGACATGCAAAAAAGGAATGGGTAAGAGTAAACAACCCATATGGTTTTATTCATTAGATGAAAACAAAAGACGAAATACTGTTAAAACTCATATTTTCAGGGGCACCTGGGTGGCTCAGTAGGTTAAGCATCCAACTCTTTGATTTTGGCTCAGGTTATGATCTCAAGGTAATGAGGACAAGCCTCACATTGGGCTCCACACTCAGCAGGGGAGTCTGCTTCTCTCTCTCTCAAACTCCCTCCTATCCCTCCACCTGGTCGTGCACTCTCTCTCTCTAAAATAAATAAATCTTTTTTAAAAAGTCATGTTTTCAAAGACTATTTCATTCTTGACAAATGCTTAGGTTATGTCTTGTGAAAGTGGATTTTTTTGCATGTGTACACAACAGAAATTCAATTTGATGTTATAGATACTTATAGAATCGTATCAAAATGCTAACAATGACAGTGATATGATTGTGAATTTTAAATTTGTATCTAACTTTTCTGTATTTTCCAATTTTTTATAATAAGCAATGTCTTTTTCAGTCCATGGAATAGTGGAATTATAAAGATCCACATAGAAGTCTAATAACTATCTTAGCTCAACACAGTCCAAACTTATCTCCTGATCTGATCCTCAAAGTCTACTATATCCATGGCCCTCCCAATCTTAGTTGAAAACAACTCCATTCTTCTACTATGCAGAATAAAATAAAACTGGAGCTGTCTTTTGACTACTCTGACTTCACATCCAATCCATCTGAAAATCTTATCAATTTGTACTTCAAAATATATCCAAATATGATCACTTCTCATTAAATCCACAGCTACTACTCCCCACCCCCCAGTCCAAGCCAACATTATCTCTCACTTGGATTTCTACAACATTCTTCTAATGGTTTCCCTATATTCCTTTACATCCTTGTGATCTATTCGCGGTATGTACACCAGATAGAGTTAGATCGTGTCACTCCTCTGTTCAAAATTCTGCAATGCCTCCCTAAGTATTCCAAATCCAAGTCCTGAAAATGAGAGGGAATCTGAGAAGCCACAAGAATAGATCTTTTATTTTTTATATTTTTTTCCCAAAGATTTTATTTATTTATTTGACAGACAGAGATCATAGGTAGGCAGAGAGGCAGGCAGAGAGAGAGGAAGGGAAGCAGGCCCCCTGCTGAGCAGAGAGCCCGATGCGGGGCTCGATCCCAGGACCCCGGAATCACGACCTGAGCCGAAGGCAGAGGCTTTAACCCACTTAGCAACCCAGGAGCCCCAAGAATAGGTCTTTTAATCTTGACAAATCATCCATGAAAACAAAGAAACCAGATAGCAAAGCCAAAACAAACACAAAAATTTAAAGCAAAACTAGGTGAAAGGTTGCCCTACAAACTCCAAAATACAAGTGGTTGGAAACAACCAACATAACCATAACCTGCATGAAATGAGTGAGTGGCAAGAAGGACAAGGAAGCAACAGGGCATTTGAAAGACATCTATATGGCTGAACCTTGAACATACCATGTTGTTTACCACTAAATACCATGGTACTTAGGGGTGCTGACACCTACCTATGCACTTGAAAATTCTTGTATATATTTTTTTCTTTTGTTAACTAATCTCTACACACAATGTGGGGCTTGAATTCATGACCCTGAGATCAAGAGTCACATGCTCTATTGACGGATTCAGTAGACTAGGTATCTCCCTTTCCGTTCCTTGGCTAATCTTTAATTTCTTTCGTCGGTGTTCTATAGTTTTCAAAGTACAGGACTTTTACCTCTTTGGTAAATTTATTCCCAGGTATCTCATTATTTTTGTTGCAGTTGTACATGGGACTGGTTTCTTACTTTCTCTGCTGCTTCATTATTGTTGCATAAAAATGCAACAGATTTCTGCACATTGACTATGTATCCTGTGACATTACTGAACTCATTCGTTCATTCTAGTAGTTTTTTGGAGGAGTCTTTTGGGTTTTCTACATATTGTCTCATGTCATCTATAAATAGTGAATGTTTTACTTCTTCTTTACTCATTTGGATGACTTATATATTTTTTTGTTATCTGATTGCTGTGGATAGGACTTCCAGTACTATGTTGAATGAAAGTGCTAAGAGTGGACATCCTTGTCTTGTTCCTGACCTTAGGGGAAAAGATCTCAGTTTTTTCCCATTAAGGAGGACATTAGCTAAGGGTTTTTACCATGAATGGATGTTGTACTTTGTCAAATGCTTTTCCCACATCTATTGAAATGATCATACGGGTCTTATCCTTTCTTTTATATTGACTGATTTGCGAATATTGAGCCACCCTTGCAACCCAGGAATAAATCCCACTTGATCATGATGATGATGAATGACTTTTTTTTTTTTTTTTTTGACAGACAGATCACAAGTAGGCAGAGAGGCAGGCAGAGAGAGACAGGAGGAGGCAGGCTCCCTGCTGAGCAGAGAGCCCGATGCGGGACTCGATCCCAGGACCCTGAGATCATGACCTGAGCCTAAGGGAGTGGCTTAACCGACTGAGCCACCCAGGCGCCCCTTTCCTCTTTATTATTATACATTGTCCTTGTCTCTTCTTACAGTCTTTGCTTTAAAGTCTACTTCATCTGATGTATGTATTGCTACTCTGTTTTGTTTTTTTTTTACATCCATCTGTATGATAGCTGTTTCTTCATTCAATTTACTTTCAACCTGCAGGTGTCTGTAGTATAAAATGGGCCTCTTGTAGAGTTTATAGTGGTCTAGAGATGGGACAATTTGAACTTCAACAAAATAATCCGCGGGGAGCCTGCTTCCTCCTCTCTCTCTCTCTGCCTGCCTCTCTTCCTACTTGTGATCTCTGTCAAATAAAGAAATAAAATCTTAAAAAAAAAAAAAAAGAATAGTGTATAGTTTAGGGGGAAAGCATGAGATTTATTTTGAGGTCAGGATACATGGAAAGGCTTCTGGACTGATTGGCATACTTAGATTTCTTGACATGGACAGTAGCTATATAAGGGTGTTTGCCTTATTAAAATTCATTAAACTAATTTTTATTTTTTTTAAAAGATTTTTTAAGAATTTATTTATTTGACAGAGATCACAAGTAGGCAGAGAGGCAGGCAGAGAGAGGGGGAAGCAGGCTCCCTGCCAAGCAGAGAGTCTTATCCCAGGACCCTGGAAATCATGACCTGAGCCGAAGGCAGAGGCTTTAACCCACTAAGACACCCAGGCGCCCCTAAACTATTTCTAATTGGTCTTTACAGTGGTCTACAAGGCTGGATAGAACCTAATCTGACTTCCACACCCTCCTACATCCACTCTGCTCCAGCTCCATTGACATTTTTGCGATTGTTTGGGTAGACCAGGTATGCTCCTCAGTAGTGTCTTTACAATGCTGTTTCCTCTGCCTGGAACACTCTTTCCCAGATATCCACTTGGTTACCTCTTCACCCCCAAGATTTCCTAAGATGTCATGCTGATGAGGAATACCATGATCACTCTATTTCATATTATAATCTGCCCTTCAAAATCCCCTTGGTTCATGGGACACCTGGTTGGCTCAGTCAGCAGAGCATACAACTCTTGATCTTGGGGTTGAGTCTGAGCCCCATGTTGGATGTAGAGATTATGTAAAAAAAATTTTAAAAACTTTAAAAGTCCTGGATGCCTGGGTGGCTCAGTTGGTTAAGCCACTGGTTTTGGCTCAGGTCATGATTCCAGGGTCTTGGGGTCGAGTCCTGCATCAGGATCACTGCTCGGTGGAGAGCCTGCTTCTCCTTCTTTCTGCCTGCTGCTCTGCCTACTTGTGCTCTCTTTCCATCCCCTCTGTCAAATAAATAAATAAAATAAAAAACTTTTTTCAAGTCTACTCTTTCCTAGTCCCCTTTATTCTCCTGATTTTTCTTCTTTCATAGTATTTATAATGTCCTAATATGCTGCATGTTTTTCTTATTGAATGCGGTTTTGGAGGTTTTTTGGTCTTTGCCCACTAGATTGTGGGCTCCATAAGGCAGCAGTTTTTTATTTTTTCACTTACTCTTGCTCTCCCCTAGGTGTCTTGCAGAAGTACCACCTTACCCACCAGGACTTCCCTACTATCCTTACACCCCAGCTCTTAATAACCTATCTTCCACTTTCTTTCTTTCTATAGGACTCATTACCATCTGATGAACCAGATATTTAACTTGCCTATTTTTTTAATGAGATAGCTCCCAAATGCTAATGTAAGTTCCATGAAGAAAGGGCTTATTTTTATTTTTTTGTATGTTTTGTTAACTGCTATAACCTCAGCCTATCGAACATAACCTGTGTTCCATGAAAACATGTTAGGTGAACAGTCTTTATCATATTTAAGCAGTTTTTTTTCCTATTCCTTCTTAAATTTTTATTATGAATCACAACTACTGTACCAAGAGCCTTTCAACATTAAATAATACGATCATTTGGATTTAATTTATTGATGTAATGAACTGTGTCAATAGATTTGTCTGATATAAACCATTCTTTCATTTTTAAAATACATATTATTTGGTCATAAAAGCTTATCCATTTTTTTAAAAAGATTTTATTTATTTGACAGACAGAGATCACAAGTAGGCAGAGAGGCAGGCAGAGAGAGAGGGAGGAAAGCAGGCTCCCCGCTGAGCAGAGAGCCCAATATGGGGCTCGATCCCAGGACCCTGAGATCATGACCTGAGCCAAAGGCAGAGGCTTAACCCACTGAGCCACCCAGGCGCCCCAAAGCTTATCAATCTTTAAAATATACTACTGAATTCCTGCTTACTAATATTTTACCTATGACTATATGATTTATAATTTTGGCATCAATATGGTTAAGAAAATTCTGGTTTTTTTTTCTATAATTTCTATTGGGGTCTGATGTTAAGTCATGGTTTCATAAAATGAACAGGGAAGTTTTCCATCTTTTTTAATGACCTAAACTTGTTTAAACAGCACCGGACTCATTTGTAAGAAATAATTCAATTTTGAATCATCTATGCCTTTTTGAATATTCTCTCTTGGTTACCTTTTCAATCTCTTTGATGTTAATCAATGTATTTAAGTTCTCCATCTATCATGAAAAATTAGCTACTATCTCTGGGCTTTCAATTTATTACAAAGATATCTTCACATAGTTTTCACATATAATTCTTTTAATTTCATTTATACCTGTATTATTTCTCCTTTTTCATCCTTTAGCTGATACACATTTGCTCTCTTATACCTTCACTGATATTGCAAAGGGTTTACCTTTCCGTCGATCATCTCAAATCATCAATTTTCATTTTTATTTATCCTTTCTATCATTTTTCTCTATTTTAGTATTTTCAGGTTTATCTGCATTGACTTTAGGATCCAAGACTATCACAGTAGTTCCCTCTTATCCACCAGGGATACATTCCAAGACCCTCAGTGGATGCATGAAAGCACAGATAGTACCAAGCCATTTGTACACTATTTTTTTTAACCTATGATAAAGTTCAATTTATAAATTAGGCATTATAAGAGATTAACAATAACTAATAATAAAATAGAACAATTATAACAATTCTATGTAACAGTTTTGTAACATGGTCTCTCTCTCTCTCAAAATACCTGATTGTACTGCATTAATGGTTTTAAGATGATAAGTTGCCCATGTAATGAGAAAGTGAGGTGAATGATATAGGCATTGTGACACAGCATCAGGCCACTAATAACCTTCTGATATGTCAGAATGATTACTGGCTTCCAGACTCCGGTTAACCACGGTTAACTGAAACTGTGGAAAGCAAAACTGCTGATAAGGGTGGGCACTACTATACTCCTTTGTTTATGGTATCATACCAGTGTCCTAAATTTCCATATAATTTGGGTCTATTTCTAATTCTTTTCTTTACCACTTATCAAGACAAATCAATCAATTCATATACGAGAAGATTTTATTATTTAAGTACTAACAAGGGTCTCAGAAAGGGTAATGGGCCTAAACAGCAGCATTAAACTGGAGGTTCCAGCAGGTATGGACAGCTAAAGGTTAAACTGAGAAAAGCAGCTACCTAACAGAGACTCATTGCAACAGGTACAATGTATGTATGCATTCCTACCCCATCCCCACTCTCAGTATATGCTCCATAAGGGCAGGAATTTGTGTCTCTTGTTTGCTGTTCTATCTCAAGTATTTATAACGATGCCAGGAACATAACAGAAGGTCAATAAATATTTGTTGAATAAATGAATAAACTGGAGAAATCTGTTTCTGATTCTTCAGATGAAGTCAGCATTTCTAGGTTTAGATTAACAGTTCACACAAGGTCAAGAAAAAAATAAAAATCTCTCTCCTCCCCTGATTACTCTTCCTCTGCCTAGTGCCTGGTCATGTCCCAGTCCTTATTCTTTCTGTCCTTGAACGTTCTGGGATGAAAGCAGCTCTGTTGTGGTTTTGTCTCTGGTTGTTTTATTTTCTCTATGCAGCAACACCTTGGTGTTTGGCCAAACTTGCATTCTTTGCAAAGAACAGAATTCATTTCTTTTTTACAGCCTACGAGTAGTTGTGAAAACACTGGCACTTTCTTTTTTTTTTTTTTTTAAGATTTTATTTATTCATTTAACACAGAGGGAGAAAGAGAGAGAGAGAGACAGTGAGAGAGAACACAAGCAGGGGGAGTGGGAGAGGAAGAAGCAGGCTTCCCGCTGAACAGAGAGCCTGATGTGGGGCTTGATTCCAGGTCCCTGGGATCATGAACTGAGCTGAAGGCAGTTGCTTAACGACTGAGTCACCCAGGTCTCCCGGCACTTTATTTCTTGAAAGTTCACTTATTTGCTCATTCTACTTTGGCCCTCCAGCACAAAATAATAAAACAAGCTAGTAAAATGTTGGTAGTAATTGCCCTTAGCCCATTCAGGACTTTAAGATTAACATATGTATGGGGCACACCAGTGGCTCAGTTGGTTAAGCTTCTGCCTTTGGCACATGATCCTGGGGTCCTATGATCAGGTAACACTGGGATCCCTGTTCAGTGGAGAATCTGGTTCTCCCTCTCCTTCAGCCTCTCCCCTGCTTGTGCTTTCTCTCTCTCAAATAAATAAATAAAATTTAAAAAAATTAACATATGTGACCAAATAATTAACTATTACCCTAAAGTCAAATAGGGTAATCATCAGATTATTAAAACTAGGTTTATGTTTTTACGTCAAAGGTAAATTATGTTAACAAATTATATCTTAACTAAGACTTCTGGCAGTTATAAACAATGCAATTGTGGTCGGATTTCCTTCCACATGATCTAATTATATACTATTATTTACCCCAGATTTGAACAACACTGACAGAATAAAGATATGTATTTCAAGATTTTAAACTATCGTACATAATATAAAGTACAGAGCTTTAAGAAAATCAACATGTTTTAGCATTTAATTCAAAATTTTATGTCTATACCCATGTAACTACCCTATACCAGTTTACAATCCCACCAACATTAAGAATTCCAGTTGCTTCGCATCCTTGCCAACACTCTGAATTGTCCATCCATTTAATATTAACCATTCTGGTGGACATGCAGGGGTCTCCTGCTATAGTTTTAATTTGTATTTCCTGTAATAACCCCACTCTTTCACTTACTTTTTCTTTTTTTTTTAAGTAGAATTAGAATGGTGAGAAGACCTCGCCTCATTAATCTATTAAAAAATTATGCTGAATGACGGAAGACAGCAGGACTCCGGAAAGGCGGAAAAGACTGGAGTGCGGCTTTCATCTTTTCTGCCTTGAAGCAAGCGATCTTTGGAAGACTTCCTTTTCTATGGAGCATCTTGGTCAGTGGTGAGTCAACCTATGTAGTTGACTTTATCCACGTTCTTTAATTTTTACACAGGTTCAAGTCTAGTGTTCCTTCATCTCATCCTGAAGGGATTACCTTTAGCATTTGCACAGGCAGATCTACGGCTGACAAATCCTCTCCCTTTTTATTTGTAAAGATTGTCTCATTTCTTTTTCATTTTTGAAGGACAGTTTTGGCAGATAAGCAATTCCTGAGTTCTGCCTTTCAGCACTGTGAATACACCCTCTCATGCATTCTGGAATGAATTTTTCTTTTTAAAAATATTGTATTGGTTTATTTGACAGAGAAAGATCACAAGCAGGCAGAGAGGCAGGCAGAAATAGAGAGGGGGAAGCAGGCTCCCCGCTGAGCAGAGAGCCCGATGCGGGCTTGGACCCAGGACCCTGAGACCATGACCTGAGCTGAAGACAGAGGCTTAACCCTCTGAGCCACCCAGGCACCCTGGAATGAATTTTTCTAATGAAAAAGGCAGCTGATACTCTTATTGAGGTTCCCTTGCATGGCATGAGTCCTTTTCTCCTGCTGCTTTAAAGATTTTCTTTGTCTTTTGAAGTTTGATTATGATGTGTCTAGATGTGGATCTCTTCGGTTTTATCCAACCTGGAGTTCACTGAATTTCTTGGATGTGTTAGATACTTATTTTTCATTAAAATTGGGGTTTTCATTATTTCTTCAAACATTCTTTCTGCTCATTCGTATCTCTTCTCACTGGAAGATTCCTGTATATGTATATTAGGACACTTAATGGTATCCCACAGGTTCCATATATATAGTTTTTCTATTGTTCAGATTGGATAGTAGCAATTAATTTATCTACAAGTTTGCTGGTTTCTTTCTTCTTTCAGTTCAAATCTTTAGGTCTAATGAGAGAATTTTTCATCTCACTTATTGTCAACTCCAGAACTTCTATCTGGTTTCATACAGTTTCATCTCTTTATTCTCTATTTTGTGAGACACTGTTCTCATACTTTACTTTATTTCTATTTTTATTTTTTAAAAAACTGTATATATTTACAACATGTATAATATGATATTTAAATATGAACACTGTGAAATAATAGCTACAGTAAAAAAGAACATATAAATCACCTTTTTGTGTGTGTGGTAAATATACATAAGATCCACTCTCTTCACACTTTTTGTGAGTCCTTAAGTCTAAAGTGAGTCTTCTCTGGCCCCCAACACCAAAAAAATCAGAGGATCTTATTTTCTTAATCCATTTAGCCACTGAAGCTGAATACATATTGAATAATTGGTAAATTTAAACCCTTTACATTTATTCTTTTTTTGTTTTTGTTTTAAGTAATCTCTACACCCAACATGGGCCTCAAACTCATAACCCTGAGATCAAGTCACATGCTCTTCCAACTAAGCCAGCCAGATGCTCCTAAAGTAATTCTTGGTAAGTGAGAGTTTACTGCTATTTTTTGCTGTTTTGCAACTGTTTTGTTTCCCTCTTCATTTCTTGCTGACTTCTTTCGTTTTTTTGACGGCTTTATGTAATGGTTTCCTTTGATTCTTTTTCTTTTTCTCTTCTAAGTATCTATGATGGTTTTTTTTTTTTCTTTGTGGATACAAGGATTCTATAAAATATCTTGTAGTTACAATCTTCTGTTTTAAGTTGACAAATTAACTTCAATCACATACAAAAATTCTACACTCCCCTTCACACATACATTGTTTTTTCATAGTCAGAGTTTGCATCTTTCTATAACGTATATCAATTAACAAAATTTTGTGTTTATAATTATTCTTAATGTTTTTGTTTCTTAACTTTTACATTAGGGTTAAAGGTAATTTATATACCACCATTACACTATTACATTGATTATATATTTACCTTTACCCATGAGACTTATGTTTTCATATGGCTGTCTAGCTTGTTTTCATTTTAAATTGAAGAACTCCCTTAAGCATCCATTTCTTGTGAGGCAGGTCTAATGGCAATGAACTCCCTCAGTTCTTGTCTGGGAAAAACTTTACCTTTCATTTTAAAAGGATAATTTTGCCTGAAATTGAGTGCCTCTTTGGCAGTTTTTTTCTTTTAGAATTTTGAATATATCATCCCACCCTTTCCTGGCCAGTAAGTTTCTGCTGAGAAATCCACTGATATTCTTATGGGGCTCCCTTCTAAGTGATGAAACACTTTTCTCCTGATGCTTTCAAAGTTCTCTTTGTCCTTTACTTTTTTTTTCCCCTTTATTTTACTTTTTAATGGAGATATAATTGACACATAACATTGTGTAAGTCTAAGATATACAATGTCCTTGACTTTTGGTAATTTGATTATAATAGGTCTCAGTGCAGTTTTCTTTGGGTTGATCCTTATATGGAAACTTCTGAGCTTTGTCAATCTGGGTATCAATTTCCCTCACACGATTTGGGAAATTTTCAGCCATTATTTCTTAAAAAAGCTTTCTATCCTTCTCTCTCCTTCCTCTCCTTCTGAGACCCACATAATGCATATATGGTTTTGTTTGATGGCAGCCCATGAATCTGATAGGTTTCTTCATTCTTTATTCTTCCTTCTCTGGGTTATTTCAAATAATATATCCTTGAGTTCTTGTCTCCTTATTGGAGTATGCTTATTTGAGTACAAGTTTAAAGCTCTCTATTGTATTCTTTAGTTCCAGAGTTTAACTTTTTTAAATGATTTCTATCTCTTTGTTGAACTCTTTGTTTTCTTCATGTATTGTTGTCATGACTTTGTTGAGTTATCTATCTATATTCTCTTGTAGCTTATGAGTTTCTTAAAAACAATTATTTTTAATTCTCTGACAATTTATAGATCTCCATTTCTTTGGGGTCAGTTACTGAAGTTACTGTGTTCCTCTGGTCGTCTCATGTTCCCTGTTTTTGTGTTCCTTTTAGCCTTGCACTGCTGTCTTTGCATCTGAAGAAGCAGTAACACCTTCCAACCTTCCTTAGTTAGGGAAAGATGTCCTCCAAGAGAAGACATGAGGTCATCAGCTCGGTTAGATGTATAGCAGCTCCAAGTCCAGATGTGGAGGTGTGCCAGTTCTGGGGTCAGTGAGGACACTTGGTCTTCCAGCTGCATATGTGCAACCATGGCAAGCACCTGGTCCCATGGACGTACATGAGCAACTATAGTGGGCTCATAATCTCTTGGACACATGGATGGGTATTCAGTGGTACCTGCATATGCTGAAGCTATGCTCAGGCTTGCACATCAAGGGGGGCACAGGGGCTGGTAAGGGAGAGTGACCGCTCCAACTCGTGGTTGGGGGGGGGCAGCATTTGGCAGCTCTGGTTCCCGGGGATGCAACGTCTCTGGCATGAGAAAGCTCTAGCAGCTGGGGTCTGCTTCAGCAAAGAACACAGGAGTCCTCTGCAGTGGTAACTGTGGCTGCTGACTCTCCTTCCCCAATCAGGGGAATTCATGGCCAAGGGAACTCCCTGCAACACTTTGCTGGCCTGAGGGAAAGGGCAACATAGGCAGAATGCTACCTATCCCATTTATGCAGTCATCTCTAGTCTCTGCACTCCTCTGGTTCACTGTAGTCCCCTAACTGTACCCCATCATTTTCCCAGAATTTTCCTCATCTGTGATAGCTGACTTTATCATTATTTTGGGGGGAAGGTGAGGGTTGGGATCTCGTAGTCTGCCATCTTGCTTACATTACACTCCCTCATACTTTCCCTTAGTTTTTTAGATATGGCTTGATTCCTTGAGGAACTATTTAAAATAGCTGATTTAAAGTATTTGTCTAGAAAGTGCAATATCTAGGCTTCCTCTGAACAGTTCCTATTGATATTTTTCCATTTTTATTTGCATGCCTGTAATTTTTTGTTGAACACTGGACATTTTGCATATTATACTGTGGCATTTCTGCAAATCAGATTCTCTCTCTTCCAGAGTTTCTCATGACTGCTACTTATTAGTAAGTAGTTATTTGTTCAGAGACCCTTCAAAATCAATTTTGTAAAGTCTACATTCTTTGTTTATGTATGCATTGATCTGTGTTCTGTTAGCTTAGAGGTCAGCTAATTATTGGACAGTTTACTTTAAATCCCTGGAACCAAAAATCTCCCAATCACTACAGAGTACTGTTGGTTCAGAGTATACTTTAAACCTTCAGCCAGGCAGTTCACAACTCTGTCTTCAGAGCCTTCACTTCCTGCTTCCACAGACCTTCAAGATGGGCCAGAGGTGAGGCCTAGGGCCCTCTTAGAAGTCTTTCCTAGGCATGCACATAGTCCTGCCCCAGTATATGGCTTTTTATATTCCCAGGAATAGGCTGGCAGTTTTCCAAGCCGTATGGACATCTAATTCTAGGCCTTTTTGTCTACTGCTTGACCCAACTATTTTCTATTGTGTCAGGTAGCAGTAATAAAATTACTTGCTTATAAATATTTTTGACAAATGCTGCTCTTCCTGCTCCCAGCAGGTTTAGCACTTGGCCAGTTGTGAGTCAGAAGAAATAACAACAAGGGTTTAAAGTCAATCTTCCAGGGAGCCTCCAACCCAGGCAAAACAAATAATTACAAATCTTTGAGAATTAGTCTGTTTTCTCAAATACTGAGAACACAGGCTGTTATTTTAGGCTCAGCTGATCTGGGGGATAGGAAATGGGACTAGTGTAAACTGAAATGCCATAAAGCTCACTCTTCTTACTGAAATCAACTACTTTTCATGAGTAAGTATTTCCCTAAGTTGTTGCAAACCTTTGGTTAATTACCAGAGTTCTGAAAAGTTGACTCTAACAGCCTTTGCCAGTTTTTCTGTTGCTTTTACTGGAAGTACTAAATTTCAGATTTTTTGACTCTGCTATTTTTGTTGACGTCATCTCAAAATAAAACTTTTACACCTACTTTAAAATGCATCATTCCTAGTTTCCCAACAACTCAATTTATCAAACATTTGCTGACAGTTTATATTGTTGTGTGGCTATAGGGACAACTAAGAAAACTGTTTCCACTCAAGTAACATGAATTCAATAATATAAAATTTCATGTGAAATTATTAATAATTATGACACTGGAGCAGAGTCCAGAAAGCTGTAATATTAGTAAGTGTCGCACATAGTTCTGATACTGTAGTCTGGCTTGGAGAAAAACTGCCTTGGGTTTTCTATGGCTTCTGCATCCTAAGACAATATAGTTTTAAACATAAGCATATGAAGCATACATGTATTATAAAGACTCAGCTATAAAGCTGGGCAGTCAGGACAGGAGAGTTGCTAACTGCGAGGTAGGGAAAAGAGGCCATGACGGAGCCTGCCTTTTGCCATCTGTTCATAAGCAGTCTTGATGTTAGTTTTGTCAAGACTCAAACAAGTCCTGAAGGGTTCCGATCTCATTGCCTCAGAAACGTTCCTTCACCTCTATCTAAATTGGCAAACCCACCTCTATCCCAGGATATATTTTTTCTTTTTTAATTTATTTAATAAATACAGTATTTTTAGGTATCTTCCAACCTGTGTTTCCTTGTCAGGAAGCTGGTTATACTCTCCCTGTACCAGACTTGCTGTTTTGCCTTAAGAAAAGTGGCACAGGAAATAGAAAGCCTGCTCTGAGCGGGCTCCTGGGGGACTGCTGAAAGGACAAGAGAACAGTGGGAAGGAAACAGCATTAACACATATCTATACGGACCTCCTTCCTCCATAATAAAGCCCTAAAAAAGAAAAGACATGCTATAGGTTGAAGAAAAAGCTAAAAAGAGAGGGACTTTAATTTATTTCCCAGTTGGGGTTCTGAGAGGAGACTGCTATGTAGGATGGATGCCCCTCTTAATAAGCCAGGGAGCCTTACATGATCAGTATAAAAGATGAGGAGTAGAGTATGAATTTACATATCCAGAGTCCCCTGGCTCCCACATGGCATAAAATGCATTCAGAGTTTTCTGCATGCCCAAATGAAAGAGTAAGGGAGCAGAGGGTTCTTAGCAGAATTTTATTACTGCAAAATTACCATGAGAAAGGAGTTGCCCTAGGGGTGGCAAAGAGATTCTGTAGCTGAGAGCTGTAGGTCTTACTGGCCAAGATCAGGGCTTAAATGAATATGACAGCCAGACTTCTAAAGGTCCGTATGAGCCAACAACTCAGCCACAGTGGAGAGATCATGACTTAATTTGCCACAGAATGCATCCAGGAGGCCAGGAATTACCAATATCCTAGAACGAATAAGGACTCCAAGGAATACAAGACCACACACAATCACCTAACCTTTGTCAATATATGTAACCTAAGAAAGGTTAAGTGGTTCTCTTTGCATGTAAATGTGTAGTAATATATAGAGTACTGGTAGCGGTAAAAATAACACAAGCTGACATACTTTTATAGAGGTTATTATGTGCCAAACACTGACCTAAGATTTCTACATACATATTAATATTTCGCAATATTTTACAAGCATTTGAGGTAAGCACCAGAAGTATCACCATTTTACAGATGAAGAAACTGAGGCATAAAGAGTTCTGACTCAAGGCCCCAAAGTAAGTGGTAAAGTCAGGATATGAACTCAAACTGACAAATTATGTATTAGGGGAAAGAAAGTGGATGTATCAAATGTATTTTTTTAATGTATGAAAATGATAAACACTTAATCTAGAATGAGTCTCACAGATATTTTTCTAGTTCAAAAAAGAATCCAGGTATTATATGTCTCTGGATCCAGGACAACATAAACAAGTTGAAGAAGGACATAATGGTGTGATTTTGATGTGGGGTCTAGAAGGGAATGATCAAAAAAGAATTCTTGAGATGTTTGCAGTGCAAAAGGTTTTTTGTTTTTGTTTTTTTTTTTAAGATTTTATTTATTATTTATTTGAGAGAGGCTGGGGGAGTACAGAGGGAGAGGGAGAGGGGAAGCAGACAGCCCAACACAAGGCTCTATCCCAGGACACTGAGCTGAAGACAGATGCTTAACCAACAGGGCCACCCAGGTGCCCCAAAAGGTAGTTTTATTAAAGCACAGGAACAGGACCTGTAGACAGAAAGAGCTGCACTGCCATTGTGAGGGGCTACTGACTATACACTTTTAAATCGGGAGGGGAAGAGATAAAGAAGTTTCTAAAAGGAATTTCATGTTAGATAAGACTTACAGGATCCTGGAGGTCTGGCTATTTTCAAACAAAGGTTGCTTGCTGCCTTTACCAAAGCATTAACAGTAAGACAGTTGGCTGCTGATTATCAAACAACTGTTGGAGGACAAAACTGATACACTGGGAAATTAGCACATGAATTTATATATGTTTCATGAACTCAGAGATATAGTGGTGACCAAAGGTTTGAGTTAAAATTGAACAGCTCTTAACTTTTAAAGGATCACACTAAAGTATCTATAAATAAAATGCTTCAAAATAATTCAGTGGGGCAGGGTGGGCTGGGTGGCTCAGTCAGTTAAGCATCTGCCTTCAGCTCAGGTCCTGATCCCACTGTCCTGGGACTGAGCCCCAAGTTGGGCTCCCTGCTCAGAAGGGAATCTGATTCTCCTTCTTCCTCCCCCAAATTGTGTGCTCTCTCGTTCTCTTTCTCTCGCACTCTCAAATAAATAAATAAAATCTTAAAAAAAAAAAATTCAGGGGCACATGGGTGGCTCAGTGGGTTAAAGCCTCTGCCTTTGGCTCAGGTCATGATCTCAGCTGCCCTGAGATCAAGTCAGGCTCTCTGCTCAGCGGGAAGCCTGCTTCCTCCTCTCTCTCTGCCTGCCTCTCTGCCTACTTGTGATCTCTGTCTGTTAAATAAATAAATAAATAAAATCTTTATTAAAAAAAATTCAGTAGGAAACAATATCTGAAACAATTAAAAAAGAACAAATATGATATAACATGCTGGAAATGCATGAAACACTGGAAATTAGGTATTAAAGAACAATGATGCCTGAGATGGGGAACAAATAAGGTAAGCCTTTATAATTGTCCCAGCTTACTCCCCTGAGAGGTTTATAGGCTGTGGTACAACAGGGGAACCCAGAGAGAGCTTGGTGGATTCCACAAGTTAAGGAAATGGAGCTAAAAGACAGAAAACTTGTGTGGTTAGTTTGAAGGCCAATCAAAGAGGAGAAAAGTGCACAGAGAACTTGGGAGATCGAACCACCTGAAGTAATAACACGGAACTGTGTCCAGGGCTCACAAAGGGCTGGGACTAGTACCTGTTACCTAGTACCTGGGACTAGTACATGTGGAATGGAAACACCCATAATTCAACAGATATTGGTGGTATTCTTAGGAAATTCTTGACTCCATACTGGGGAATAATTAGGCCTAGATGAAGCATTTCTTCTGACTCACCTAACAAATCATAAAACTAAAACACAAATAGATCAAACTATCCAAATAATTTAATTGCACTGCAGAACAAACCTTGAGAATATTTATATAAATACAAAATACCCAGCACCCCAAAAAGTAAATCCACATCTGGCACCCAATCAAATATTATCAGGCATGCAAAGAAGCAGAAAAATACAACAGATAACTAAAGGGGGAAAAAAAAACAGTAAAAACTGGCAAAGATACTAGAATAATAACAAATAAACACATTAAGATAATTATTCAGTATCCTCATGGAATTGAGTTATAAAAGTATGTAAGACTTGTGTGACACTGTGATTTATAATAAGAGATATACCTTTGGTCTTGACCTCCCATTTCTCCCACAGAGCTCCTAAAACCCTTGGAATTTCTTAAGAATGGAGAAGGATACCATCTGTCCTTATGTTAATAAGCCCATAGGTAAACTAAGGATGGGGTTGGTTGCCAGCGGAACCAACCGTGTGATATGAGGGTTGGAACTTTCAGTTCCACTTCTTAACCTCCTAGAAGAGGAGAAGGCTTGGAGATAGAGGTCAGTCACCAGTAGCTAATAATTTAATCAACCACACCTATGTCATGAAGCCTCCCCAAAAGCCCAAAAGGAGGAGTTCAGAGAGCTTCCAAGTTGGTGAAGGCACCCACATACCTGCAGGGCGGCACACCTCAAACTCCACAGGGAGAAAAAGCTCCTGTTTTCAAGACCCTTCTAAACCTCACCCTATGTATCTCTACATCTAGGTATTCATTCGTATCCTTTAATATCCTTTGTAATAAAGAATAAGTAAACTGGTATCCTGAGTTTTGCGAGTGGCTCTAGCAAATTAATGGAACCAACAAGGGAACTGCGGGGATCTCCAATTTGTAGCCCGCTGGTCAGAGGCACAGGTGACAACCTAGACTTGCGACTGGCACGTGGAAGCAGTCCTGTGGGTCCAGAGGGACTGAGCCCTTAACCTGTGAAATATGACACTCTCCAGGTAAATAGTGTCATAAATGAGTTAAATTTGTGCCATATTTCATCAGTGTTCTTTGAGATTGGGAGAACTACTTGGAGTTGTGGAAAAAACACATATAAATAGAACACGGAAGATATAAAAGACCCAAATCAAATTGTGAATGATGAAAATTCTGAGTTGAAAAATATACAAGATATTTATGGAAGATTAGATATATTTCGAACGATAAAATCAGTGAATATAAAAGACAAAGCAATAAAATCATCTGGAACAAAACACAGAGAGGAAAAAAAATTTTCTAATAAAAAGAGGACTTTCGGTTTCTCACTGAGCATGAAAGGAGCTTGGAAGTCACCCCTCCACCCTAACAAGTAAAAAGCTGAACAAACTGAAAGAACAACATCTTAGATCTGTCAAGTAAGTGAGGTCAGAAGGCAAACCCCCAAAGTGGGAGACAGACAGGCAGATACCAAGAAGTATGACTTACCAGAGCAGATACCTCTAGGGAAACCAGTACTGGGATGGAAAACCTGAAGTATAGCGGGAGATGAACCATAAGACACTATGGACTCCAGGAAACAAACTGAGGGATTTAGAAGGGAGGGGGGTGGGGGATAGGCAAGCCTGGTGGTGGGTATTAAGGAGGGCATGGATTGCAGGGAGCACTGGGTGTTCTACACAAACAATGAATCATGGAACACTATATCAAAAACTCATGATGTACTGTATGGTGACTAACATAACATAATAAAAAATATACATATGTGAATAAAAAAAAGATTCTCTCTCCCTTTCTCTCTTCCCTTCCCCTCACTCCCTCTCTAAAATAAAAATAAAAATAAAATAAAATAATAAAATTAAAAAAAAAAAAGGAAAACCTGAACTACAGTTGACAAACTGCTGGAGGTTCAGAGTAGGCAAACCTGTGAGTTAAAAATTTGAGGAGCACCCCCAGAGTTTTATCATCTGGAATACTACCAGGTCTCACTGTAAAAATCAGAGAAAAATCTCCTGCTTCTGTCAGGGATGGGAGAAAAGTAACCATTTTGAAATATGCCAGAGCCTTTGTCCTTAATAAAGCCTGCCCTCAAAAGAAACTAGCTGACCAGAGGTTACCTGACCTGCGGGAAGGGAAATACTCAGTTTCGGTCCTCTCCAGTCATCCTGTCTAACCTGGGGACAGGGGCAGGGGAAGGCAAAACGAAAAGGGTACTTGTGAAGTTCATCGCTGAAGGGCACCAGCTCAAGACAAGACTGAGATCTACTCCTCAGACGACAGAATGCCTCCTTGGCCCCCAACACCATAGCACCACATCACTGAAGAACTCACCAGAGTTCCTCTCACCCAGTACACATCATGCATGGCTTTCAACGAAAAAGTTATAAGGCATAATAAGAGGCAAAAATCAGTCTGAAGGACTGGAAGCGTCAGAACTAGATTCAGATACAGCAGGAATGTTAGAATTACAAGACCAGGAATTCAAACAACTATGATTAATGTGTAAGGGTTCTAATGGGAAAAGTGACAACATGTAAAAACTGAAAGATACTATACAGCACACAGATAAAAATTCTAAGAAAGAAGAAATGCTAGGGATCAAAGACACTGTAACAGGGGCGCCTGGGTGGCTCAGTGGGTTAAAGCCTCTGCCTTCGGCTCAGGTCATGATCTCAGGGTCCTGAGATAGAGCCCCGCATCAGGCTCTCTGCTCAGCAGTGTGGAGGCCGAGAAAATTAAGGCCATCCCACCTCAAGTTTAGCTGATGTGGGAAACAGAGGCAGAAGAAAATCATTAAAATTCCTCACCTATTGACAAGCCCTTGAAACAGACAGAGTGGCTCTCCCCTGGGGACTTAACTGCCCTCACCTTGAGGTTTTGCTAAGGACAATCCTAGCCTGACGGACCCCCTACCCCGACAGGTCCGACCGGAATCCTGTAAGTCTACTCTAACAATTCCTTTAGGAAACTTTATCTCTAAACCTCCAAGAGAGTGTCGAGAATCATTCCCAAGTATATGACCCACTGATATACATCTAAAGGGTCTCACAAGAAGATTTTTATTATAGGTAATGAATAACCTTTTCCTCAGACAACAGCTAGCCCCTCAAGGTCCTGGAGACCTCACTTCCAGAATTCCTTAGAGACTTACATCATCCATAACCCCCTTTGTCCTCACCCACCGCCGAGTCTACCCCTACTCTGCCTTTAAAAACTCTGACTGTAATCTGGCTCGGGGTCCAAGTCCCTACTCCGCTGTGTTGGGTATACTTGGGCCCAAGCTTAAGCTTGTCAAATAAGCCCTCCTGTGATTGCATCGGTGCTTGGCTCCTTGGTGGTCTCTCAGACTCAAAAACTTGGGCACAACAGCAGGGAGCCTGCTTCCCCCCAACCCCACCCCTGCCTCTCTGCCTACTGTGATCTCTGTCAAATAAATAAATAAAATCTTAAAAAAAAAAAAAAAAAACCCCGCAATAATGAAGAAGGCCTTTGATGGGCTCTTTAGCAGAGTGAACGAACACAGCTGAGAAAAAAATCTCTGAGCTTTGTCAATAGAGGATATGTCAATAGAAATTTCAAAACTGAAAAAAAATTGAGAAAAAAGACGGAAAAGGGGGGCACCTGAGTGGGTTAAAGCCTCTGCCTTCAGCCCGGGTCCTAGGATCGAGCCCCGCTTCGGGCTCTCTGCTCAGCAGGGAGCCTACTTCCCCCTCTCTGTCGGCCTGCTGCTCTGCCTACTTGTGATCTCTGTCAAACAAATAAATAAAATCTTAAAAAAAAAAAAAAAAGACGACAGAGGAAAAAAATCTTGCCTATACAGGAGCAAAGATAAAAATTACCTCCAGCTTCTCTTCAGAAACCATGCAAACAATCAAAGTGGAGTGCAATATTTAAAGCCTTGACGGGGGGAGGTGGCACCTCACATACTTATAATTCTGTATACTGTGAAACTGTTCCTCAAAAGTGAAGGGGAAATAAAGACTTGCACAGACAGACATTAATGGAATTTGTTGCCAGTGGACCTACCTTGCAAGGAATTTAAAAGAGTTCTTTAGAACTGGGCAGAAACTTGGGATCTACATAAAGAAAGGAAAAGCATTAGAGAAGTAATAAGTGAAGGTAAATTCAAATCTTTCACTTTTCTTATTCTTAACAGATCTATTAGAGTTTGTTCAAAATAATAATAGCAATAATGTATTTTAGTACGAATACTTATGTATAAGTGAAATGAATCAAACCAATGATACAAAGGACAGAGAATAAATAGAAATATTTTGTTATGAGGCTCAGTCAAAACTATAAATGGCAGAAAGAGTGACAAAAAAAACCAGGAACAAAGAACAAAGTGATGAATAAAAACCAGTAATAATTATAGTAGATATTAATCCAACTATATCAGAAACACTATGAACATCAATGGTCTAAATGTACCAATTAAAGGCAAATTATTGTGAGACTGGATCAAATACAAGATCCAACTATATGTTTGCGTCAAGAAACCCATTTTAAATATAAAGACACATATAGATTAAAGGTAATCTATACATATAGATTCAATGTAATCAGATGAATAGAGATATAACATGTTAACACCAATCAAAGGTAGAGTAGCTGTATTAATGATAATGGAATCAATTATTCAAGAAGACCTAATAATCCTTAACGTGTAGGCACCTAACAACAAAGAGTCAAAAGACATCAGGCAACAAAGGCCAGAATTTCTAGGAGAAATAGATAAGTCCATTATTATAATTGAAGAATTTAACACACCTCTATCAGAAATGGGCAGATCCTACAGGCAGAAAATCAGCAAGAATATAGCTGAACTCAACAACATCATCAACCAACTGGATATAACAGACATTACTGTTTCTCTCCACAACAGCAGAATACACATACCTATCTTAGGTTCACATGGAACATACACCAAGATAGATCACATTCAGGCCATAAAAACAAATTTAAAGAACAGAGGTTATACAATGTATTCTTTTTTTTTTTTAAGATTTTATTTATTTATTGGACAGAGAGAGAAAGATCACAGGTAGGCAAAGAGGCAGGCAGAGAGAGAGGAGGAAGCTGTGCAGAGAGCCGATGTGGGGCTTGATCACGACCTGAGCCGAAGGCAGATGCTTAACCCACTGAGCCACCCAGGCGCCCCTATACAATGTATTCTTGTAAACTCCAGTGGAATTAAACTAGATATCAATAACAGAAAGCTTGTAAAACTCGAAATACTTCAAGATTAAACAACACACTTCTAAACAATATGTGGATCAAAGAATAATTTTAAATATTTTAAACTAAATGAAAATGAAAATATAACTTATCAAAATATGTGCAATGCAGTGAAAACAGTGCTTAACAAGGAAGTTTATACCATTAAGTGCATATTTCAAAAAAGAAGGAGCAAAAGAAGTAACAATTAGAACAGAATTCAATGAAGTTAAAAACAAGAAATCAATAGAGAAAATAAAAACCAAAACCTGGTTCTTTGAGAAAAATCAACAGAATTGATACAATTCAGTGCTTAAAAAAAAAGGGGGGGGCTGTCAAGCCATGAAAAGACATGGAGGAACTTTAAATGCACATTACCAAGTGAAAGCAGCCAATCTGAAAAGGCTACATACTATATGACTTTAACTGTATGACATTCTGGAAAAGGCAAAACTGTGGAGACAGTAAAAAGACCAGTTGTTGCCAGGAGTTGGGAGAAGAGAGGGACAAAAAGGTGAACCACAGAGGAATCTCAGGGCAGTGAAACTAATCTGTATATAACTGTAATGGTGGGTACATGACAGTATACATTTGCCAAAACCTACAGAATGAACACCACCACCAAGAGTGAACCCTACTATAAAATACGAACTTTGCATGAAAATGATGTATCACTGTTGGTTCATTAACTATAACAAATGTACCAGTATGGTTCGGGATTTTGATAGTGGAAGAAGCTTTGCATGTGTGGGGGCGAAGAATATATGGAAACTCCCTGTACTTTCTGCTCAATTTTACAGTGAACCTAAAATTGCTCTAGGGGTGTCCAGGTAGCTCAGTCAGTTAAGCATCTGACTCCTGGTTTTAACTCAGGTCATGATCTCACGGGTCATGAGATCAAGCCCCGATTCAAGCTCGCTCTACTCTCAGTGGGGAGTCTGCTTGAGGATTCTCCTCCTCTGCCCTTTCCCCATTCACTCTCTCTCTCTCAAATCAATCAATCAATCATTTTAAAAACTGCTCAATAAAATGAAGTCTATTTCTAAGTGTAAAAAGAGCATCAATGAGCTCTGAAACAATTTCAAACAGTTTCATGTATTTCTAATTGGAGTCTCCAAAAAGAGGAGAGAGAGAAGAAAAACAAAACCAGATATATTTGAAGAAGTAATGTACAAGTTCCCATATTTTATAGAAACTATAAAACCCACAAACTACACTACAGATTCCAGAGATATAAAAATATCAGTAATAGAATATTATGAGTAATTTTATGCCTACAGATTCAGCAACTTAGAAGAAATGGACAAACTCCTTGAAAGACACAAAGCTCACTCCAGAAATAATTTAGACTTTCAATTTTTAAAGACATTGAAATTATAGTTAAAAACCGGGGTGCCTGGGTGGCTCAGTCATTAAGCATGTCTGCCTTCGGCTCAGGTCATGATCCCAGGGTCCTGGGATTGAGCCCCCATCGGGCTCTCTGCTCAGTGGAAGCCTGCTTCTCCCTCTCTCATTCCCCCTGTTCATGTCCCCTCTCTGGCTGTCTCTGTGTCAAATAAATAAAATCTTAAAAAAAAAAAAAAGATATTATAGTTAAAACCCTCTAATATTTCCAAAAGGAACATTTACCAAGCCAGATAAGTCAAAACAGAAATCCACACCTACTCACAAAATATAGTAGGAAAAATACAGAATACGAAAGACGAAGAGATCTTCAATCGGTCAGGAAAACGGTGTAGAACAAAAGGTCTGACAATCAGACTGACGGCAGATTTCTCAAGAGTAACAGCTGCAGCTGGAAGAGGAGTAGAACAGTGTCTCCACGGCGCTAAGGAAATTACCAGCAACCAGATGAACAGAAAAACAACAAAATCTTTTAAAAATTGGACTTTTTCAAAGGAAACTTAGAAACATTAAATCCTTAGAATAAAATTAAAATCCTTGTCCATGTTGTCTATGCACAAATGTGAGCAGCAAAAACTAAGCACAATCTCGTCTTTCAGACAAAAAGAACTGGGAAAGGGACCACGGGGATCTAAAGACTGTATGAAACACCCTCATTATTTTTCATAGTTTTCTCTCACCTCTTTGCCCCAGTGGTGGCACCAGAAGTGCAGAAATGCATAGTGATGGTGCAGGTAGGTAAATCTGTGAGAGATACCCACACTTCTGCCCAGAATAACAAGAAAAGTAGCTTGTGGGATCCAGGGACTATTGTGGGAATCCAGGGAAAGGAAGAGCCAGAGAAAGTTTCCCATAATTTTGCACATGAATAATAAGCACAACTTCCAGCTCACACCTCGGAGAGATCTAAGGAAGCAAAGGCTTTGAGAATTACACTGTGGAATAAAATGCCACTAAATCATAGTATGTGGATGTAGCACAGCAAAGTCTTAAAACCGAACTGATACTAGAAACACTGTTCACAGAAGGTAAGACAAACTTGTGGTTAGAACCGAACCAGCCTAACTGCCCACCAAAAATAAAAATAAAAAAAATAATAATAATTCTCCAGAGAATTCTAACAGGACTCTGCGACTCAAAACATAACTCCAAATATTCCTGAAATACAGAGAACCAAGAAAAATGATCCAATATTGAGGGGAAAGATAATCAAAAGATGCACAGAAAGGGAGGAAACACTCTTCAAAGAATCTGTAAGGCTAGCGTAACTATAGAACAAAACCAGATATAGACTGCAAAAAAATTAAAATTATAGGTCATTATTACTCATGAAATAAATATAAAAATCCTAAACCAGTAAAGTTGATAAGAATAAATCCTAAGAGTTCTCATCATAAGGAGAAAAAATAATTTCTCCCTTTATTCTTTTTTTCTTTCTTTTTATTGTATCTACATGAAAAGATCGAGCTATTAGCTGAACCTATTATGGTAATCATTTCATAATATATGTAAATCAAACCATCATGCTATATATTTTAAACTTTATGTGGTGATACATGTCAATTATTTCTCAATAAAACTGAGGGAAAAATCAACGTAACAGACACATGAAAACTTTTTAAAACCCTAAACCAAAAACTGATTTATCAAATACAGCACTAATTATCAGATGATAAATCATGACTATGTTGGATTTTTTTTTTCCAGAAACTCAAAGTCAAATCAGTATTAGAAATCTATTAATGTAACGCACTGTATTACTAGCTTAAAGGAAAGAAAAAATGTCATATGAGTACTTTAATTAGGTAAAATTTAACCTCTGTGGTAGGCTTCTAAAATGGTTCCCAGGGGTGCCTGGGTGGCTCAGTCAGTTAAGCGTCTATCTTCAGCTCAGATATGATCCCAGGACACTGGGACTGAGCCCACACCAACCCCTCTCCCCCAACCCCCGCTGCCAGCTCTGGGCTCAGTGGGGAATCTGCTTCTCCCTCCTCTCTCTCTCAAATAAATAAATAAAAATCTTTAAAAAAAATAAAATAAGCTGACTCCCAATAATTCAGTCACAAAAAGAGTCCTTTAAACAAATTAGGGCTATGTCTCATGGGTCCTCTCAATTAAACAATAAGGCATCTAAGAAGTATAAGCATTGTCCCTTAGCCATCTCAGCAGGAGCCCAAAGCACAGAAGTGTTTATCTCACAGGAATTTGTAGGTATAACTATCATCCAATGAAATGAACCCCAATTAGATTTACAGAGGACACAAAGTTTTTGAGAAACATTTATCAGCAGAAATACTATCAATTTGGACTAAAAGATAATAAATGGTACACATGTAAAAGCAGCACTGGATTACCGAAGTTCTTCTGGCAGGAAGTAGACTAATAAAACCACACAGCTCTAAAACGTGCTATCTTTCATGACAAAGGAAGGATCATTCAAGAGCCCAGAAGGCAGAGCAGATGGACATGGAGAATAATTTCTAGAATTATTTCTATTAGATTGAAACCTAATGAAAAAATGTCTTATATTTTTCCAGATGGATTCTGGAATTGATATGGATCAATTAAACCTTTGTGCCTCCTATTTTCCCCCATTTTAAACTGGAATGTCTATTATCCTATGCCTCCTCCACCACAGCATACTGGGGGGAGGCATAACAGTATGTTTAGTGTCACAGATTTTCAGACTGAGAGTAACTGTATTTAAGGAACTAAACCCAGGAAGCTCATATAGAACTAGACCTGATTTAGATGGCAAGATGCTGGACTTTGAGCTTGTAATGGGATGAGACTTCTGGTGCCTGGGGAGCGGGAAGTGTACTCTGCATATGCAAGGGAAATAAGATACTGGCGGCTAGAAGGCGACTGATGGGCTACTTCTGAGTAGCACCTGAGATCCCCAACTACTGGTATTCCTTTGAGTAGTCCCCTCCCCTGGACTATGGCTAGAACTAGGGAACTGCTTCTAATAAGGCAAAAGTAACAGAATGTCACTTTCAAGATAAGTTATAAAAGATGTGATTTCCTCCTGCTGACTCTCCCTGGCTCTTCTCATTTGGTTGACTTGAAGAAACCACCTGCCCTGTTGTAACCATTCAGCTTCATGACAAGAAAGTGAGGTCCTCCATCCAAAACCCATGAAGACCTGAATCTTGCCATAAACAACGTAAGTTGGAAAATAGTCCCTTACCATGGAGAATAATCCCACGACTACAGCCTCCGTTGCAAGAATAATTTAAAAACCCGAACACAGAGTAATTCCTTGACTGCAGCCTTATGAAAGATTCTAAACCAGAAGATTCAGCTAAGCCATGCCCATGCTCCAGACACAGAAACTCTAACAAATGTCTATTGTCTTCAGTCTACATTTTGAAAAGCCTTCAGGCTGCAGAACACAGCTACAGTCTGGGAAGGTGGAGGGCCCCAGTTTCCTGCGGGCATAAATCCCTGTCCTTTCAGACCCTTCTGAGCCCCGCCATCCTACGTAATACTTCCTCTGGTTGTTCATCTCCATTCTTTGTAAGAGTGGCTCCAAATTTTTTCTTAAATGCAACTGTTTAAATGGGAAATAAACCAAGACTGAAAGTGATGAAGTGACCTGTCTAGGTCCAAATGCTTGTTAAGTGGCAGAGCTGAGATTCAAACCCAGGACTATGTAAGAAACCAAAATCTTAACCATTTTACTCACTGAATATGTCTTCAGAGGAACTAATAACATAAAACAAAGCACTTTATTACATTAGGGAAAAGAAACTTAAGGCAGATTATATTCAGAATGTATTTTTGTAAATGCTTGATTTAAAACTGTTGATAATTTTTTTTAATGAGATAAATGATTCTTTTTTTTTTTTTAAAGATTTTATTTATTTATTTGACAGAGAGAGAGAGATCACAAGCAGACAGAGAGGCAGGCAGAGAGAGAGGGAAGCAGGCTCCCCACCAAGCAGAGAGCCCGACTCGAGGCTTGATCCCAGGACCCTGAGATCATGACCTGAGCCAAAGGCACAGGCTCAACCCACTCAAACATCCAGGCACCCTGAGATAAATGATTTCTTTTAAAAAAAAAAAAAAAAAAAAAAAAAGATGGAATAATACTGGGCTCCTTAGCACAGTAGGTAGTGTGTCAGTCTTACATTAAAGATGTTGTGATATGCTAACTTGAATTTGCTTTAAAACAATTCAAAAGTTGGGGCACTTGGGTGGCTCAGTAGGTTAAAGCCTCTGCCTTTGGCTCAGGTCATGATCCCAGAGTCCTGGGATCAAGGCCCACATCGGACTCTCTGCTCAGCAGGGAGCCCGCTTCTCTTCCTCTCTCTCTGCCTCTCTGCCTACTTGTGATCTCTGTCTGTCAAATAAATAATAAATAATAAATCTTAAAAAAATAAAATCTTAAAAAAAAAATTCAGAAGTAGTGGAACAAACAGCATTGATAATTGTTGGAGCTCATAAGGAGGTTTTGTATACCATTCTATGTTTGTATTTGAAACTCTTCATAATAATAATAAAAAAATTATCTTAAGGTTTCTCAACCCTGGCACTACTGACATTTTTGAACTGATAAACTCTTTGTTATGGGGATTTCCCTGCAGGATGTTTAGTAGCATTCCAGGCCCTAGTCATTAGACACCAGTGGTGCCACCACTCCATTGCTGTGACAACAAAAATATTTCCAGACATTGTCAAACATACCCCAGGGGAGTGAACTGGCCCCACTTAAGAACCACTGCTTTAGAACAGGTTGTTTACTTATTTATTTATTTTTAAAGATTTATTTGTTTATTTGACAGAAAGAGATCACAAACAGGCAGAGAGGCAAGCGGGGGTGGAGGGAGGGAGGAAGGAAGGTTCCCCGCTGAGCCTGATGTGGGGCTCTACCCCAGGACCCTGAGATCATGACCTGAGCTGAAGGCAGAGGCTTAGCCCACTAAGCCACTCAAGCGCCCCTAGAACAGGTTGTTTATTATTATTAGAAGTCTTAACACAGGCAAACACACAAAATATTAGGGAAACTGTAGGATGTAAATAAACAAAAGTCATTTGCATTGCTATACAAGAACAACATAAAATTTCAAGACACACATTTACATTAACAAAAAAGGCACTTAATCATAAATTAATCAAAAGAAATACAAGACTTGTATGAAGAACATTATAATATATCCTCAAAAGATGTTGAAGATCTAAATAAATGCAGAAGCATTCTGTGTTATGGATAGGAAGGCTTACTAACATAATGATGGCTATCTGTCTCAAAATTGTCTGCAGATTATATGTAAATTTAAGCAAGATTTATATGGAGGAAAAAAGGTTAAAAAGCAGCCAAGATTTTCCAAGAAAACAAGAACAAAGCAGAGGGCTTGCCCTAAGCTAAATATTAAGACATTTTTGTAAAACAATAATAATTAAAACGGAGTAGAGTTAAAGAAAAAGAGCTAACAGAATAATGTACATATGGAAACATAATTTAACCTAGCTTGGTACTATACATCATTAGAGGAACAACCACTTTCTAGGAAACTCATCTATATGGAAATAAATAAAAAATGGATCTGTACCTCACACACACAAAATAAAACCTACATTAAATAACAAATTTCAGACTGATTAATGCGAAAGCAAAATTAGGAAAAAAATATGGCAGACAATTTCTACATCCTTAGTGTAAGGGAGGATTTTGTTACTAAATGCAAAAAAAGGGGCACCTGGGTAGCTTAGTCGGTTAAGCGTCTGCCTTTGGCTCAGGTCATGATCTCAGGGTCCTGGGACTGAGCCCTGCATCAAGCTCCCTGCTCAGCAGGGAGTCTGCTTCTTCCTCTCCCTGTCTGCATGCTCATTCTCTCATTCTCACTCTCTCTCTCAAATAAATAAATAAAATCTTAAAAAAAAGACAAGCTACTAAGAGAAGCGGTTTGCAACATACATATCAGATAAAGTCTAGCAAAAAGAAAATGACAAAACTTACGCATTGGAAAATGGGCAAAAGTCACAAAGAGGCATTTCACAAGAGAACCACAAATGGCCACTGAAAATATAAGGTTCTCTTCCAGGGATGTAAGGGTGGTTCAATATCCTCAAATCAATCAATGTAATATATCACATTAACAAGAGAACAGATAAAAACCATATAATTTCAATAGATGCAGAAAAAGCATTTCACAAAGTACAACATACATTCCTGATAAAAAACATTCAACAAATTAGGCTTAGAAGGAACAAATCTCAACATAATAAAGGCCTTATATGGAAAAAAAAACAAAAACAAAAAACAAAAACACCACAGCTAACATTATACTCAATGGTGAAAAACAGAACTTTCCCCCTAAAATCAGAAATAAGACAAGGATGTCCATTCTCACCACTTTTATTCAACATAGTACTGGAAGTCCTAGCCACAGGAATCAGACAACAAAAAGAAATAAAAGACATACAAACTGGTAAGAAAGAAAGAAAGAAAACTTTCACTATTTGCAGATGACATGATACTACATACAGAAAACCCTAAAGACTCCACCAAAAAAACACGAGAACTGATTAATGAATTCAGTAAGGTTGCAGGATAAAAAAACAATTTACAGAAATCCATTGCATTTCCTAACACTAATAATGAAGTAGCAGAAAGAAAAATTTAAAAAAAAAATCCCATTTACAATTGCACCCAAAATAATAAAGTACCTAGGAATAAACTTAACCAAAGAGGTGAAGGACCTATATTCTGAAAACTATAAAACACTAATGAAACAAATTAAAGATGACACAAAGAAATGGGACGATATTTCATGCACATGGACTGAAAGAACGACATTGTTAAAATGGCTATATTACCCAAAGCAATCTATAGATTTAATGCAATCCCTATCAAAACACCAATAGCATTTTTCATAGAACTAGAATAAACAATCCTAAAATTTGTATGGAAATCAGAAAAGACCCTGCATAGCCAAAGCAACCTTGGAAAAGAAAAGCGAAGCTGGAGGCATCACAACTCTAGACTTTCTGATACATTACAAAGCTGTAGTAATCAAAACAGTATGGTAATAACACAGAAATAGACACATAGATCAATGAAACAGAACAGAGCCCAGAAATAAACCTACAATTCTATGGTCAGTTCATCTTCAACAAAGCAGGAAAGAATATGCAATGGAAAAAGATAATCTCTTCAACAAATGATGCTGGACAAACTGGGCTGCTACCTGCAAAAGAATAAAACTGGACCATTTTCTCATATCATACATGAAAATAAACTCAAAATGGATTAAAGGCCTAAATGTAAGACCTGAAACCACAAAAATCCTAGAAAAGAACACATCTGACATCAGCTATAGCAATATTTTTCTAGATATGTCTCCTGAGGCAAGAAAACAAAAGCAAAAATAAACTACTGGGACTACATCAAAATGAAAAGCTCCTGCATAGCAAAAGAAACAATCAACAAACTGAAAGGCAACCTATGGAATGGGAGAAGATATTTGCAAATGACAAATCTGGGAAAGGGTTAGTATCCAAAATATGTAAAGAACTAATACAACTCAACACTAAAACCCACAAATAATCCAATCAAAAACTGGGCAAAGACATGAACAGATATTTCTCCAAAGAAGACATACAAATGGCCAACAGACAAATGAAAAAATGCTCAGCATCACTCATCATCAAGGAAATGCAAATCAAAACCACAATAAGATATCATCTCATAGCTGCCAGAATGGCTAAAATAAAAAACACTAGAAACAAGTGTTGGAAAGGATGCAAAGAAAAAGGAACCCTCGTGCACTATTGGTAAGACTGCAAACTGCTGCAGCCACTGTGGAAAACAGTATAGAAGTTCCTCAAAAAATTTAAAAATAGAACCACAATATGATCCAGGAGTTCCACTACTGGGTATTTACCCAAAGACTACAAAAACAGTAATCAAAAGAATATATGCACCTTTATGTTTATTGCAACATTATTTACAAGAGCCAAATTATGGAGGCATCTGAACTGTCCATCACCTGATAAATGGATAAAGATGTAGTATGTACACACACGATGCAATATTATTACTGAACCATAAAAAAGAATGAGATCTTGCTATTTGCAAAACACATATAAATCCAAAGGGTATAATGATAAATGATCTAGTCGGTCATAGAAAGACAAGTACCATATGATTTTGCTCATATGTGGAACTTAAGAGACAAATAAATGAACAAAGAGGAAAAAAGAAACAAATCAAAAAACAAACTCTTAACTGTACAGAACAAACTGACAGTTGCCAGAGGGCAGGTGTTTGGGGGAATGAGTGCAACAGGTGAAGGGAATTAAGAGCACACTTATCATGATGAGTACCAGGTGATGTGCGGAATTACTGAATCACTACATTGTAAGCCTAACCTAATATAACACTGTATGTTAACACCACTGGAATTAAAATTAGTGTGTGTGTGTGTGTGTGTGTGTGTGTGTGTATATATATATATATGTGTGTGTGTGTGTGTGTGTGTGTGTATCTCTATATATGGTGCTCATTCAGAGAATTAGAAATTAAAATCACAATGAGGTACCATTTACTCTTACATAATTGGAAAATTTTAAAAACAGGCTGTCCTATATAATAAAATAAGGTTGTAAAATGTGTTGTAGCTCTGTACACTTAATGATCCCTATTTTATTATCATATGTTTGGTGTGGATGTACATATAAGTTTAAAACTACATAACTAGGGACGCCTGGGTGACTCATTCAGTTAAGCAGCTGCCTTGGCTGGGGTCATGATCCCAGGGTCCTGGGACTGAGTCCCACATCAGGCAGGCTCCTTGCTCGGCGGGGAGCCTGCTTCTCCCTCTATCTGCAGCTCACCCCGCTTGTGCTCTCTCTCTCTCTGACAAATAAAATCTTAAAAAAAAAACACTACAAAAAGAACTACATATCTATATGTATATGTTTATATCTGATATAGGTATTTATAATTTATTTTTCATAGATACAGAAAAATATATATCTATGAAAAATAAACATAAAATATTAACTTAAAAAAAGCCAGGTTTGGGGCACCTGGGTGGCTCAGTGGGTTAAAGCCTCTGCCTTCAGCTCAGGTCATAATCCCAGGGTCCTGGGATCGAGCCCCGCATCGGGCTCTCTGCTCAGCAGGGAGTTTGCTTCCTCCTCCCTCTTTGCCTACTTGTGACCTCTCTCTCTGTCTCTGTCAAATAAATAAAAAATATCTTAAAAAAAAAATAAAGCCAGGTTTATGCATACAGATCCTTCGGAATTTTTACACTCTGATGGTGGCAATGTAAACCACTGCAAACTCTTTAGAAAACAATCTGGCAGGGCACCTGGGTGGCCCAGTTGTTTAAGCATCTGACTTCAGCTCAGGTCATGATCTCAGAGTCCTGGGATTGAGCCTTGCGTCAGGCTCCCCATCAAGTGGGGAGTCAGCTTGTCCTTCTGCCCCTTGCCCTGCTAGTGCATGCACTCTCTCTCAAATAAACAAACAAAATCTTAGAAAAAAAATTTGGCATTGCCATGTGAATTGAACATGCATATTCTCTGTGATTCTAACAATTCTATTCCTAAGTGTTTATTTCAGAGAGACTCTTGAAGTAGACACCTTGAAAAATGTAGACAGCCCAAACCAAAACAACCCAAATGTTCACCAATAGTACAAATGTAGAAATAAGCTATGTCATAGAACGGTATGTGGCAATAGAAACAAACTGATGATAGCTATATATCTAAAAACTGATAAACCTCAAGATAATGTTAAGAAAAAGAGGCAGAAGGAGCAAGGGGAGGATGAGGAAAGAAAGGAAGGAAAGAACGTGTAAGAAAGAAGAAAACAGACTATGATCCCACTTACATAAAGTTCATAAACAAGAAAGTAAAAGAAGCAAATAAAAACAGGAAAAACATGACAATGAAAAACTGGGACTCACAGTCAAGTAGTGCCTGTGGCTGAGTTCAGACTTGGAAGCTGGTTAGACCTGTGTTTAAAACCTTTCATTGATACTAACTGGTTTTGTAACATTGGATAAACTACTGTCCCTCTCTGTATCTCTGTTTTTTAAACTATAAAATGGAGAAAGTGGTGATGATAAAATAATGATGATCTCATCCAAAATTTACTGAATATCTGCTGCATGCCAGGCACTGTGAAAGCTCTGTCTACGGGAGAGGGAGGTCTCAGAGATCTCCAGGGAGGGGAATCACAATGAATGCTGCAGTAGAACCCGAGTTCCTCGGATGAACAAGGAAGTGAACGGGACTACAGGCAGAAGAAGCAGTATAACAAGCCGTATGGACTCTCTGTGTAGATACAATTATTTCAGTGTAGTTGGGGCCCAGAGAGGAAGGGGCAATAAAAAGTCAGAGTCTGCATGTGAAGGCAACACAAGAAGCATGATTTTGAGGCAGTGGTTCCCAAAGTGAAATCTGCAGACCAGGACATCAGCATTACTTAGGAACCAGTTACAAATACAAATTCTTGGGCTTGTCACAGATCTGAATCAGAAACTATGATATCTTAGGTGGCTCAGATGATTAAGCATCTGAGTCTTGATCTCAGGGTCCTGAGTTCAAGCCCTATCTTGGGCTCCATGCTGGGTGTGGAGCCTACAGAAAGAAAGAGAAAAAGAAAGAAAGACTAACTAACTAACTCTGGGTCTTTTCAAAGTCACTTGAAGTGACTCTAGTGTATGGCTGACATTCGATAAGATGATTTTGAGCGATGATGGAATGGAATGTTTTAAAAAAAATAATGAAATCATCCTTTATAAGTCAAGTAATTCAGAAGAGGGTGAAGACCACGATGTTCTGAATTCAGAAGAGGGAAAAGACGATAATATCTGAAAAGGCACTAGGTATTACATATGATATACTTGATTTTTCTTTGACAAAAATTAATCAATTTTATGGGTTACTCTATTTACAAATCAAATTTCCCACATGCTTCATCTTAAAAATACATTTCCAAAGAAGCTTACATTTTAAATCTTTTTTTTTAATTTATGCCAGAGGGATCTTCCCTGTTTTATAACCTAAAAAGTTGTTAAAAAGAAAACACCGCCCCAAATGATGTTGAAAACTTAATACCTAATCTAACTGCAGTTTCAACCCACCAGATATGTAACCTTTAACTAGTCAACACAGAACTTCCTGTCACCGCTAGGAATTTACTGACACTTACCACTTCCCTTAGGAAGGTAATCTTGTTTAAACAATGCATTCCTTTCTTCTTTTTTTAATTTCAACGCCCTCTCTCTGCCTTTAAAAACCTTCCTCTTCTGTAGCTCAGTGGAGCTCCCCTCTACTTGTTAGATGAGATTCTGTCTGATTCATTAATCATTTTTAAAAAGCCAGTAAGATCTTCAAATTTACTCAGATGAATTTTGTTTTTTAACAGATTTGGTGGCAGCAGTGAGATCCAAAGCAAACTTCTGACAGCATTCAGGAACAATGAAAAACACAGGCATGGCACCCTGCAAACCCCTTTGAGTTCACAGTCTTTCTTGCTGTTTCTGAGGGCCATCGGTAAATCCTCATGGCTTGATCCCACTCTTCTGCATTCAAACTACCAATCTAATTGGGTTACCAGTCCAGGGTTAACAGGTCAGTCTAGACTGACAAGGGGCCCTTGTTCACAGCCCAGTCCACAATTCCACACTGGAATTCATTCCTCAAAGTTCCAGTCTGAAATCCCCATTTACTAGAGCCTGCGATTTAGTGCTGGTGGTCCACAAGACCTTCTCTTAGCCAGCCCACAGTAACATCTTTTGATTACTGCTGTATGTTTGTTTGACTGGTTTTGTGTTAACAAAGGCTTAGCTAATGAGGTCCTTAAATGCTGAAGAGTCAAATGTACCACCTTCTGGCACATCTACTTATTTTATGCCTAAAAACTATGAAGGGGGCGCCTGGGTGGCTCAGTGGGTTAATGCCTCTGCCTTCGACTCAGGTCATGATCCTGGGGTCCTGGGATCAAGCCCCGCATCGGGCTCTCTGCTCAGTGGGGAGCCCGCTTCTCCCTCTCTCTCTGCCTGCCTCTCTGCCTACATGTGATCTCTGTCTGTCAAATAAATAATAAAATCTTTAAAAAAAAAAAAAACCAAACTATGAAGCTGGGGGGCACCTGGGTGTTCAGTCGTTAAGTGGCTACCTTGGGCTCAGGTCATGATCTCAGGGTCCTGGGATCAAACCCTGCATCTCCCACTCATCCTGCTTATGTTCCCTCTCTCCCTCTCTCTATGTGTGTGTCAAAATCTTTAAAAAAATTTTAACTAAATAAATAATAAATAAAATAAAAACTATAGATCTGGGTACACTGAATATATATAGAAATGGCAACATTTTACCAAAAAAAAACCCTAGAATGATAAGGGCCCTGATGGGGAAAGTTCCGATCAAAGAAGCTCATTAAAGAAGTGCGCTTGAAAGTAAGAGTTCCCAAACTAAACAGAATGGGATACCTATTTTTTTTTTAAAAGATTTTATTTATTTATTTGACAGAGAGATCACAAGCAGGCAGAGAGGCAGGCAGAGAGAGGAGGAAGCAGGCTCCCTGCCGAGCAGAGAGCCCGATGCGGGGCTCGATCCCAAGACTCCGAGATCATGACCTGAGCCGAAGGCAGCGGCTTAACCCACTGAGCCACCCAGGCGCCCCTGGGATACCTATTTTAATTGGCAAGCAGAAGATCCTAAAAGGTTCCACAATTCCAAAGTAGTTTCATTGAAAAATTCACTGCAAAAGCCTAAAGAAAATTAATGTACGGGAAATAGGACTATAACTCCCACAGCTCCCTCTTTCCTCCTGAGAACTCATAGAATGAATACTAATTCTCTGCCTGAACCATTTTTCCACCCTGAGAGGACTACACAACCATAAACAAGTCTTCCAAATTAATGGCCATATAGATAACCCCCTATCTACCTTCAAAGGAGGGCCCCTATATAGGCCCCTCTTAGAGCTGATGAAACTAAGGAATTTACTGGTAAACCGCTACATTATTTCTTTAAACAAACAACGGTAAATTCTGGTATATACCAGACTCCATAGAGGGGATCACAGAAAAACTGACAGAAGCCAGTGAAGACTGAAAATTCTTATCAGAATCCTTTCTTCTGCATCTGTCTGTAGAGCCTAGTTGAGAGAGGAAAATAAAATTGCAAATTATCCCTTGCCTTCCAAATTCAAACCCATTGTTTACTGATCCTTTCTCTCTCTGGGATAGCTGTTGTCTTCTGGACTTGGCTTTTTGCCTGCCAGGAACATACAAGCTGTTGGTTCTTTTTTTAGGCAATCTTTAGGAGTGACTGGATTTTGGGAAGTTAATATCCTTTACCCTCTTTGGGGACCTTACACCTGAGCGGGGTTACTCAATACTGCCAGAAATATTTATAATTAAAATTCTTTATCCAGAGGGAAAGAAACCAATTGAGGATAATGTAGTTGGATAAGTGGATCAATGTATGATGTCATTTAAGTTACACCCCAATTCTTTGAGGAATTGAAAGCAACTGTCCTAATCTTGCAAATTGTTTGCAAAACAAAACTCAGCTCTAGAGGCAATTCAAAATTCACCTCTCTCTTCACCAATCCCCAAACTCCTTTATCTCAAACAGCTTGTAAATTATTGGCCTTAGGAAAGCAAAAGTCCATCTTGGAGAAACTTACATCCTTTCAGTCGCTTGGAGTTAGAAACACAGCTCATATCACCTGACTCCAAAGGAAGAAAGAAAGGGGGAAAGGTCTTTTTAAAAAGCAAACTGCTAAAAGGGCTCTAGCAGTCTCTTTACGATTAATTCCAGAGACAAAAACCTTGCAGATTTCTTGGAATCCCATCAATACACAACGTTCCTCTGGTCCCCTGTTATCTTACGGAAGTACAAGCTACTGTAAGACTCTAAAGTCTTAAGTTCAAGTCTATCAACAGGCCGAAGAAGTCTATCCAGATCCCAATCCAAAGGTCACAGTTTAGAACTGGTTATTAGAAATGTTGGAAACAGGAGAGAAAAACAGCTCGAGCCCCACCTGGAAGGAACATTACCAACTGCTCCCAGCCACTGACACTGCTCTGCAAAATTAGAAGGTGGTAAGCCTTGAGTACCTATCACCCAGCTAAAGGCTCCACATGACACCGAGCCCTGTACAGACACTGAAGACCTTCAAATCAAATTACGAGGAAGAGCAGTATCTATCGACAAGACAGACAGACTTCCACTCAAGACCACGGATCAGGAGGGCCTACTTTAACAGAACCTGAAATCTTTCTCCTTTTCCTTTTCTTTACTCTGCCATTGGCCTGGAAAGATAATGTCTTCATCTTTCTCTCTCAGGCCACTGATAAGGGTGTCAACCTCTGGAATTTAGGACAACCTTTTATTTCAGGCTAGAAGAAAATCTAACTATGGCCCTAACTTTCTAGAAGCAAAATAAGACACCTTATTGGTCAACTCCCCTGAGTTTACATCATGAGTTAAAAGGACCTACTAGGAGGTTTGCAGGATTCAGGATTCACTCCTTTTGGCAGGTCCTTACTTCCTCTTAGGGTTAGGGTAGGCCTCTGTAAAACTGACAGGGAGGGAAAACCCCATAAAGTGGTGGGTTGCAGTTGTGTGATAGCAAAGAGTCTCAGACCAAGGACTGTCCTTGAGGAATACTTTGAATGTAAGAAATGAACAAATAAAAAACTTGGTTCTTGTTCCTAAAAGATTTAAAAAAAAAAAAAAGTCTTAATACCTCATCTAACTGCAGCTTCACACCCACTGAAATGTAACCTTTAATCACTCAACATGGGAATTTCCTGGTCAGCACTAGCAAATTTACTGTTAGACCCCAGCTATTCCCCTTAGGAGGGCAATCCTGCCTAAAACAATGGTTTCTTTCCTAATAATTTCATTTTTCCCACTGTCTCTTTATCTTTAAAAGCGTTTCCATTTCTGTAAACTTTTGGGGCTCCCCCACTACTTGCTAGATGGGCTACTGCCCGATTCATGAATTAATAAAGCCAATTAGTTCTTTAAAATTTACTGAGTTTATTTTTATTTAATACTATCTCTGTTCTGGATCTGATTTCTGGTTTTCTCTCTGCTTTACTTACTAGAGTTTCAGAGTGTCAATTATTGTATTATATAGTATATTATATTGTATAGTGCTAAATATTGTACTATTTTTTTTCTCTTGTACTTACCACTGCTACGATATTTTTCCTTCTAACCTATTTGTGCTTAACAGTTCTACACCTTTTCTTCTGCCCCAAGGGCAGATAACTTCTCTCTGAATTGTAGTTATGATTCTTGTACCTGCTTCTGTTTAAGGGTTATCTTTATAGTGTTTTGTTTTTCTGGCTTTGCTCTTTTCACCTAGTAAATCTGTTTACTGATCCTAGGTTACTTTTTTATTTTAGTCAACCTTAAGTATACCTTGGTGCACTTTTCTGTTACTGTTACTGATGATTTTTATTTGTTCCAGGTAATTTCATAGTATCTGAATGAGTTTAAAAGCAGGAACAATGCTGTATACACTAGTAATTTCCTGAATGTTCCCAGATGGAAATGACTGAAATTCCACAAATATTCCACAATTCATGAGACGAAGTTAATGTAAATAGCCTCAAACTTTATTTCCATTTCCTACTCCAATTATCTGAGAAGCAGACAGGCAGTAGATACCATTGTATCATTAGCAAAATCCTACTACATATTCAATCACTTGGAGAATTCTACTAGAACCCACCGAATTGCGTTAAGTTATTTTCCTTAAAATGTACTCCTCCTTACCCTTCTATATAAACATTTCTTGAAAGATAAAGGCAAGAAGACATTTAGAAATGCTTCAATTTTTTCTACTCAATTAGTTTGGAAGAAATAGAGAGATCAGTGAGCTCTGTATCATTTTTGGAGCCATAGTAATCAAGACTACAGCTCAATTTAATATAATGCTGAACAGTATGGGTAAATAATTTGTTAAAACAGAACACCGCATTCAAAGCATCAAAGGTACATCAATCACTGGAGAAACTATTCTACTACTTCGCCTTGAAATGACTGTCTAAAAACATCAAAGATTAATAGTGTACCTAAAATTCTATAGTTGTATCTTAATGCAGACCTAAACTTATTAGCCAGCTAAAGCAATCTGTTTCTATCTCTTCCCCACTCATTAAAACCTCGGCTTTTATTTTCAGTTTTTAAAAAAAAGCTTAACTTAGACACAGTAGTCTCTAATGAAGATTCTCTGAACCACCCCAGAATGAAAGAATGTTTTCTTCTACCAAATTCTTTCATAGAGGAACTCTTACATACGTTAGCAAGTGATTAACTTATGCTCCTACTATAACTGGAACTGACCAGGGAGGCGAGATGTACCTCTCTGACTGAAAATAACTGGAAATTCCTAAGCAAAGCAAAAAAAGCATTGCTTTTTTAGTTAACACAATAGGGGAGGTAGCATTGTGAAAGTTTTCCTTACCACTGTCTTCAGTAATTTCTGCATATGTTTCTGGGCCATCTGGTAATATCTTCAAGCCTTCAAAACTGCCTAAATATTTTTAGTATTTCAGGACTAAGTAATACCACAATAAGTATTAAAATACTTATTTTAAACTATTTTCCCAGAAAAAAAAATTTATAGGAAAGAATCCAAATGTTATTTTGTTTTGTTTTTAGGTTTAAAAAATACTTGTACCTGTCCTAAAATTAAAAGGACTCAGAATACCAAGTATTGGCAAAGCTGCAAAGCAACTAGAACACATTCCTGTATAATATAGCCATATGTGAATGGTACAGATCCTGTGGAAAACAAGTATCTGTTAAGGACATCTAAATATGGAGATATAGAGATATCTTATGATCCAGTGATTCCACTCACTGGCATATACCCAAGAGAAATTAATGCTCCATTCACCGATAGTAATGGACAGGAATGATCTTAGCCACTTTACCCATAATAGTCCCAAACTGGAAACATCAAATGTCCACCAATGTAAAAATGGATAAACTGTTATATTTATATACTAGAATATTACACAGTAATGAAAAAGAATCAACAGCTGCTCTTTACAAGGTTATGGGTAAATCTAAGGTTAAATGGAAGTAGGCAAAAAATAATGAATAGGGAGGCTTGCATTATATAAAGTTCAAAAATAAGCCAAGACTATTTCTGAACTTCACACATGACATCAGAGCCCCTTGGTGACTGAGGTCGGAACAGTGGTTTCTTTTGGGTTGAGGAAGATGTTAACCAAGAAGAGGGATAAAGGAGCCTCCCGAGCACTGGTAATTTTCTATATTTTTATACGGATGGTGATTATACAGGTGTATACAGATGTAAACACATATCAAATTGTACACTGAATATCTGTGCATTTACTTATAGGTATGCCTTAATTTAAAAATAACTCATATGTCAAAATAGAACTACCCTATGACCCAGCAATTGCACTGCTGGGTATTTACCCTAAAGATACAAACGTAGTGATCCAAAGGGGCACGTGCACCCGAATGTTTATAGCAGCAATGTCTACAATAGCCAAACTATGGAAAGAACCTAGATGTCCATCAACAGACGAATGGATAAAGAAGATGTGGTATCTATACACAATGGAATACTATGCAGCCATCAAAAGAAATGAAATCTTGCCATTTGCGACGACATGGATGGAACTAGAGGGTATCATGCTTAGCGAAATAAGTCAATCGGAGAAAGACAACTATCATATGATATCCCTGATGTGAGGGAGAGGAGATGCAACATGGGGGTTAAGGGGGTAGGAGAAGAGTAAATGAAGCAAGATGGGATTGGGAGGGAGATAAACCATAAGTGACTCTTAATCTCACAAAACAAACTGAGGGTTGTTGGGGGGAGGGGGGGTTGGGAGGGGGGGTGGGGTTATTATGGACATTGTGGAGGGATGTGCTATGGTGAGTGCGGTGACGTGTGTAAACCTGGCGATTCACAGACCTGTACCCCTGGGGAAAAAAATATATGTTTATAAAAAAATTAAAACAAAACAAAACAAAAAAACTATCTTTCAACCAGAAAAAAAAATAAATAAAAATAACTCATATGATACCAAGAATCTTGGAATAAGCATTGCAAGGTCTAGTCATGGCTCTGCCAGGTGTGATTCTTGACAAGGTGCAAAACCTCAGTGGGTCTCCATGCCTCAAATTAAATGTTAAGTAAGGTCTCTTCCCCTTCTAAAATCCATTTATTTGTAGTTTCTATGAATTTCCTCAGTCTCCATGTTTGCCTTAAACATAGTAATTATATATGTAAAATGATCTTTTCCTTATTTCCACCAAAATCTACCTTGAGCATATCTCCTTAATCCCTACTTGGACAGACTGGGAGTGGGTGTGGGGGTGTCTATCAGGTTTATTTTAAACTACTAGAAGGAAACAGCATAAGAATATCTGAGCCAACATACAAGCACATAAAGTGAAATGCTTACCTAGGAATACAGGTGATTAGAAATTAGTTACGGTCTGTTATCTGGAAAGAACAATAAACTATGATGACAGTAGCTAGAACTATAATTTCCTTTGAATCAATAAAAATAACCCCGAGCCATTAGAGTGATAATACCTAATAATTTATAACCAATACCCTGTAAGCTAAGTGCAGAAACGCAGCTGTTCCTTTCAAATTATCTAGATCAGGAATCAATACTAAGTGCACAAGTTCTATACACTGAAAAAAGGAATCAAGAAGACACTCCTTGGTAGGAGGAAGCAGCGTACCTAAGGGAGAAGTACACTGTTTTATCTTTTCTTTCTTTCTTTTTTTTTTTTTTAAAGAGCGGGTACCTGTTTATTACCTTTATAAATGGAAAAAAATAAAGCTTACTTACACCCAGCTTTTCCCCATAAGGAGATGCTATCTGAATTAAGTAGTTTCATTTTATATCCTTATTCTGGGTACATAAGTCATCAAACCACAATGTCAGATCAAGTCAGAGCACCCCAGTCACCACTTCATAAGAAAGGGAAAAATGCAATGGTTTTAGAAGTATTTGAATCTAAGGAACTTCCTGTACAGATGGATTATGGATTAAGCTTCCAACCTGTGGAGTTCTCTATCTCTACGTAAAAATCAATACCCTTCAGATGACAAAAGAATTACTACATGTTATGAAATGTCATGGAAAACAGCACTAGCCCACTGAGACCAAGGCATGGATTCTAATTCTGGTCTTTCCATCTAAATTTGAGTGAATCATTTGTACTTTCTGATTCACTTTTCCAACCTGTAAAGTGAAGGGACTGGGTAAGATCATCTTAGCCTTTATTTTTCTCTATTACTAAAAATTCCTAAATGCTTAGAATTCACCACTTGCTTACCAATATGTGAGAAGCGTCTCATATTAACCTTAATCCACACAAAAAGCCAACTATCCTTATTAATAAGAGTATCTAGAAATTAGAAATCAGGAGTCACTAAAATTGAATGATGGACATTAAGGCCTAAGGTCTGTGAAAAAGAACTTTAACTGCTATAAATTAGGTTTGCTTCCATCAAAAAAAATAAAAAGGACCACAATTCTAAATATATAGATGAATTAAATAAATGAAAAGGTCTATAATGAGCTAGCTAGAGAATTTTTTTTAAAACTCATTGATGAAGTTGTATCTATTCCAAAAGAGAGATGGAGTTTACACATATACACACCGCTTTATTACCTGAATATAGGGCAATAAAAATAATAATGACATCTACTCACTTTGACAGAGATACTCCTCCAGCTTTCCCAATCATCTCCTCATGATGTAATACTGAGTGGTTCCATGGAATCTGAAGGAACTTTAAGAGTGTTCTCATCCACCGTTCAGGATGCAAGACAAGTTGTTCATAGTGAACTAACATGCATTTTTTATAGCCAACTTCCATACACTGGTTATACATGGTCTCTATGGCACGATTCCATTTGGTCAAACAGTCTCTGTAACTGTTCAGGTCAAACCCAGCTATGGTAACTTTCCGAGAAATCATTGAATGTACTGATGCCCGGCCATCTCGGACCATCAGGAGAAATTTGGCATTGGGGAATAACCTAGCAAGGTAAGTTAAGGATTTCAGGGCAAAGGGATCTTTATTACATAAATAAGGAGCTGGTTCTCCGTGCTTAACAATAATTTCTAGTAGGAAGGCTTGCATGGCAGAATCCAGCACTTCATCGGTGACACCAGCCTCATCCAAGCGTATTTTCTCTTTACTTGACCGTGACCACATCTGCTTCAGGGCCAGGATTCGGGGAATCACCCTGGTTTCCTCTCCACAGCGAATATCGGGGTGTGCATCTAGCATGGCCCTCATGAGTGTGGTTCCACTCCGAGGCACACCTCCAATAAATATTAAAGGCATATCTTTGTGATAGGCAAAGGTTTTATTGGCTTTGACGTCCAGGCCAGTTCTCACAGTGGTCTTTATGCTCTCCAACTTGAGGGGCTGGCTACGTTCTTCTATTCGGTGATGGCATTCCATGGCGTGTTGGCCCAAGTAAAACACAGTCACAGAGCTAATCACCAGACATGCCAATAGTAAGTTCTGCTTCAGTTTTCCAACCATCTTGATGTGGTTATCTTGTTATTAAACAGATAGTCTGCTCAAAATAATTTTCAGAAAACGTTCAGGCCATCGAGATTCTATTGCAGAAAGAGGATGAACATCTAATGGGAAAAGGAAAAAGTTATTTTATCATCACATTAAGACTGTTTACCAAAAAAAGAAATTGTTTACAACTTAGTCATCAGTGATCACCATTACATTTTAGCTAGAAAGAAGCTGAAGCAGTCTTAAATACTGTGATGTTCTTGGAACATAAGTATACATAAATGCAAGCAAAAAGAAATCATTTCTAATCAGAAACAGCTTTTCTTAATGTAATAACTCTGAAGCTGGGGTGCCTGGGTGGCTCAGTGGGTTAAAGCCTCTGCCTTCAGCTCAGGTCATGATCCCAGGGTCCTGGGATCGAGCCCTGCATCTGGCTCTCTGCTCAGCAGGGAGCCTGCTTCCTCCTCTCTCTCTCTGCCTGCCTCTCTGCCTACTTGTGATCTCTGTCTGTCAAATAAATAAATAAAATCATTAAAAAAAAAACAACAACATACAATTCTGAAGGTAGGTACCTTGCAGAGAATGGCAAAATAAAACTAGTTCTATCAGTGAATCATGCAAATATTTAATATGTCCAAGTATGTCTGCAATCTAACCACTGGCATTCAGATTTGCTTCACCCCAAAGAAGTCATTACCCTCCATTCTACTCTAAAGAGAAATTACAGAAGAAATATACAACTGCCAAAACTTTAACAAAGATTCAGTTTATTTATCCCACAAGGCATTTATTTAGATACTACAGGCCAGATACTTGGGCTTGGCTGAGGATAAGCTTTGACAACTACAATACAGTGACTCCTGCTCTCAGGAAACAGTCTCATGAACAGACAGATGTGCAAACGATGACAAAATGCACCCAGAGCCTTAGTAGAAACAAGCCAACAGGACAAAGAAAGTATAATGAAAAGAAGTACATAAGTCTACCAGAGGAAGCTATAAAAGCCTCAAAAGAAAGAGGAAGGGGTACTCTCAGCAGTAGGAACCTGTGTACAACTTCCTGCGCACAATGACACGACAGAACACACCCAAGAGGGAGGGTACTCTCAGCAGTAGGAACTTGCACAAAGACATGACTGAACACAGCATGTTTAGGAAACAAGAAGTCATTCGGGAGAACTGGTGAACAGTGTGTGAAGACAATTATGCAGTCATGACTGGCGAGCTCTTTGCCAATGAAGAGGTGCATGGAGGCAAAGAGGAGACATGAAAGGAATGATAGGAAGGTAAGCACCAGCGCAGATACGAAACACCCGAACTTTGAATGTGCTCCTCTACGCACATGAAGATCCACCGGCAGAGGAAAGGTCACACTGTCTTAAGACACTTGAGCCCAATCATTGTCCACTAATCTACGCTGACAGGAAGGCAGCCCCTAGAGAGCCATGCTTAGAAATGAAAACAATGTTAAGTGTGTGGGTGTGCATTTGAGCAGCTGCATCAGCATATACTTACATGAAATGTCCATACAAGGCAAATTTAAAGAGACAGAAAGCAGAGGTTGGAAGCAGGAATTTAATGACAAATAGGCATGAAGTGACTTTTTACAGGAATGGAAATGTTCTAAAACTGGACTGCTGTGTTATTACACACCTCTAGAAAACTTACTAAAAAATCACAGAATTGGACACTTACAATGGTAAATCTTATTGTACGTAAGTTATACCTCAACACAGCTGGTTGTTTTCTTTTTTTTTTTAAGGAATACTTTCCTAGAAAAATATTTTGAGAGTCTCAGTAGGATACACCAAGATCTGGTTTTTGTTTACTCATATATCCATTCCTTTCATTGCATATCTGAACACATATTATGTGCCAGGCAATGTACCTGTAAGGACCTATTTAGAAACTGTCCCTGCTCCCCTTCCCCCAGGGGATTTACTTGGAGACAAGTCCCGGAAACCATCTTCAGGTAACAAAGCCCAGATACAAAGGTGGGTCAGGCCAGGTGGAGACATCCGATCAGTGGGGGGATGCCTACTGTCTCCCTGGTTACCAAGGAGTATGGGCCCGCCCTTTGGGAGCCTTTTGGGCTCCAATCCCAATCAAGGTGTAACAGGCTGGTTCAAATGTCTACTAGGGTCAATTGTGACTCAGTTGGTCACCTAGCATCACTGTGGAGTTTCCTGTGTGTGTTACAATCTCATTGGCCACCTGTGCATGGCCCGGCCTGACCGCATGGCCTTTGCCCTTAAAAGCTAGACTGTGAAACAGAGAAGGGTCGCCCTCTCCTGTAAGAGGTGCGGCCCCGAACGTTCGGTTAGATTCTTGATTCTTGGCGCGAAATAAAGCTTTGCTTGACCTTCGCTTTGTATCAGTCTCACTCCTTTAATCACGGACCCGTTATTGGGGCATAACAGTACTGTACTATAAAGCTACAACATAGGAAAACAAAGTGAGAATACATTGAGATTAAACGATCAGCTTAATAAGACAGCAAAGAAAGGGCGCCTGGGTGGCTCAGTTGGTTGAGCGGCTGCCTTCGGCTCAGGTCATGATCCCGGACTTCCAGGATCGAGTCCCACATCAGGCTCCCCGCTCCTTGGGGAGTCTGCTTCTCCCTCTGACCTTCTCCTCTCTCATGCTCTCTCTCATTCATTCTCTCTCAAATAAATAAATAAAATCTTAAAAAAAAAAAAAAAAAAAAAAAGACCACAAAGAAAAAAGCACTGATTAAGAACACTGGTAGTAGGGCACCTGGGTGGCTCTGCTGATTAAGTGTCTGACTCTTGATTTTGGCTCAGGTAATGATCTCAGGGTCATGAAATCGAGCCCTGCATGGGCTGTGCTCTGGGTGTGGAGCCTGTTTAAGATTCTCTCTCCAGGGGCGCCTGGGTGGCTCAGTGGGTTAAAGCCTCTGCCTTCGGCTCAGGTCATGATCCCAGGGTCCTGGGATCGAGCCCCATATCGGGCTCTCTGCTGGGCAGGGAGCCTGCTTCCTCCTCTCTCTCTCTCTGCCTGCCTTTCTGCCTACTTGTGATCTCTATCTGTCAAATAAATAAATAAAATCTTTAAAAAAAAAAAAAAAAGATTCTCTCTCCATCTCCATCTCCCTCTGCCCCTCCTCCCCTGACCCTTGTGCTCTCTCTAAAACATGAACAAAGAACACTGGTAGCAACATAGCACTGAACTATCTATACAGAAAACTGCACCCATGATATAAAAGACACACTTAAGATGTTATACTAGTATTCAGTTTAAAAGGGGGCAGATGGAAAGAAAAGAAAACAATGGAAAGAAAAGAGTAATAGATAGGTTGCAAAATTAAGATTTAACCCTAGAATAATAATATTTTGGTTGAAAATTATAAGCACAAATGAAGAAAACATTGCTGAAATGGAAAAAAATTATCTATAGATGTGAGGACCAACATTTTAAGCAAAATAAACGACAATAAACCCAATCTGGACACATTCTGGCAGTTTCAAATAACCTTCAATTTCAAGTGTGAAGAAAATACTTCTGTGGGCTTTCAAAGAAAATAAGGACCAAAGGATCAAATAACAACCTGGCATCAGATGTATCTACCACACTAAACACTTATCCTCTGGTTTCCTAGTAGTCCCATTCTTTATTTTTCAAACTTCCTACAGAATATTTGTTACTTCTCAGAGTGGGTAAAGAAAAACAAGTATTTTTAAAATAACAGGGACAGGGATGCCTGGGTGGCTCAGTCAGTTAAAGTTTCTGCCTTCAGCTCAAGTCATGATCCCAGGGCCCTGGGGGTGGGTCCTGAGTTGGGTTCCCTGCTCAGCAGGAAGCTTGCTTCTCCCTCTACCCTTCTCCCTTCTCCCGCTCATGTGTGCATGTGCTCGCGCTCTCTCTCTCTCTCTCTCGTGTGCACACGCACGCAAAAAATAAATAAAATCTTTTAAAATAATAGGGACAGACTACCTAAAAAGATTACATTTAGGTAGAGATCTGAAGAGTGAACAGGATATAGGCAAAGTGAAGAGAACATTCTAAGCAAAAGCAAGTAGATATACGACAGTCCTGCAATGGAAGGCCATTTCAAAGCTTTCAAGGAGCAGGGTAAAGCAGGAGAAAAAGTGGGTGAACAATGAAACCTGAAAAATGGGCAGGGGTCAGATCATAAATCCTGTGGATCAGTTTAGGAATATGACATTTTATGAAAGATGCAATCAGATGTGGCTGATTTAAAAATTTTAAGCAGGGAGTTACTTAATCCTATTTTAGGTTCATACAGTCTCATCCTGGCCAAAACCATCTTAAAAAAGAACAATGCTGGAATATTCACAATTCCCAATCTCAAAACTTACTACAAAGCTAGAGTAATGAAGAGAATGTAGACCTGGATAAAAACAAGCATATGAAAGAATAGAATAGGGTTATAAATCCAGAAATACACCCTTACATCTTCGGTTTTCTTTTTTTTTTTTTAATTAAGTTTTTTATTTTAAATTCCAGTATAGTTAACACACAGTATTATATTAATTTCAAGTGTACAATATAGTGATTCAACAATTTTACATATTGGTCAGTGCTCATCATGGTAAGCACATTCTTTAATCTCCATTACTTATTTCACGAATTCCCCACCCACCTCCCCTCTGGTAACCATCAGTTTGTGCTCTGTTACTAAGAGTCTGTTTCTTGGGGCATCTGGGTGGCTCAGTGGGTTAAGCCTCTGCCTTTGGCTCGGGTCATGATCTTGGAGTCCTGGGATCAGGCTATCTGCTCAAAGGAGATCCTGCTTCCCCCTCTCTACCTGTCTCTCTGCCTGCTTGTGATCTCCCTCTATCAAATAAATAAATAAAAATTCTTAAAAAAAAAAAAGAGTCTGTTTCTTGGTTTGTTGCTCTCTCTTTTCTCCCTTGTTCATTTGTTTTTTCTTAAATTACACATATGAGTGAAATCATATGGTATTTGTCTTTCTCTAACTTATTTCACTTAGCATTATACTCTCTAGCTCTATCCATGCTGCAAATGGCAAGATTTCATTCTTTATGGCTGAGTCATATTTCATTGTGCATGCGTGTGCGTGTGTATGAATATATAAATATATACCACCTCTTTATCCATTCATCCACTGACGGCCACTGGCCTACCTCTGTATCTTGGCTACTGTGAACAATGCTGCTATAAACAGGGGTTCATGGGGGCGCCTGGGTGGCTCAGTGGGTTAAGCCTCTGCCTTCAGCTCAGGTCATGATCCCAGGGTCCTGGGATCGAGCCCTGCATCTGGCTCTCTGCTCAGCAGGGAGCCTGCTTCCTCCTCTCTCTCTACCTGCCTCTCTGCCTACTTGTGATCTCTGTCTGTCAAATAAATAAATAAAATCTTTAAAAAAATAAATAAACAGGGGTTCATGTATACCTTTGATTTTTTTGGGGGGGAGGTAATTTGGGATTAAATACCCAGCAGTGCGATTACTAGGTCCTATGGTAGTTCTATTTTTAACTTTTTGAGGAAACTCCATACTGTTTTCCACAGTGGCTGCACCAGGTTGCATTCCCACCATGAGTGCATAGGGTTCCTTTTCGTCCACATCCTTATCAACACTTCTTGTTTTCACATATTTTTTTATTTTGACCATTCTGACAGGTGCAATATGATATCTCATTGTAGTTTTGATTTGCAATTCCCTGATAATGACTGATGTGGAGCATCTTTTGATGTGGTCAATTGATTCTTGACAGGGTACTGAGACAACTGTGTGAGGAAGGAACACCCTTTTCAACAAATGGTATTAGGAAAATTGGATATCCACATGTAAAAGAAAGAAGCTGAATACCTGTTCACAAAACTTTACTCAAAAGGAACTAGAGGGGCGCCTGGGTGGCTCAGTTGGTTGGGCGACTGCCTTCAGCTTAGGTCATGATCCTGGAGTCCTAGGATCAAGTCCCACATTGGGCTTCCTGCTCAGCAGGGAATCTGCTTCTCCCTCTGAACTTCTCCCCTCTCATGCTCGCTCTCTCTCTCTCTCTCTCATATTCTCTCTCTCACATAAATAAATAAAATCTTTAAAAAAAAATTAACTAGAGACTTAAATGTCAGAGCTAAAACTATAAAACTCTGAGATTAGAGAGGTATAAATCTTTGTGGCTGCAGTTCCTTAGACATAAGACCAAAAGTACAAGAGACAAATTAAAAACAGATGAATTAGATTTCATCAAAATTAAAAACATTTGTGCTTCAAAGAACATCATCCTTCTTTGATGTGAAAGTGAAAGAAATCAAAAGATGGGAGAAACTAACTAGTCATGTATCTGATAAAGGACTCATAGCCAGAATATATAAAGAACTATTATAATTCAACAATAAACACAAATAACCCAATTAAAAAGTAGGCAAAAACCCATATAGACATTTCTCCAAAGAAGAGACACAAATGGCTAACATGCACATAAGATGTTCAATATTCTTCAGGAAAATGCAAATCAAAACTACTTCACACCCACTAGATGGCTACAATCAAAAACAAAAATAAATAACAAGTGGTGATAAAGACGTGGAGAAACTGGAATATACACTGCTCATACACTGCTGGTGGGTGGGATGTAAAATGCTGCAGCCAGTTTAGACAAGTTTGGCAGTTTCTCAAAAGGTTAAATGTAGAACTAACATATGATCCAGCAATTCTACACAAGAGAAATAAAAACGTGCTCACAAAAAACTCGTGCAAAGCATCACTATTTATAGCTAGAAAACAGCAACAACACAAATGTCGACCAACTGACAAATGTATAAACAAAACATAGTATATCCAAACAACAAAGCCATAAAAGGAGTGAAGTACTGATCTACAATTCAATATACACAAACTTTGAAAACATTATGCTAATTGATTAAAAGAAACTCATAAATGACCACATTACACGATTCCATTTATATGAAGTGTCCAAAACAGGCAAATCTGTAGAGACAGAAAAATTAGTAGTTGCCTGGGGCTGAAGGGAAAGGGAAGATGGAAGTTGACTACTACATAGTTTCTTTCTGGGGTAATTAAAGTGTTCTAAACCTAGATTGTAGAGAAGTTTTTGGTATGTGGTTACATCTCAATAATATTGTGTTAAAACAACAACAACACGCTACACACTTCATAGAATGGCTAAAATAAAAAACACTGACACTATCAAGTGCTGACAAGCATGAGTAACTGGACTTCTTTATTTCTGGGAATGCACAATGCTACATCTGAAGAAGTGTTCTGTAGATCCTAATAGTGTAAACATACACTTATCATACAACCCAATCACTGTACTCCTGAGCATTTATCCTAGAGAAACGAAATCTATGTTTACACAAAACCTGCACATGAATGTCTACAGCAGCTCTATTCATAATCACCAAAAACTAAAAACACATGCAATGTGTAAATCAGATAAACTATGGTAAATCCACTGATATAATACTCCTCAGCAATGAAAAAGAACAAACTCTTAATACACACAACAACGCGGATGAATCCCAAAGACACTACGTATAACATATAAAAAGAAAGAAGACAGTCTCAAAACAGTTCTATTCATAAAATATTCTCAAAAGGCAAAACTACAGATCATTGGATGCCAGAAGACTGTAAATTTATTTTTTTTTAAAGATTTTATTTATTTATTTGAGAAAGAGTGAGTGAGAGAGAGAGCATGAGCAGGGTTGGGGGAAACAAGAGGGAGAAGGGAAAGCAAACTCCTCACTGAGCAGGGAGCCGGATGCGGGGCCATCATGACTCAGCCAAAAGCAGTTGCTTAACTGACTGAGCCACCCAGGCTCACAAGACTGTAACTTTAAAGGGATATAACAAAATAAAGTTTTCTGGGATGATGGAACTATTTATTCTGTGTTCTGTGTTCTGTGGTAGTTGTTACACAAATCAATATATGTATTAAAATTCACAGAAATATGCACCGATATAAAAAGTCTATTTTACTGAATGATAATCTTTAAAACAAAACAAAAAATATTAACTGAGAAATTTGCGAGGAAATGTGGGGGACAGGGAAAAATGATTGAAGATCAAAAACAGGAGAGTTTATGATTCTGAATCTTCTAATTAATGTTTCTGGTCAAGTATTATTTAGTGGTGATAAATTCAGTGGTAATAGGAATACATTAAACAAATGATGGGTTTTACTGACAAGAGCAGAGAAATGATCCTAGAAAAATTTTCTCATGTTTTCCATTTTATAAACACTGGGATGAAATAAAAACTCATTTAAGTCTGAACAAAGCAAATAAAACTTACTTAGTGAATCAAAGACAAGTGCTCTTAGGGAACCAAATTAACTCTAATAATGGTGGGTTTCATTTTAGATAGTTCTATAGGAATGATTCCTCTAGCACATTTCATTTGTTTGTGCTGTGGCAGATGCATACTGCATGTTGTATGAGAGAAGAGCAGTAATCACTAAGAAATCACTCGAAAATGGCAAAGCTTTTTGATATAATTTAGTACTATATGTATCTTAAATTACATTTAACTTACCAACCTCTGACTTCAATATGTAATAAATAAATGAGTCTTTTTCAAAAATTACCTGAGCAACAATTTAAAATTTAATGTACAAAAGCAAGATACCCATAAACCAACTCTTCCCCAAGCACATATCAGATACAAAATATTCACCAACCAAAAGCTAACATGACAAAAACCACTAAGTTACTACAGCAGCAACCAACAGTATCTGATAACTTTGCATTAAAATATCCCAAATTCTCAGTAAAATATATAAAAAAACAAAAACTGGAAAAATATTAACATATTTATTTGTCCAGAAGCATACTTTGCATAATACTTTACTGAAAGGACCCATAACAAAACTGTGAGTTTGCTCCTTGGTGAGGTACAGGTAGAGACTACCCCAAAGCAGAGCTGGCAAACAAAGGAAACTATCTGCAGCAAATAAAGGGAATCATGAAGAATAACTTCCAAAGTAGTGAATCCCTGAGCAGGGGTGAGCGGGTTCCTTCTATTTAGGGTTAGGACAAATACTCAGAAAGGGAAGCTCTGTCATTATAAGGGTGGGCATAAGGTTGCACTCTCGTACTTAGAAAACAGGCCTATATATACATCCTATGTTATGTTATTGAAGCTTGTGCTCCTTCCAGGAAGGAGACTTTAACATTACAAGGAAGAAGATATAACCATTAAAGGGGCTATATGGGCATGCTCTGAGATCCTGTATAAACTGGATGGGGTTTGGGGCTCCTTATCTCAGGAAAGGAATGCAGAGCTTTGCTTATGAAACACCACTGGAATTTTTTTTACCATTGATTTATTGTCCCTGATATGGTTAGGCTATTTCCTGGCCTGGTAGACTTAGTTTTTGCATTCCTTTTATTTCCTTAAAATTATTAACTACTGGGGCGCCTGGGTGGTGCAGCTGGTTAAGTGTCAGACTCTTGGTTTTAGCTCAGGTCGTGATCTCAGGGTCGTGAGATTAAGCCCTGCCTAGGCTCCAAGCTTAGCACAAAATCAGCTTGAGTCTCTCTCCTTCTCTTGACCCTTCAACTTAATGCTCAATCTCTTTCTAAAATAAATAAATCTTAAAAAACAAAACAGAACAAAAACCCTTAACTACTTAGGTTTTTGCATTTCTTTCTAATTCTGATCTCCAAGAAAGTTCTGCAAGAAGTGCGCTTGGGTAAGCAAGGCACAGATCATGGTGGGGGGGGGGGGCAACAGCTGGGGGCTTAAAATGGCCTCTCAGTGGGGCACCTCGGTAACTCAGTGGGTTAAGCCTCTGCCTTCAGCTCAGGTCATGGTCTAAGGGACCTGGGATCGAGCCCCACATCAGGCTCTCTGCTTGGCGGGGAGCCTGATTCCCCCTCTCTCTGTCTGCCTCTCTGGCTACTTGTGATCTCCCTCTCTGTCAAATAAATAAATAAATAAATAATCTTTTAAAAATGGCCTCTCAGTGTCACAAAGGTCATATCTTTCTTTTTCTGGGGACACCTAACTCTTTCTGCTTACAGATCTACCAACATTTATTTGGCCAACTCTCTATTATGATTTACTTGTTTTTAAACTTTCATGACTCTAACACTGTGATAAATATTCTTATATAAACAAACATCTTTGTCCATATGATTATATTTTCTTTTTTTTTTAAGATTTTATTTATTTGACAGAGATCACAAGTAGGCAGAGAGGCAGGCAGAGAGAGAAGAGGAAGCAGGCTCCCTGCTGAGCTGAGAGCCGGATGTGGGGCTCGATCCCAAAACCCTGGGATCATGACCTGAGCGGAAGGCAGAGGCTTTAACCCACTGAGCCACCCAGGCGATTATATTCTTAAACTAAAGTTCTGAAAGAGGAATTGCTAGGTCAAAGTGTGTGGAATACTGAGTGTGGGATATGCTCAATTTTAAAACATTTAATACATATTTGATTCATATCCTTCTCATATCTTACATCCAAACCTGATAAAAATTCTGTTGGCTCTATCTTCAAAATATAGTCACAATCTGACCACTTCATTTGCACCACCAGCATCTCTCTCCAGGATTATGGAAAGATATCCTTATTTCTACTCCTGTCCCTTATTCTCAACTCAACAGTGAGAGGGATTTTTTTTTTTTAAGATTTTATTTATTTATTTTTCAGAGAGAGAGAGAGAGAGCGAGAGAGCAAGAGAGCACAAATAGGCAGAGCAGCAGACAGAGGGTGAGGGAGAAGCAGGCTCCATGCTGAGCAAGGAGCCTGATGTAGGGCTCAATCCCAGGACCCTGGGATCAGGACCTGAGCCAAAGGCAGACGCTTAACCAACTGAGCCACCCAGGCGCCCCTAAATCTTACCCATTCTTCAAAGGTTGCTTTTAATTTTATCATGTATATTTTATTTACTCAAAAAGTTAAAAAAAAGAAAAGATTTTATTTATTTATTTCACAGACAGAGAGACAGCGAGAACAGGAACACAAGCAGGAGGAGTGGGAGAGAGAAAAGCGGGCACCCGCCATGCAGAGAGCCTGATGTGGGGCATGATTGCAGGATCCTAGGATCATGACCTCAGCCGAAGTCAGATGGTTAACGACTGAGCCACCCACACACCCCTACTCCAAAAGATTTAAGCTCAGAAATTCAGAGTCCTTGTCTAGGTTTCATCCCCCTACCACAGCATGAGTAACAGAGCATGAGGTCACACTGCACACTGAGTCCTCAAAAAGCATTAGTAAACCAACCAAACTGGGAAGTACATTGCTCTAGACAAGAGATGCTGCGGAAATGAAGTCTCTATTCACACCTTGATATGAATTCTCCTCATTCTTTTTTTAAAAAGTAACCCCATAATTTAAGTAGAAAGTACATCAAAAGCTGGTCTGACCATTATCATTATATATTCAACCACTGTGCACATGCACATACACACACACAAAGACACACAAAAGCACATGTATCCACACACAGAGACCTTTGTCCATTTCACTAATTTTCAAACAAGCAGTATCAGTATTTTCCCAACTGGGACATTCACAGAGCTGAGGCTGAGCTAGAAGAGAACACAAAAAAGTTCAGTCTTGTTTTTGTCTCCAGGGGAAAGAAAAAACATTAAACACTGCAAAAAACATATCTGAAAAATCACTATTAACAGGACCACTGTTTCTCAGCAAGCCAAATGCAAGACTCCCAGAAATGACTCTCTAGAGAAGAGAGTGTTGACCTTATACTTCCTTACTTAGATCTTTACAAATTTTATAAAGATTTCCAATCAAAAACAGTGATCAGTAAACAGAAGTAGGGGTATAGAGGTCAGTAGTCAGAAAGGCTGTACCAAACACTCAAGTGCACATAGTCCCAGGCATGAGTACCCATGAGCACATACATCACACCCTGCTTTTATAATCACAAAGTGGCCATGTGCTCCATACAAAGAGATGATGAGCAAATGCCCTAGGAAAAGATAAATTAAACAAAGTAACAATCTCTAAAATGTTTCTTTACAATGTTACCCGTTAGCTCCTCTCTTGGGCCTATTCAACCAATAGAGCAAGTAGCAACAGCCAATGCCATTTTGCCTCCTGTCTAAACTCTGTTCCACAGTGGGTTTCTCTATTCCCTAAATTTTTTAGCAAAAGGAAACGTAAGTATATCACGCCTTTAAACTTGTCAATTAATATCTTTCCAGGGGTTAATTTAAATTACAGTTTTGCCATTCCACAGAAACTTCCAGTAAACAAACCACTGTCGCAAGACCAATTCTCATGTCAGCTCATAGAGCTGGGGGAACACCTTTTTCTTGTCATACATTGGGGTCTGCAACTAGAACCACTGACAACAAATGGCAAATGACAAAAAGAATATGGTATACACAGCTGATAATCTTTGGGAAGTCTACTGGAACCCATTTTCTTAAAGGAGCAGTGTTCTGGGATTTTGTTTTCAAAAAACCCCTGGCCGAGAAGAGCCAGTCAAACACAAAGAACTGGACCTAAACCCTATGACATAAATAGACACAAGAGCACAAGTTAAACTCAAACATAACATTTTCAATGATTCCAGTGGAATAAAATGATGTCTGGGAAATGTTTCAAAAATATCTGACAGCAGCTGTATGAGTAGGGAGGGGAGTTATATGTGAAATCAGATGGCTATGAGTTAATAACTACTAAAGCTGAGTGATGGGTACCTGAGGATTCAATATCATTTTCTCTATTTTTGGATATGACTGAAAATTTTCATAATAAATGGTTAACGTGACAAAATATAAAGTTTAAGTTGCCAAATTCTAACCTTCTCGGATCTGTAAGTCAGAGTCATTGTAGGCTAACCATTCTTCCAGATTCTTCATTCATGTTTCTCATCTATGTATACTACCCTTGAGAGGGAACACACACAAAAGCAAATTTGCTCAAATTATATACTTTCATTCAATAATTCAATTATATAATGTTTCTACTAATCTCCTAACGTTTAGAATTAAAAGGAGAAAAAAAAAGCAAGCGCTGAATTAATGTAATACTAAAAAAAAAAGCCTAGTGTATTAGGCCTGGGCTCTAATCTGAAATCCATTTTTTTTAAGTTTATGAAACTAGTTAAATCATAGAGCATCAACTTCTTCATCCGTTAAATAAGGATGATAATGATAATGAACTCTTTTTTGCACTTAAAGTAGAAATTATAAAAAGAAGACTGGAGAAAAAATGCAAAAACATTAAAAAATATGCAAGTTCTCTTTTTCTTTCACAATGCTGCTAGGAGAGTCAAGTGGATAATGTGTTTTAAAGGGTTTTTAAAGAACAGGAGCCTGAAACAAGATGAAGCCAAGGTCGACACCAAAGCACACAATAATTAAAATGGCAAAAATTAAAAGATAAAGAGAGAATCTTAAAAGCAAGAAGAAAAAAGCAGTTACATATGAGGGAAACCCCATAAAGCAATCAGTGGATTTTTTAGTAGGAACTTTGCTGGCCAGAAGAGAATAGCATGATATAGTCTAAATGCTGAAAGGAAAAACCTACAACCAAGACCTAAAGACACAGACAGAGTGAAAATGAAGAAATAGAGAAAGACGTTCCATGCAAATGGAAATTGAAAAAAAAAAAAAATGCTGGGGTAGAAACACTTATATAAGACAAATTAAACTTTAAGACAAAAACTGCAGCAGGGAACAAAGAAGAGCATTACATAGTGATGAAGGGATCAAAATCAATCCAACAAGAGTACACAGCAATTCTAAATATCTATGCATCCAACAATGAAGCACCTAAATAATAAAGCAAACATTAATAGACATAAAGGGAGGAACTAACAGGAATACAAGAACAGTAAGGGATTTTAACACATTTTCATCAATGGATAGGTCACACAGGCAGAAAATCAATAAGGAAACAGTGGCTTTGAATGATACATTAGACCAGAAGGTCTTAATAGAGAGATACAGAACATTCCATCCCAAGACAGCAGAATACATACATTCTTTTCAAGTGCACCTGGAACATTCTCCAGGACAGATCACATTCGGCCACAAAACAAGTCTCAATAAGTTTTAAAAGACTAAAGCAATACCAAGCATCTTTTCCAACCACAATGGTATGAAACTAGAAATCCACAAGAAAAGAACTAGAAAAACACACAACCACATGGAGGTTTAACAACATGCTACTTAACAACCAATAGGTCAATGAAGAAATCAGAGGAAATTAAAAAATACATGGAGACAAATAAAAATGGAAACACAATGGTCCAAAACTTTGGGATACAGCAAAAGCAGTTCTAAGAGGGAAATTTATAGCAATACATGCCTACCCCAAGAAACAAGAAAAATCTCAAATAAACTATCAAAACTTACACCTAAAGAATTATGGGGGAAAAAAGAATAAAGCCCAAAGTTAATATAAGGAAGGAAATAATAAACAGCAAAATTAATTAAATCAAGACAAAAAACCCACAAAAGATAAATGAAACTAAGAGGTGAATCTTTGAAAAGATAAGGAAAATTGATAAACCTTTAGCCAGACTCTTCAAGTAAAAAAAGAGAAAGAACTTATATACATAAAATGAAAAATGAGAGAGGACAAATAACAATCAACACTGCAGAAATACAAAGGAATATAAGAAATTACTACGAAAAATTATATGCCAACAAAACCACCTAGAAGAAATGGGTAAGTTCCTAGAAACAATCTTCCAAAACTGAATGATGAAGAAGTAGAAAATCTGAAAAGACCAATTATAGTAAGAAAATTGAATCAGTAATCAAAAATCTCCACCACACCAAAGTCCAAGACCAGATGATTTCACAGGTGAGATCTACCAAATGCTTAAAGAAAACTTAATACCTATTGCTCTCAAACTATTCCAAAAATAGAAGAGGAAGGAAACCTCCCAAATACATTCTAAAAGGCCAACATTACCCTGACCCAAAGCCAGACAAAGACACTACAAAAAAAGAAAACTACAGACCAATATCTCTAGTGAACATAGATACAAAATCGTTAACAATATATTGGCAAACTAAATTCAACAACACAGTAAAAAAAATAATTCACCACAACCAAATGGGATGTAACAAGATTCAATTAAAAAATGTAGGATGGGGGGGCGCCTGGGTGGCTCAGTGGGTTAAGCCGCTGCCTTCGGCTCAGGTCATGATCTCAGGGTCCTGGGATCGAGTCCCGCATCGGGCTCTCTGCTCAGCGGGGAGCCTGCTTCCCTCTCTCTCTCTCTCTCTGCCTGCCTCTCTACTTGTGATCTCTCTCTGTCAAATCAATAAATAAAATATTAAAAAAAAAAAAAAATGTAGGATGGGGTGCCTGGGTGGCTCAGTGGGTTAAAGCCTCTGCCTTCGGCTCAGGTCATGATCTCAGAGTCCTGGGATCAAGCCCCGCATCGGGCTCTCTGCTCCTCAGGGAGCCTGCTTCCCCCTCTCTCTCTGCCTGCCTTTCTGCCTACTTGTGATCTCTGTCTGTCAAATAAATAAACAAAATCTTTAAAAAAAAAAAAAAAATGTAGGATGGCTGGGTGGTTCGTTCAGTTAAGGTTCTGCCTTCAGCTCGGGTCATGATCCTGGGTGGTTCAATTAAGTATCTGCCTTCAGCTAGGGTCATGAGCCCCACATCGGGCTCCCTGCTCAGTGGAAACCCTGCTTCTCCCTATCCCTCTGCCTGCCACTCCCCATCCTGTGCTCTCTGTCAAATAAATAAAATCTTAAAAAACAAATTAAAAATGTGATACATCACATTAACAAGAGAAAGGATAAAAACCATCATATCAATAGATTCAAAAAAAGCATTTGACAAAATAGAACATCCATTAATAATGAAAACGCTCAACAAAGTGGATCTAGAGGAACATACCACAACATAATAAAGACCATATGTGAAAAACCCGCAGCTAACATCATACTCAATGGTGAAAAACCGGGAGTTTTCTCCTAAGATCAGAAATAAAATGAAGATTCCACTCTCATCCTTTTTATTCAACATAGTACTGGAAGTCCTAGCCATAGCAATCAGATAAGAAAAATAAAAGGAATTCAAACTGGTGAGAAAGACATAATACTGTCACCATTTGCAGACATTTCTATATATAGAAAACCCTAATAACTCCCTCAAAAAACTATGAGAACCAATAAAGGAATTTAGTAAAGTTGCAGAGTACAGATTTAATACACATAATCTCTTGCATTTCTATACACTAACAACAGTTAGTATTAAAAGAAAATAATCTCATTTACAATTGCACCAGAAAGAATAAATTACCTAGATGTAAATTTAACCAAGCAAGAGAAAGAACTATACTCTAAAACCTGTAAGACATTCATGAAAGAAACTGAAGACAACACAAACAAACGTAAAGACACAACTATCCTCATGGACTGGAAGAATTAATATTGTTAAAGTTAGAATGTCCATACCACCTAAAGCAATCTACAGATTTAATGCAATCTTTATCAATATACTAATAGTATATTTCACTGAACTAGAACAATCTCAAAATTCATATGGAACCATAAAAGACCCCTAAATAAATAAAGGAGCCTTAAGGAAGAACAGAGCTGGAGGTATCACAAATCTCAGATTTCAAGATAAACTACAAAGCTATACTAATCAAAACAGCATGGTCCTGGCACGAAGAAAGACATATGGATCTGCATATAGATCTGAATGTAACAGGATAGGGAGCCCAGAAATAAAACTGTGCTTACACAGTCAATTAATCTATGACAAAGGAGGCAAAAATATATAATGGGGGAACGACAGCACCATCAATAAATGGTGATGGGAAAACTGGATATAGCTACCTGCGAAAGAATGAAACTTTCTTACTTTTCTCACTTTCTTACACTACACACAAAAATAAACTCAAAATGGATTTAAAGACCTAAATGTGAGACCTGAAACCATAAAGCAGCTAAAAGAAAACATAAACACCAATTTCACGGACATTAGTCTTAGCAACATATTTATGGATGTGTCTCTGCAGGCAAGAGAAACAAAAGCAAAAATAAACTATTGGGACTACACCAAAATAAAAAACTTTTTCACAGCAAAGGAAACCATCAGCAAAACAAAAAGGCAATGTACTGGATGGCGGAAGATATTTGCAAATGATATATCCAATAAAGGGTTAATGCCCAAAATATAAAAAGAACTTATGCAATTCAACACCAAAAAGAACAAATAAAAAATGGGCAGAGGATATGAAGACATTTTCCCAAAGAAGACATACAGATGGCCAACAAACACATAAAAGATGCTCAACATCACTAATCACCATAGAAATGCAAATTAAAACCACAATGGGATATTACCTCACACCAGTAAGAATGGCTATTACCAAAAAGATAAGAAACAAGTGTTGAGTGAGGAGGTGGGGAAAAGAGAACCCTTGTGCACTATTACTGGGAATGTAAATAGGTACAACCAATAGGCAACCACTGTGGAACACTATGGAGGTTCCTCAAAAAAATTAAAAACAGAATATCATATAATCCACTCATTCCACTAATAGGTATTTATCCAAAGAAAATGAAATCATCCCTATGTTTATTGTAACATTATTTCTAATAGACAAAATATGAAAGCAGTCTATCAACAGATGAATGGAAAAGATGCAGTACATACATGTAAGTATGTATGTGTTTGTGTGTATGTGTGTATGATGAAATAGTAGTCAGAAAAAAAGAATGAAATCTTGCCATTTGCCACATGGATGGACCTAAAGGGCATTGCTGTAAGTGAAATAAATCAGACAGAAGAAGACAAATAACCATGTAATTTCACTTACACAAGGAATGTAAAAAAAAACAAATGAACAAACAAAAACAGAGTCATAAATACAGAGAACAAACTGGTGGTTGCCATAGTAGAGGGGGTTGGAGGGATGGGCAAAACAGGTGAAAGGAATTAAGAAGGTAGAAACTTACATTTATAAAATAAGTCACAGAGATAAAAAGTACAGCATGCAGAATATAGTCAATAATATTGTAATAATGTTGCATGGTAATGGATGGTGATTACACTTATCACTGTAAGCACTGAGTAATTCATAGAACTGTCAAGTCACTATGTTGTGGAAAAAAAGAGAGAGAGAGAAAACAAGAAAAAGACTCTTAATTAAGGAGAACAAACTGATGGTTACCAGTGGGGAGGCTGGTGGGGAGGCTAGGTTAAATAGGTGATGGGGATTAAGGGAAAGTGTGCATCATGAGAACTGGGTGATGTATGGAATGGCTGAATCACTATATCATATACCTGAAACTAATATAACACTGTAGGTTAACTGAAATTAAAATAAAAATTTTTAAATCACTATGTTGTACACCTGAAACTAACACAACATTGTATGTCAACCATACTTCAACAATTTAAAAAAAAGACCACGGGCTGTGGCACCCTTCCCGGCACTTCTCCCAGGCAGCCTGCCCGCATTCAGAACTGCATTCAGGACCGCTCCTCCATCCACACCTCCACACTTGCCCTCTAGGCATGCTGCCACCTCCGATGTCATACCCCTTTCTCTGTTTTAGACATGTCTCCTCAGTGTTCTTCTCCTATCCTCCTTACCCCCAGAATCAATTGTTCCAACTTCTGTAACCTCAAGCACTTGGTAACATACACATCGGTTTGCACACTCATGCACTGTACGGTGGTTAGTTTACCCCACTAGATTATAAACTCCTTTAAAGCACAAACTAAAATACATTCATTATCATGCAGCGAATGCATGAATATCAGATAAAATACAAAGCATGGAAAATACAGATGGATAATAAACACCTAGTGAAACTTTTTCAAATCTCTGTAAAATACCTACAGTGTCATGTGGAACAAAGCAAATGTTTAACAAATGTCAAAAATGAAGCAAGGAACTACAAATAAACAAAAACAAAGTAATCTGGAAGTCATAAAAATTTTTACAATTTCAATCATTATCCCAATAGGATTTTTTAAACTGAATGTACAACATTTATAGCAGGTTAAAAAAATAGTTTTTCCAAGACTTTGGGAAAAGGGCCACACAAATATTAAAGTATTAACAAAACTTTTAACTGTTATGATACTAACAGTAAAGAAAAAAATAGCCTCAACTATGTACACAAATTTAATGTTTCAAAAACATCACAAACTATGTACACAAAAAAACAACACAACTATATACACAAATTTAATATGTTTCAAAAACATCACAAAACAGTGACAAATGTTTAATTTATGGTATTGGGTTCCCTCATCCACATTCCTACACTCATTCTGCTTCATCTATAGATGAATATCTACCTTCTACTTACGTTCTGACGCCTCCCAACCGTACCTGCAACCAAGGCTTCTATCCCAAATCTCATTCAAAGGCAAAGGCACAACTCAACTCTTCTGTTTTATGTTCCACTGGCAGGTCAGATTCAAGGAAGACCAAATGGAACACATCTTCCCCAGTAAATCCCTCAACCTCAATTTCTTCTACTGGTAAGTGGGCATCCTCTCAGATGCCCACATTAAAAATCTGGGAGCCTTTTTGCAATTTCTCCCTTAACCTCTCCATGGGTAACCTGTGAAGTGCGGTCAATTCCTCTTGCTTCATGTTCCGTGAATCTATTCTCTTCCCTTTTCCTCCGCTGCTGGCATGACCTTCATCCTCACCTTCACACTTCCTCACAAGCATAACTCCACAGCCTAATAACTGGTACTGTCTGACCTTCAATCAGTTTATTCATTATCCTGTTTCAGAAGTGATCTTTGTAAAATGTAAATATACTTATGACACTCACCTGCTTAAAACCTTTCAAGACCTTCTACTTTCTCAAAACAATATCCTCAGCACAACATGTAAGGCCCTTCCTGATCTAGCCCTTAGCCTCATCTTTCATCACTCTTCAACACCCCCCTACACACACACACACTCACCCAGTGTGGCCTGCACCATGTATAACTCTGACTCATTCTTCAAGATTCAGTTTCAATGAGAACTCTTCTAGGAAGTTTTCCTGACAGCTTTCTGTCTCATATGACATAGGTGTCCTTCATAGCACCCTGGTAGTTACCCATATCATCTTACTTTTTATATGGTTAATCTGCTTGTTTCTTCAGTGGATTGTGAAGTTCTTGAAAATAGGGACTTCTGAGAAGTCAATGGTTTTTTTTTTCTTTAATTAACATTAATATAATGTGTTATTTGCCCCAGGGGTACAGGTCTGTGAATCATCAGGCTTACACATCAGGCTTACACATTTCACAGCACTCACCATAGCACATACTAGCCCCAACGTCCAAAACCCAGCCACCCTATGCCTCCCCTCCCCAAACCCCCTGCAACCCTGTTTGTTTTGTGAGTTTAAGAGTCTCTTATGGTTTGTCTTAAGTCAATGGCTTCTTGACCACCAGTAAGTTAAAGTAATTAAATTCTGTGAGAGTTATTTAGTTGTAAGTTCTTGGAAGGTACTGACAATACCATCTTTTCAGTCTCCCCTACAGCATATAACAAAATATTTGCATATTAAGCACTCAATAAATATGCACTGAGTGGCTCCACTAAAACTCTTTCTCACTAAAACCTCTGACACCTAACATTTTCCTATGAATAGAATACTGATCTTTCCCTTTCCAACGTTAAAATACAGTTTTTCACTATGTTCAGAAAGACTGACGTTACAAAACTCACCTCTTTTTTCCCCTCCGACCGTTGTTCTTCTAATCCATTCTGTTTGTTGATCGGTTTATTTCATCTACCTCTTATTACTTCACACTCTCATTGATGAATAAATCAAATCTTATTTCTTTTAATCCTTTAGACTCCATGCAAAATCAGAACGTAAAGTAATATTTCCGTCTTAGAATCACTGAACATAAGAGGAACCTGAAGCTCAAAAAGGATAATTCGTAAAGTATCTATCAATATTTGGCAAATCATTGATCAAGTTGAAACCCAGGTCTGAATCTGAAACTGTAACAGCTATTCCAGGGTGCTACCCGTGCAACAGCTTTGTTTTCTTGGCAGGAACAAAAAGCCATGTATGCAACAAGTATGGTTCAAATTAACTGAATATAAGACTATGTAATATTGCTACAAGGTTTTCATTAGCAAGCATGTTTTAAGAAATATACCAAGCTTCTGAATTATCCCAATTATCAACATCTCAGATCTAATGAGATGATAGAAGAAAACTGTGAATGCATGTATGCATCGTATTTCATTGCATTAATGAGCATCACATGCACATTTACACACTTTCTGTGAATCCCTGAAGGTATCATCTAGATGGGATTTAGAATGGAGAACTAGGGCTGGTCCTAAGAGATCAAAGATATATATGGAGGTTAAAAATTAGCATGGCAATTGGCCCAACCTTTCCTGTGTTTTCTATCATTTAGTTTGATTTTAGTAGTCATTCTCACATGTAAATAAGTTCCACTTCTGTCATGAGATATTATGTCTATGACACCGGGTGCTGCAGTCAGTTAGGTGTCTGCCCTCGGCTCAAGATCACAATCCCAGGTTCCTCGGATGGAGCCCTGCTGCTCAGCGGGGAGCCTGCTTTTCTCTCTCCCTCTGTTTCTTTTTTTCTTTTTTTCCCAAATATTTTATTTATTTATTTGACAGACAGAGATCACAAGTAGGCAGAGAGGCAGGCAGAGAGAGAGAAAAAGGGAAGCAGGCTCCCTGATGAGCAGAGAGCCCGATGCGGGGCTCGATCCCAGGACCCTGAGATCATGACCTGAGCCGAAGGCAGAGGCTTTAATCCACTGAGCCACCCAGGCGCCACAGCCCCCTGCTTGTTTTCTCTCTCTTTCTCTCTCTCTCTGTAAAATAAATAAATAAAACCTTTAAGGACCAAAAAAAAAGGCTGGGCCTCAAACCTCTAATGAGAAACTATAACAATCTCAATTGGAAAAACTGATTTTTTTCCTTTATCAATTTGTATTCTTGTACCTCTTCAAAGACTGTATGTGTGTGTACAGCCATATATTACTTAAATTTTTAAAAATTTCCAGAATAGATAATTTCCCTAGGTTCAATAATGAATAAATGAAATGTGATCCAAGTAACAATACCTAAAATGTAGAACATTCTTGCTACAAAACCTCACTCCTACACTCCAATTAAACAAACATTTATTGAACATATAAGTAACTATGATTCATCACCTGCCTTCAAAGAACTAACTTAGCAGGGGAAGAAAACAAGAAACTATATATATTACATGATATAATAATAAAAAGGTCACACAAAAGGTATAAAATGACATAAAGGAATTTAAAGAAAGGATTACATACAGGGGCTCACAAAAAGGTAGAGGAAAAATGACATCAAGGAATAAATCTTGGAAAATAAGCAGGACTCCCATTGTGGGAATGAGGGAAGAAAGAATATTTTGAGCAGAGAAAATAAGATAACAAGAAGCCTCAAAATGGAAGAAGACAGCGCATATTCAGAGAATATTAATCAGCTTAGCCAGAGTATAGGGGAATAACAGCAAACAAACCTGGAAAAACAGAACTGCTTAATCTCAGACTTGCCAATGACCTAAACAAATCTGCTAAAATGTAATACATAAACCCTATTACATTAATGCTTAAAAAAAAAAAAAAAAAAAAAAGGCTGGAGAAAACACACCTAGCATGGCAAAATAAGAACCTAAAATAAAAGTCTGATCCCTCTATAATAGTAATGAGAACAATGGCAACAACAGTCAAAATCAACTCCTTCAAAAATCTAAGATTTACCAAAGACTTGCAACAATCCAAGAAACATTTATTCAGGAAAAATAGCTGACTTTCAGTAAGCACAGAGATTTGCCCTATCTCTTCAACTCTATGGAAGCCTTGGAAACCAACAACCTGAAAACATGGTAGATGTGAACAACAGCACTCTAGTAGCTGCTTAACGGGGCAGAAGAGGTTAGGAGCTCCCCCTAGAACCACATCTCTGGATTAACTTGTCTAGCAGCTCACTGGAAAAGCTTCATACTCAGGGCTTATATTCAGAGGACATCCCCCCCACACACACAGTGGGAACCATCATGCCCCCAGGGCTTTTGTTAAAAATAATCAGAGACAGGGCACCTGGGTGGCTCAGTGGGTTAAAGCCTCTGCCTTCAGCTGGGGTCATGATCTTAGGGTCCTAGGATCAAGCCCCGCATCGGGCTCTCTGCTCAGTGGGGAGCCTGCTTCCTCCTCTCTCTGCCTACTTGTGATCTCTGTCTGTTAAATAAATAAAATCTTAAAAATAAATAAATAAATAAAAATAACCAGAGACTTCAGATGCCTGGATGGCTCAGTGAGTTAAGCCTCTGCCTTTGGCTCAGGTCATGTTCTCAGGGTCCTGGGATCAAGCCCCGCATCAGGCTCTCTGCTCAGCGGGAGTCTGCTTCCCCCTCTCTCTCTGCCTGCCTCTCTGCCTCCTTGTGATCTCTCTCTCTGTCAAATAAATAAATAAAATCTTAAAAAAAAAAAAACAAAAAACCAGAGACACTTGCTTAATGTCACAGCTGTTGGCAGTGACAAACAGTTAAGGCAACAATACATTTCATCAAAAATCTTAAAAGGAAGGGCGCCTGGGTGGCTCAGTGGGTTAAAGCCTCTGTCTTCGGCTCAGGTCATGATCCCAGGGTCCTGGGATCGAGCCCCACATCAGGCTCTCTGCTCAGCGGCGAGCCTGCTTCCTCCTCTCTCTCTCTGCCTGCCTCTCTGCCTACTTGTGATCTCAGTCTGTCAAATGAATAAATAATCTTGAAAAAAATTATCAAATCTTAAAAAAAAATCTTAAAAGGAAAAACTGAAGAATGAAAGCTACACAGAGCACTGAGAAAAGCTCCGAAGTATCTAAGAAGGCATGCAAATGCCCAGGAAAGACCTGGGAAGGCCCTAATCTATCATCTTTAGCTTGATATTCTATATAAGCCAGAAGTAAAGGCTAAGGCACATTGTAAACTGCTGGTGCATGAAAGAAGCCACAACACACACATACACACAGAGACAACCCCTTCCCAAAGGCTGGATGATTACAGGTTCAAGATAGTTAATGAAAACTGTCCAATCATTCGCTGACCACTAAGCTCTAACCATGTAGAGACTTCAGTGCTCACACAGAACAAAGAATACAGAATTTAAAGAATTTATCCCCAAAAGTAATGTAACAAATGACAACAAACAGTGAGAGATGTGATTTCCAGAGTAGCCACATTATATTATTAAAAATGTCCATTTTCAACAAACCACTATGACAAACATCCGAAAACCAAGAAAGTATTGTCCATACACAGATGCAAAAAAAAAAAAAAAAAAAATCTGTAAAACTATCTCTGAGGCAGCTCAGACGTTGGACTTACTAGACAAAGACTTTAAATCAGATCATATAAATATGTTCAAGAAACTAAGACGATATCCAAAGAATCAAAGAAAATTATGAGAATAATTTCTCACCAAAGAGAGAATATAAATAGGAATGAAAATTCATTTAAAGAAGAACCAAGAGGGGGCGCCTGGGTGGCTCAATGGTTAAAGCCTCTGCCTTCGGCTCAGGTCATGATCTCAGGGTCCTGGGATCGAGTCCCGCATCGGGCTCTCTTCTCAGCAGGGAGCCTGCCTCCTCCTCCTGTCTCTCTCTGCCTGCCTCTCTGCCTACTTGTGATCTAATAAATTAAAAAAAAAAAAAATCTTAAAAAAAAAAGGAAAGAAAAGAAAAGAAAAGAAGAACCAAGAGGCACTTAGGTGGTATAGTCAGTTAAGCCTCTAACTCTTGGTTTTGGCTCAGTCTTGATCTCAAGGTGGTGAAATTGAGCCCCAAAGTCAGGCTCCATGCTTAAGGCTTTCTCTCCCTTGGGGGGCCTGGGTGGCTCAGTTGGTTAAGTGACTGACTCTTGATTTTGGCTCACATCACGACCTCAGGGTTGTGAGATCAAACCCTACGTAGGACTCTGCACTCAGTAAAGAGTCTGCTTCTCTCTTCTCTCCCTCTCACCCTGCCCCTCCCCCAGCTCATGCTCTCTAAAATAAATACATCTTTAAAAAAAAAAAACAAAAAACTCTCTTTCTCTCCCTCTGCCCCTTCCTCCTGTTCTTGTTATCTCTAAAATAAATAAATCTTTTTTTTAATTTAAAAAAATACATAAGAACCAAACAAATCCTAGAGCTGAAAAGTATAATTGAAATGAAAAATTCACTAAAGAGGCTCAACACCAGACTTAAGATAGAAGAATCACCAAACTTCAAGTTAGATCAATTTCCCAGTCTAAAGAACAGAAACAAAAAAGAATGAAGAAAAATGAACTTGTGGAATATCATCAAGCATATCAAAATACATAAAACAGAAATTCTGGAAGGAGACAGTAGAAAAAAACAAATTTATATAAGTAAGTGGTTAAAATCTTAAGTTCAATGAAAAACATTAATCTAGACTTCCAAGGACTACATAAACCTCAAGTAGGATAAGTCAAACAGATGTGCACCTAGACACAATAAAATCAAGCTCAAAAGCCAAAGACAGAGGAATGTGAGGCACCAGGAGAAAAAATTAATCACATAAAATCCTCAACAAGATTTAACAACTGACTTCTCATCAAAAACCACAGAAGCCATACACAGTAGGAGACAGAGTCTACACCTAAAAGGACTGTCAATCAAGAATTCTATATCCAGCAAAACTATCCTTCAAAAATAAAGAAGAAATTAAGAAACTCCAATAAACAAAGCAGAGAATTTATCACTTGGAGAGCTGTTGTACAAGAAACATATGAAGCACTTACTGCTAAAATGAAGGTATTAGTAAGTAAATGAAATCCACACGAAAAAATAAACAGCATCAAATAAAGATTGCTACACAACTACAAAAGACAATGTAAAAATATTTGAGGGGCCACCTGGGTGGCTTAGTGAGTGCTTCAGTCTGACCCCTGATCTCAGTGTTGTGAGTTCAAACCCCGTGCTGGACTCCACACTAGGTGTAGAGCCTACTTAAAAAGCAATGTTTGTTTAGAACACTTTTCCTACCTGAATTAAAGACACTTGCATAAAGCAATAATTATAAAACTGCAGTTGATGGGCTTTTAATGTAAAATGTGTAATCTGGATGAACTCAAAGGAGAAGAAATGAAAACAATTCTATTGAAGCAAAGTTCTGCATACAATGCCTCTGAATGACAAAATGTACCAGAATGACTTAACAGACATATTCAGAACATTTTATCCTAAAACAGCAGAATACACATTCCTTTCTGTATACATGGAAAATTCTCCAGAATGGATCACATAACATAGGTCACAAAACAGGCCTCAACAAATACAAAAAGACTGAAATCATACCATGAACCTTTTCTAACCACAACGCTATGAAATTAGAAGTCAACCACAAGAAAAAGTCTGGCAAGACCACAAGTACATGCAGGATAAACAACATGCTAGTAAAACAATGAATGGGTAAACCAGGAAAAAAAAAATAAAAAAAAAAAAAAAAAAAAACACAGAAACAAATGACAATTAAAACACAACAGTCCAAAACCTTCGGGATGCAGCAAAAGCAGTGCTAAGAGGGAAGTATACATCAATACAGGTCTACCTCAAGAAGAAAAATCTCAAATAAACAGCATAACCTTACACCTAAAGGAGCTAGAAAAAGAACAAATGAAGCCTAAAACCAGCAAAAGGAATGAAATAATAAAGATCAGAGCAGAAATAAGTGATGTAGAAACTAAACTCACAATAGAACAGATTGATGAAACCAGGAGCCTGTTGTTTAAGAAAAAAATCAATAAAATTGATAAACCCTTGGCCAGACGTATCGAAAAGACAACAGAAAGGAACCAAATAAATAAAATCACGAATGAGAGATCACAACCAATATAACAGAAATCCAAACAACTGTATGAGAATATTATAAAAATTACACACTAATGAACTGTACAACTTGGAAGAAATGGATAAAATTCTAAAAAACATATAAACTACCAAAACTAAAACAAGAAGAAATAGAAAACTTGAATAGACTGATAATCAACAAAGAAATTGAATCAGTACTCAAAAAACTCCCAAAAAACAAAAGCAAAAAACAAAAGTCCAGGGCCAAATGGCTTCACAGGGGAATTCTACCAAACATTTAAAGAAGAGTTCACACCTATTCTTCTCAAACTATTCTAAAAAATAGAAAAGAAAAAAACTGCCAAATTCAGTCTATGAGGCCAACATTACTCTGATACCAAAACCAGAAAAAGACTCCACTAAAGATAAGTACAGGCCAAAATCCCTGATGAACACAGATGCGAAAATTCTTTTTTTTTTTTTAAGATATATTTATTTTAGAATGAAAGTGCACATGTGTGTGCGGGAGCAAGGGGAGGGACAGAAAGAGAGGGAAAGAATCTCAAGCAGACTCCCCTCTGAACACAAAGCCGAATGTAGGGCTCAATCCCACAGTCCTGACTGAGATCATGACCTGAGCCAAAATCAAGAGACACTCAACTAACTGAGCCACCCAGGTGCCCTGATGAAAAAAAAAATTTTTTTTTTAAGATTTTATTTATTTACTTGAGAGAGAGAACAAGTAGGTTTTGGGAGGTGGGGACAGATAGAGAGCAGGGAGGCTGACACAGGGCTCGATCCCAGGGCCCCAGGACCATGACCTGAACCAAAGGCAGATGCTTAACTGACTGAGCCACCCAGGCACCCCTCGATATAAGAACTCTTTTTTTTTTTTTTAAGATTTTATTTATTTATTTGGGAGAGAGAAAGCAAGAGAGCACAAGCAGGGGAAGTGGCAAAGGGAGAGGGAGAAGCAAGCTCCCTCCCACTGAGCAGGGAGCCTGATGTAGGATTCAATCCCGGGGCATGCTCTTAACCAAAAGCACCCCCAGATGTAAAATTTCTTAATAAAATACTAGCAAACTGAATCTGATATAACATTAAAAAAATCATTCACCAGATCAAGTGGGATTTATTCCTGAGCTGCCAGCATAGTTCAATATTCACAACTCAATCAATGTGATACATCGTATTAATTTTTTAAAAGGGGTGAAAAACCATATAAAAATTTCAATAGTTGCAGAAAAAACATCTGACACAGTACAATATCTGTTGATGATAAACACCCTCAACCAAGTAGGTTTAGATGAAACATACCTCAACATAATAAGGGCCATATATGAAAAAACCATAGCTCATATAATCCTCAATGGGGATAAAACAGAGCTTTTTTCAGGAACAAGAGAGGGATGCTCACTCTTACCATTTTTATTTAACATAGTGCTGCAAGTCCTAGCCTCAGCAATCAGACAACAAAAAGAAATAAAGGGCATCCAAATTGGCTAAGAAGAAGTAAAACTTCCACTATTTGCAGATGACATGATATTCTATACAGAAAACCTGAAAGACTCCACCCAAAAACCACTGAAAAATGAATTCATTAAAGTTGCAGGATATAAAAATCTATGTACAGAAATTTGTTGCATTAATATACATCAAGAAGAAGCAGAAAGAGAAATTAAGGAATCAACCCCATTTACAAAAAAATTATACCAAAGACAATAAGATACCCAGGAAAAAACCTAAACAAAGAGATGAACAACCTGTACTCTGAAAACTGTAAAACACTGATGAAAGAAATTGAAGATGACATCAAGAAGTGGAAAGACAGGCGCCTGGGTGGCTCAGTGGGTTAAAGCCTCTGCCTTTGGCTCAGGTCATGATCCCAGGGTCCTGGGATCAAGCCCCACATCGGGCTCTCTGCTCAGCAGGGAGCCTGCTTCCCCTCCTCTCTCTCTGCCTGCCTCTCTGCCTACTTGTGATCTCTGTCTGTCAAATAAATAAATAAATAAAATCTTTATTAAAAAAAAAAGAAAAAGAAGTGGAAAGACATTCCATGCTCACAGATTGGAAGGACAAATACTGTTAAAATGTCTATACTACCCAAAGCAATATAAAGCTTTAAGGCAATATTACCAAAATACCACAAACATTTTTCACAGAACTAGAACAATCCTAAAATTTGAATGGAACCACAAAACCCCTGAGTAGTCAAAGCAATCATGAAAAAGAAAAGCAAACCTGAAGGTATCACAATTTCAGATTTCAGGTTATATTACAAAGCTGTAGTGATCAAAAGAGTATGGTACTGCCACAAAAACAGACACATAAATCAATGGAACAAAATAAAAAATGCAAAAACAAACCCACAACTATATGGTCAATTAATCTTAAAGCAGGAAAGAATACCCAATTAGAAAAAGACAGTCTCCTCACAAATGGTGTTGAGAATACTGGACAGTAACATTTAAAAGACTGAAACTGGACCACTTGTCTATACCAAACACAAATATAAATTCAAAATGGATTAAAGACCTAACTATAAGAATTGAAACCACAAAAATCCTAGAGAACACAGGCAGCAACCTTTTTGACATCAGCCATAGCAACATTTTTCTAGATATGTCTCCTGAGGCAAGGGAAACGAAAGCAAAAATAAACTACGGGGACTTCATCAAAATAAGAAGCTTCTACAAAGTGAAGGAAACAGTCAACAAAACTAAAAGGCAACCTACAGAATGGGAGAAGATACTTGCAAATATTGGATACTGACATATCCAATAAAGGGCTAGTATCCAAAATATACAAAGAATTTATAAAACTCAACACCCAAGAAATGAATAATCCAATTAAAAAATGGGCAGAAGACACAAATAAGCATTTTTCCAAAGGAGACATACAGATGGCCATAGACACAGAAAAAGATGCTCAATTTCACTGATCGTCAGGGAAATACAAATCAAAACTACAATGAGTTATCAACTCACACCTGTTAGAATGACTAAAATAAAAAACACAAGAAACAACAGGTGTTGGGAAGGATGTGGAAAAGAGGGAACCCTCTTGCACTATAGGCAGGTATGCAAACTAATACAGCCACTCTGGAAAACAGTATGGAATTTCCTCAAAGAAGATAAAAACAGAACTGCCCTATAATCCAGTAATCGGGGGCACCTGGGTGGCTCAGTGGGTTAAAGCTGCTGCCTTCGGCTCAGGTCATGATCCCAGGGTCCTGGGATCGAGCCCCGCATCGGGCTCTCTGCTCAGCAGGGCGCCTGCTTCCCCTCCTCTCTCTCTGCCTGCCTCTCTGCCTACTTGTGATCTCTGTCTGTCAAATAAATAAATAAATAAATCTTAAAAAAAAAAAAAAGAAAAGAAAAAAGAAAAAAATCCAGCAATCGTTACTATCAGGTATTTATCCAAAGAATACAAAAATACTATTCTGAAAGGATACATGTGGGGCGCCTGGGTGGCTCAGTGGGTTAAAGCCTCTGCCTTCGGCTCAGGTCATGATCTTAGGGTCCTGGGATCGAGCTCCACATCGGGCTCTCTGCTCAGCGGGGAGCCTGCTTCCTTCTCTCTCTCTGTCTGCCTCTCTACTTGTAATCTCTATCAAATAAACAAATAAAATCTTAAAAAAAGATTAAAAAAAAAAAGAAAGGATACATGCACCCCAAAGTTTATAACAGCATTATCTATAAGAGCCAAATTATGAAAATAACCCAAGTGTCCACTAACTGATGAACAGATAAGGCAGATGTGGTGTGTGTGTGTGTGTATACACACACTACATATACATACAAAATATGTATAAAAGAATATTACTCAGCCATCAAAAAGAATGAAATCTTCCATTTGCAATGATGTGGATGGACCTAGAGTATTATGTCAAGTGAAGTATGTCAGAGAAAGACAAATACCATGATTTCATGCATATGTGGAATTTAAGAAATAAACGAGCAAAGAGAAAAAAAAACAGAGGGAGACAAAGAAAGAAAGAGACTCTTAACTACAGAAAACAAACTGATGGTTACCAGAGAAGAGGTGGGTGTGGGGATAGGTTGAATAGGTGATGGGAATATTAAGGAGTGCACTTGTTGTGATAAGCAAGTGTTGTTATGGAAGTGCTGAATCACTATATTGTACACCTGAAACTAGTATTATGCTGTATATTAACTGAAATCTGAATAAAAACTTTTTAAGAAATCACCCAAATATATTTCTTACAAGATATACTTTAGACTCAATGACCAAATGGCCTGAAAGCAAAAGAAGGGGAAAAAGATGCACCACACACAATAACAAAGACTTTGGAGTAGCTATACTAACATCCTATACAATGCACTTTAAGATAAAAATTGTTACTAGAAACAAAGGGCACTATATAATTATAAGAACTGAAATCCATTAAGAAGATATAAAAATTATAAATACATATGCATCTAAACAAGAACTTCCAAACACAAGAGGAAAAAATTGACAGTTGATGGGGCGCCTGGGTGGCTCAGTGGGTTAAAGCCTCTGCCTTCAGCTCGGGTCATGATCCCGGGGTCCTGGGACTGAGCCCCATATCGGGCTCTCTGCTCAGCAGGGAACCTGCTTCCCCCGCTCTCTCTTTGCCTGCCTCTCTGCCTACTTGTGATCTCTGTCAAATAAATAAATAAAATCTTCAAAAAAAAAATTGACAGTTGAAGACAGAAATAGGTAATTCTACAACAATATTTGGAGAATTTATTATTCTATTTTTTATATCAGATAAAACAACCAGAGAAAAGATGATCAAGGAAAAAGACTTGAACAATATTACAAGCCAACCAGACTTAGTAAACATCTATAAAACAGTCTAGGCGTAACATCATTTTCACATGCACATAGAACATTCCCTACAATAGGCCATAAACAAATCTCAGTAAATGTAAAGGACTGAAATCATACAAAGTATATTCTCCAATCACAATAGAATAAAATTAGAAAACAGGATCAGTTAAGATATTTGAGAAATTTGCAAATATGTGAAAATCTATAGAACATTCTCCTAAATAACCAATGAGCCACAGAAGAAGCACCAAGGGAAGTTAAATACTTGGAGATAAAAACACAAAACTTATATAGGATATAGCAAAAGCAGCAAGAGCTACATCATAAGGGAAATTTATACTGTAAATACCTATAAAAAAGAAAATCTCAAATCAATCTGTTGTACACCTTAAATTTACACAATGTTACATATAAGCAATAGGAAAACCTAAAAAATAAAATTTAAAAAGTTTAAAACTTAAAAAAAAAAAAAGTTTAAAACTTCACAAGTTAAAAAGACCTCAAATCAACAATCTAACTGTTCACTTTAAGAAACCAGAAAAAAGGGGCACCTGGGTGGCTTAAGTGTCAGACTCTTGATTACAGCTCAGGTCATGATCTCAGGGTCATAAGATGGAGCTGCACATCAGGCTCCAAATTCAACAGGGAGTCTGCTTAAGATTCTCTCCCTTCCCTTCTGTCCCTCCCCCTGCTTACAAGCACGTGTTCGTATACTCTGTCTCTAATAAATACATAAATAAACTAAAACAAAAAACAGAAAAAGAGTAAATGGGACCCAAAGCCAGCGGACAGAAGGAATGAATTAGATTACAGTGAAATAAACACAATAGAGAGAAAAGAATAAAGAAATTCAACAAAATAAAAAGTTGATTCTTTGAAAAGATCAACAGAATTAACAATCTTATTTAGATTTAACATGAACAAAAAAGATAAGACTCAAATTACTAAAATCAGTAATTATTAACAACCTTATATAAATAAAATTATAATGAATTATAGAGAATACTATAAACAATTGTAATCAAATAAATTATATAACTGGATAAAGTGAACAAATTCCTGGAAGACACAAGTACTAAAATCCATTCACAAAGAAATGCCCTGAATAAAGCCATAACAAGTAAAGAAAAGTGTAAGATCAAATGGCTTCACTAGTGGATTCTACCAAACCTTAAGAATGAACAACAATCCTAAACAAACTCTTCCAAAATGCAGAAGAGATGGGAACACTTTCCAATTTATTCTATGAGGCCAGTTTTCCCCTACTCCAAAACCAGACAAAGACACTGCAAGAAAACTACAAACATATATTTATTTATATAATGCAAAAATCCTGAGAAAATGCCAGCAAACCAAATCCAGAAACATACACAAAGGATGACCATACATAAACCATGACCAAGGGTGCATTGTCCGAAGCATTTAAGATTGTTTCAACATATGAAAATCAACGACTGTCATACACCATATTAATTAATGACAAAAAGCACACAATCATCTCAACAGACACTGAAAAAGCATTTGACAAAATCCAACATTCGTTCATGATAAACACAAGGAATGAGTCAGAAATAGAGAAGAACATCATCAACATGAAAAAGGACATCTAAGATAACTCACAGCTAACTTCACACTTAATGATTACCCTGTAAGATCAACAAGACTGCATGGATGTCTGCTCTCACCATTTCTATTCAATATTGTACAAGAGGTTCTAGCCAACACAATTAGGCAAGAAAAATTAAAAGGTATCCAAATTGGAAGGAAAAAGTGAGACTATCTCTCATCAGAGATGACATATCAAGTATACATAAAATCCTTAATAACGCATTAAAAAACTGTCAGGGATGTTTGCAAGATACAAGACTAATATATAGGATTCAACTGTATTTCTATACTTAATAATAACAATCCAAAAATGGAATTAAGAAGACAATTCCACTTACAATAGCATCAAAAGAATAAAAGATTAAGAAACAAGTTTTACCAAAAGTAATCCAAGTCTTATATATGGAAAACGAGAAGACATTACTGAAAGAAATTTAAGAAGATCTAAATAAAGGTGCTGGGTGGCTCAGTCAGTCAAGCGACTGCCTTTGGCTCAGGTCATGATCTCAGGGTGCTGGGATGGAGCCCCACATGGGGCTTCTTACTCAGCAGGAGTCTGCTTCCTCCTCTCCCTTTGCCTCTCCCCCCACTCATGTGCTCCAACATGTGCTCGCTCGCTCTCTCAAATAAACAAAATCTTTCAAAAAAAGATCTAAACAAATGAAAAGACATTACATGTTCATGGACTGGTGTGGGAGGCCGCAATAAGGCTTGAGACGAGGACCAAATCAGGCCCTGACTTGTGCCTCCTTTAAAATCCGAATAACCTAACAAAAGGTTTAGGACGGGAAAGTCGAGTAGCACTGAGAAAGGGTCAGTGCTATGTGTTGTGCGCTTGCCTACATGACTTCCCACACGCTTGTAGCAACAAATGAGAACAATTCAGTTGGGGTCATAAGTTCATGGCTGGTCCTTGCTGCCCTAGTATAGCCCATAAATTACTTTCAGGTTTGCTGTATCAATACAGAACAATTGTACTGGCATCAGCCATTTGGCATCACGAGGTCTGCTTATAGTCAAATGTGAAACTTATTATGGGAACTCGTGGTTGTTTAACTAGACACAGGTGTATTGCTTCCCCTATTGTAATATCACTATATATATGGCCCTAATGCTTTGAATAAACTTAGCACTGTTGGACATCCTCCTCAGTGCTCCTCCTGCCCCCATCTCTTTGCTTCTCGAGTTCTTTTCTTCATCCTCTTACCCTCACGTTCCTGGTTGATTTGTTGCGCCGGCCGTGACAGACTGGAAGACTAATACTGTTGAGATAGCAATATTCCTCAAATTGATCTATAGCTTCAATGCAATCCCTTCCAAAATCCCAACTGGAGAAAGGTGCCAAGATAATTCAGAGGAGGAAAGAATAGTTTTTTTTCTGGGGTGCCTGGGTGGCTTAATCGGTTAAGCACCTGCCTTCAGCTCAGGTCATGATTGTTGGGTCCTGGGACAGAACCCACATCAGGCTCCCCACTCAGCGGGCAGCCTCCTTCTCCCTCTTCCTCTGCTGCTCCCACGCTTGTACTCATTCTCTCTGCCCAATAAATACATAAAATCTTTTAAAAATTAAAAAAAAAAAGTTTTTTCAACACATGGTGCTGAGATAACTGAATATCTAAAACAAAAACATGAAGATAGACCACTATCTCACACTACATACAAAATTCACAAATAAGATCAAAAACCTAAATGTAAGAGCTGAAACTCTAATGCTCTTGGAAGAAAACATAAGATTAAGTCTTCATGACCCTGAATCAGGCAATGGTCTGAGGCAATAAATATGAAGCCTAAATGGTTCATAAAGGGGGTGCCTGACTGGCTCAGCTCGTGGAACATGTGACTTTTGGGGTTGTGAATTCAAGCCCCATGTCAGGCATAGAGCATACTGAAAACAACAACAACAAAAATGAAACCTAAAGCACAAGCAACAAAAGAAAAAAAATTAATAAGTTGAAGTTCACAAAAAATTAAAAACCTTTGTGCTTGAAAGGACACCATCAAGAAAGTGAAATGACACTCATAGAATGGGACATTTGTATTTGCAAATTATATAGCTGATTAAGTATCCAGACTACATAAAGACATCTTACAATAATAAAAAGACTACTTAATTTTAAAATAGTCAAAGGAACAGAGATTTCTCTCAGTACATACACATAGCCAAAAAGCACATGAAAATATGCTCAACATTATTATCTATCAGCAAAATGCAATCAAAACCACAAAATATTACTTCATCCCATTAGGATGGCTAGAATCAAAGGGCCAGATAACAATAAGTGTTGGCGAGGATGCTAAGTAATTGCAGCCTTCATAAATTGCTGGCAGAAATATGAAATGGGGCAACCACTTTGGAAAACAATCTGGCAATTCCTCTAAATGTTAGATTTAGTGTTCTAGAATTACCATATGACCAGCAATTCATGTCCACACAAAAACTTGAACTCAAATGTTCAAAGCAGCATTATTCATAATAACCAAAAAAGTGGAAACAATCTAAACACCCATCAACTGATTAACGGATAAGTCAAAAGCATTATGTCTGGGTGGCGCAGTTGGTTCAGTGTCTGCCTTTGGCTCAGGTCATGATCCTAGGGTCTTGGTATCAAAACCTGCCCTGGGTTCCCTGTTCCTCAGGGAGCCTGCTTCTCCTTCTGCCTCTGCCTCTCTCTGTCTCTCTGACTCTCATGAATAAATAAATTTTGAAAAATCTTTTTTAAAAAGCATTATGTCTATAAAATAGTATTAAAATAATACAATAATATAAAATAATATTGTTATTAAAATACCATTCAGCAATACAAAAAACCAAAATGCTGGTACATTCAACAACATGGAAGAACACTGGAAACATTATGCTAAGTGAAAAAAACCAGTAACCAGTAACATGAAATGTCTAGAACAGGCAAATCTACGGGACGGAAAACAGATCAGTAGTTGCCCAGAAATAAAATGGGACAGCTGGGAGTGACAGGTAAGGAGTGCGCAATTTCTTTGTGGGGTAACGAAAATGTTCTAAAATTGATTGTAATGATCCATGCACAACTCTGTAAATACACTAAAAAATTTCATACCTAAAATGGACAAATGTATGGTATGTGACTTATAACTCAATAAAGATGTTACCAAAAAAAAAAAAGGGAGGCTGGGACCTACACACTAAACCTCTTGGGGTGACTGCCTTTTATAACCAAAGATTTAAATAGGATCCACAGTCTCCAAACAAAATATCAAATATGTCTAGGAAAAAATCAGAAGTCAATCATCATATCAAGAACCAAGAATAAAAAAGATAATTAACATCTACTAATACCACACATGAATCAAATGTCAGAATTACCTGATAAGGATTTTAAAGCAGACATCATGCTTTAATGAGCAATGTTACATTACTGAAACAAACAACAAAATAAAGTTTACAAGAAATAACAGATACAGAAAAGAACCAAATGGAAATTACAGAACTGAAAAATAACCACAACAAAAAGTCAATAGGTGGGCTCAATCACAGACTGAATACAAGAAAAAACAAGTGAAGTTGAAACATAGAACAGGAATTACCCAACCTAAGTGCTGCTGAAAAATTATTCTAAAAAGAAAAAAAAAAAAAAAGAAAGAAAGAAAAAAAAGAGAAAATTTCTCCTTAAAATGGCTGAAACATCCAAAATGGCAAAAGACATAAACTTACAGTTCTGAAAGCTAACAGAGGGGTGCCTGGCTGGCTCACTCAGTACAGCATGGAACGAACTCGTGACCTCACAGTTGTGGGGTTCAAGTCCCACATTGGGCATGGAGCCTACTTAAAAAAAAAAAAAAATTTTTTTTTTAAATAAAAGTTAAGAACTCCAAATAGGATAAGCCCAAACAAATCCATGCCAAGACATATCATAATTAAACTTCTGAAAGCTAAAGACAAAGAAAAAGCCTTCAAAGCAGACAGGGAGAAGGATGCCTGGTGGCTCAGTCAATGTCTGCCTTTGACTCAGTTCATGAACCCAGGGTCCCCAACCAGATGAGTCCCACATCCATCTCCCACATGCAACTCCAACTCCAACTCCAGCTCAGCAGGAAGCCTGCTTCTCCCTCTGCCTGCCTCTCCCCCTGCTCGTGCGAGCGCACACACACACACACACACACACACACTATCTCTCTCTATCTCTCTGAAACAAATAAAATATTTTCAAAATAAATGAAATAAAGCAGCCAGGGAGACAGGATACATCTCATATAGGGAAACACAAATTCCACTCATAGAGGATTCCTCACCTAAAATCATGGAGGTCTGAATAAGGCAGCACAACATTTTCAAACGTTAAAAAGTAAGGAACTGGGTGCCTGGGTGCCTCAGTTGTTTAAGCGACTGCCTTTGGCTCAGGTCATGATCCCAGGGTGCTAGGATTGAGTCCCGCATCGGGCTCCCTGCTCACTGGGGAGCCTGCTTCTCCCTCTCCCTCTGCCTGCCGCTCTGCCTACCTGTGCTCTCTCTCCCCCTGTCAAATAAATAAATAAAATCTTTAAAAAATAAAAATAAAAAGTAAGGAACCATCAACCACAAATTCTATAAAGAAAAACTGACAGAAATATTAAGAAAACTAAAGAACACACAAGAAGACAACTCTACAGTTTATATCTTAATTCTAACTTATTACAAAGTATATGGTACCATTATATGAGCAATTATAGGTTCTTCTTATAACAGTAATTAAATATTTGGGAATTACACATTTCCCCCTCACCAACACCAACGAGATTCATATATGTAGATGGCTTAATACATATTCCCTATTTTCTTAATTCTCTTAAAAAGAAGTAGTTCTGCCAATGTTCAAGATCTTTTATCAATCTGACAGGTTTTGTTCTACTTGAAAATTCCAAAGCTTATAAGTCTAACATCAGAGCTATTTGTTTAAAAAAAATGGAAGATACATATGTCTCAACCATCCAAAAAGTCGACTTTAAATAGCATCTACTGAAGACGAGGTCTGAATGAACTTCTATAATCATGCAACAGCTTAGCCATGTTTAAAGCCAAATCATAAAAGCAAATATTATTTATCTTAATCCAATCTAATTTATTACAAGTGTGTGTTTTTTTAAACAAGAATGACTATCCAAGTATGACTAGTGACCTGTTAATCAGCCAAGAAACAGATGGTCATCTTGCAAAACTGTGAATTCAAGATCTGTTCTACATTATTTACCAACTGATTCATTCAACTAATTTTTATCAAGTTTTTAAAATATGCTAAGTACTGTACAAGGCAGTGACAAAAAAGTAAGGTATTATAATATTGTGATGCAAGAATTATCATAGAATAGAAACTAGGTCTTCATCCCTGGCTCCCGACCCAGAGCTCCTAAAACCCTTGGAATTTCTTGATGGGTGAGGATCATCTTTTGTTATTGATAATAAGCCCCTTTCAACCCTATCTTGGATGATGGAGACTGGATGCCAGAAGAACCAATCCCTGACCTCAGGATAGAGGAAAAGGGCTGCGGATTGAATTTATCACCATCAACCAATGATTATGCCTACACAATGAAGCCTCCATAAAAACCCTAACTGAAGGGATTCAGAGAGCTTCTGGGTTGGAGAACACATGGGGATGCCAGGGGGATGGTGCCCCCAGGGAAAGCAAGGAAGCTCAGGGAAGCTCCACGCCCCTTCCCACATACTCTGCCCTAGGCATCTCTTCCATTTGCTGTTTCAGAGTTATACCCTTTATAATAAGCAGGTAATGGTTAAGTAAAGAGCTTTCCAAGTTCTGTGAGTCATTACAGCAAATTATTGACCTGAGGAGAGGGTTGTGGAAAGCCCCAATTTATAGCCAGTTGGTCAAAAGTACAGGTCAGAACAGGGACTTGCAACTGGCATAGCAGTGGGGTCTGGAGGAGGTGGGCGGGGCTAAGTTCTTCATCTGTGGGGTCTGCACTTACTCCAGATAGGTGGTGTCATAACTGGGTTTAAACTGTAGGACACTCAATAGGTGTCTGGACGTTGGAGAATTGTAAGGGGACAGCCCACATTTGCTGTCAGAAGGGTCGTGAGCAGTGCAGAAGAAATAGCATACGTGGTCCCAGACCTCAAGGAATTCCTAGTCGTGACAAAAATTGGCCCTTGAGAAATAATTTAAATAAAATGGTATGTACTTTAACAGGTACACGTACCAAGTACCAGGAGTAAGCAACTAACCATGCCAACAAGATAACATTTATCCTAATTTTTAAATGAGTTAAATACCACAATTCCTCAGGGTTCTATCAGTCCCTCCTCAAGCTCTCAGCCCAGTTCTCAGCCCTAGCTGCATTTTACCAACACATAGGGAGCATGTTTTTTATTTATTTATTTATTTTTAAGATTCATTTGAGAGAGAGAAGGAGAGAGAGAACGAGTGGAGGGGGAGGAGAGGAGGCGACTCCCTAGGAGCCCAAATGGGGCTCGATCCCAGGACCCCAAGATCATGACGGGAGCTGATGACAGACACTTAACTGACTGAGTCACCCAGGTGCCCAAGGAAACATTTTTTAAATGACAAGATCTGGCACCACACCAAACCAACTGAATCAGTCTGTGTGGAAGCTTTCATCCCCTCATCCTTAACCTTTAAAGGCTCCCTAAGGTGGTTTTAAAGTAGTGCCTGAGTAAATGAAGGAAGGAGGGAAGGAGGGAAGGAAGGGAGGGGGAGGAAGGAAGGGAGGGAGGGAGGGGTGGGTGCTGGGGTTGGATATGACCATGTCTGCTCAGGAAAAACTTAACCCAGGCCTCAACCAATCTTCTGGCAGAGAAAAAAGATTTCAGGTAGAAAAAATATGAGCAATGACAGACTTACTGTAAGGAGAGAAGAAGATTCGACAGTTTCTAGAGTGAAGACCTAAAATAGGACAAGGAGTGTTTATATGTACTTGAGGGGGCTATGTGAGTAGAGGGAAGGGAAAGAAAAAGCAAACCAAGAGTACTCAGTATCCAAGTCTGGTTGTCCAAAAGATACATGAAAATAAAGAACACTTGAAACTCAAGAAAAACGGGGACCAAATACACATCTTAGAAAACCCTAAATATACAAGTACTATTTGAAGCCCTGAGAGAAAGTATAATCACACAAGGGAATTAGAGAACAGAAAAAAGAACAAAAACTCCAACTCAAGGAAGATCCCATTAATCAGAGAAAATAAAAGAGGGAAGCATCAAGAGGTTTTTGTTTTTGTTTTGGAAGATGTAAACCTGACCATGTACACAGAATGAGAAAAAATGAGAACAGAGAGATCAAAGATGTTAGCCCCAGCGAGGACACGTGTTCTTCTGATAAAAGAAAAGGAGATCAGAAATTAGACAGGCACAGGCACACGGTAAAATGACAGACCCTTACTCGTTCAGGGCTAAAGACTACCTATTTCTTCCGTGAATTTTCTGCTTATTGTGAAAAAAGCAATGAAGAAACATCAAGAGTAGGACAAAGAGAGGAGAATGACAAAGTCTGTAAAAAGCCATCAGGGTTTAGTGCCTAAGACCGTCCCAGGAGGCGAATCAAAGGGCCTCCCGCCAGTCTGAGGAAAGGCAGAATCCAGATGCGCGGACAGCACCGGGCGGTGACACGACCTTCTCCAGCCAGCTCTGGAGACCCCAGGAGAAAAAGCTGCTGTTGGGAGTCACGCTGGCTTGTAGACCACTAAAGCCAACGTGGCAAGCGCGGGTTCACGCCGGTAACACCGCTTTCATCACTGTGAAAAGTAAAATTTATTTCACTTAAAAAAAAAAAAATGCAGCCACTTGCTCTGCTCGCCAGAACATGTGGGGAAAGGCGGGGGGGGGGGGGGCTCGCCCGCTCTCACAGAACTTGCTGGAACTCTCACTCCCCAGCGTTCGTGATCCCTCCAGAGCCGATTCTGAGAACTCCACACCGGTTCCCGCAGGCTCTTCAGGGAGGAAAACTCCCGGCGGGGCTGGACCCCGCGCAGAGGTGAACGAGGGAAGCGCTTCGCACACACAGCGTCACTGTGAGGGAACGCGGCGGGGTGGGGGGGGGGGATAATTACACCGCGAAGCTCCCTAGGAATCTTCTACAAAGTCAATAAACATAAAACAATATTTGACCAAAAAAAAAAAAAAAAACCTAAGGGTTTTCTGTGAACGAATTCACTGAGTAAAAACTGGCCATTTAATCCGTCTGCCCCACTCGGGAGCGCGACAGCGTGTCCGGCCGGCTCCCTGCGCTCTCCCGACGGCGGGTCGGACCCCTCCGGGACCGGCCCTCTCGCGGCCCCATCCCAAGCACGGAGACCGGGGAGGAGGAGCAGGCGACCGCGCACAGGCACCCCGCACGGCGGGCCTACTGTGTGCCAGGCCCCGCGCCGGCCGCCTCGCCGCGGTCCGCGCGCCTCCGGGAAAGACCGCAGATCGGGCCTGGGGCGCTTCGGGGCGTCCGAAGGTTGCGCGTAAAGGGAAAGAAGCGCCTGCCGACCGCAAGCGGGGAAGAGGCGCGCTGGGTCAGGAAGGCAGCGGAGAGCGAGAGGGCAAAACCCTGGGACATGGGCGCGGGGGCGACGAAAGCTGTGGAGGATGCGGTTCCGAGGGCAGGGATGCGGGAGAGTCTGCGGAGAAGCCCAGGTGCAGCGCGGGCAGCCGTCCGGTCCGATCCCCACGGGATGGGCCGGGAGGACGGGGGTCCCGGCCCCGGAAGGCGCCCCGAAAGGCTGCAGGGGCTGGGGACCCTTACCGGCGCCGCGGAAGGGGAGCGGACCGAGTGGGGAGCGGAAAGAGGGGAGGGGCGGGGATGAGCGGGGAGGGGGCTCGCGCCGCGCCGGCCAGGCGGAGGCCGGGATACGCAGGCGCGCGGGAAGAGGAGCGGCCGTGGGCGCACAGCCGGCCGGGGCGAGGGGCGCCGCGCTCGGGGGCGGGGTTGCACAGCTGCCCCGGGGCGGACGAGGGGACGTGCGCGCAGGAGGGCACGCGGGGCCAAGGGATGCCAGGACGGAGTCGGCCGGGCCCGGAGCCAGGTGGGCGGCGGCGGCGGGGCCGGGGCGGCGCTCCCAGCCGGGCCACGGCCAGCACGGAGCCCCCTTACCTGGGACTAGTGAGGAGCCGCCGCGCCGCCTCCGCAGCATCCTGCGCTCAGCCGCTGCTCCCAGTGCCCTGGGCGGGGGCCATTCCGCCCGCCCCGGGAGCCCGCCCTCACCGCCAGGCGCCAGCGGCAGCCAGCCCGGCCCGGCCCGGCGGAGCAGAGCTGACGCGACCCGCGCCCGCGGCTGCCTCAGCAGCGACTCCCGCCGTCCCCGCCTCAGCGCCTGCCGCTAGCCTCGCGGGCGGGCCGGGGATCACACGGATGCAGCGATTGGTTGCTGCCCGCCCGGCCCGGCCGATGTGTCGGCTCCTCTGATTGGTGGCTCTTGCTAGCTGCCGCCCGCGGGAGACGGCATTCGGCACGGCGCCGGCTCCGGCGCGCGTTAAGGGGCGGAAGGGGTCTGACGTCGCGGCCGGAGGGCGTGCCTGCGTCCCTGCGCGTGCGCGCTCCCCGCGAGGCCCGGGAGCCGCGGCCTGCCCGCAGTGCGCGTTGCCCTAGCGACGGCGCATCTATCCTCGCTGGCCGGTAGCGGGTTTGGGGACGCGCTCAACGGCGCCCCATACCGGCGCGGGCAGCGCTCATCCGGGAAAGCCGGGCGCGCTCCGGGAAAAGGAGCTCCTCCAGGGAGCGTGGCTTCGAGGACCACCTCTCCGGCCGCGGTCGGCGGAACCTCGCTCTCCCGAGGGAGCTCGGAGCCCACAGCAGTCACGCAGCGCTGCGTCCCGCACGGACAGGGCGAGCGACCGTCGACCCCGCCGCAGGGCCGGGTGCCGATGCCTGAAGGAAGAAGTAACGCGGGGATGCGAGAAAGGGGGGCGGGACGCTGGGAGGGACGGCAGAGAGCGCCCGTAACCGAGCCCCTCCCACCGGCGTGGCCTCGGCGGGCCTGTCGCAGCGGCGGGGGGCGGCGGCCTGTGAGGGGCTTCCGTGAGGGACGCGCTCGCGCGGTCGCTGGAGTCGCGCTGAGGCAGCAGGGCAGCGTCCCGCCCCGGGACACCTCGGACGCGTTCGTCGGCGGAACCTTCGGCTCCTGTCGGGGGCAGCGGGTTGGTTTCAGCGGCGTCTCCCGTCAACCTTCCGCGGGCGGAGACAGAGGAGGTCGGCCCCCGCGGCGAAGCAGCCACGTGTCAGCAAGTGGAAGGTGGGCAGCGGCGATCCTGAGTGTTTCTCTTGAAGATTTTACCTATTTATCTGACAGAGACCACGAGCAGGCAGAGAGGCAGGCAGAGAGAGAGGGAAGCAGGCTCCCCGCCGAGCAGAGACCCCGAAGATGCGGGGCTCGATCCCTGGACCCTGAGATCATGACCTGAGCCGAAGGCAGAGGCTTTAACCCGCTGAGCCACCAGGCGCCCCGCCAATCCTGACTATTTTAAAGCAAACGATGTGCCCTTGTGGCTTTTGCCTTTGTAAGCCTGGGCTTCTGCGCCTTTGAAATCCAGAGCGCACTTTCCCCGTCAGTGGACTCCATGTGTCCCTCAGGTAAGAGCCTCGGTTGCGTCAGCTCCTCTCCTTGGTGGACAGAGCACAGACAGCAAAAGCTCGGGCTCCGGAATCGAACCCCTGAATGTCCAGGAGGCACATTTCCTGTCAGCCACACTGGGTTGTTTCATCATCTGCAGAATGAGACCTACAGTCATCTGAGTGAGCTCCACCCAGGAACTTGCCCCGAATGCCCACAGCAGCCTCCGTGATGACCAATGACGCGAGAATAACGTCGATGTCCGTCAACGGTTTAACACAACTCGGTATATCCGTAGGATGAAATATTAGTCATCCGTGAAAAGGAATGAAGTTCTGACAACGCTACAGTGTGGACTGTAATACTGAAAATACTACACTAAGTAAAAGAAAATAGTCAACAAAAGACCCTATACTGTGTAAGCCCATTTATATAAAATGTTCGAAATAAGCAAATCCATAGAGACAGCAAGTAGACTACTAGATGCCTTGGGCTGAGGGGATCGCGGAAAATGGGAAGTGACTGCTAATGCATATGGGGTTTCCTTTAGGGGTGATTGACGAAAATGTCCTAAAATTGATTGTGTGATGGTTACACAGTTTTGTGCATATATTAAAAACCATTGGACTGTGTACTTTAAATAAGGGAATTGTATGGCATATGAGTTATATCTCAATAAAGCTGTTACTGTTTTTTTAAGATTTTACTTTTAAGTAATCTGTACACCAGCGTGGGCTCGAACTCCTGACCCCGAGATCCAGAGTCACATGCTCTACCAAATGAGCCAGAGCGGTGCCCCAAAATATTTTTATCTTTTCAAAAAAAAAAAAAAAAAGACAACAAACTTCTGAAAGCCCCTGGCTCTGGTGCCTCTCTAAGAACAAGAGATCAGTATATCTAACTTTGTTTTTTCTTTATTCAGTTAGCAAAATCTTGTAAGCAATATGATCTGAGAATTTTTAAACAAATACCCAGCATGATAAATTTCTTTGGAACGTCTAAATCAAATGAAGAAGATGGTCTGATTTGTCCCAAGCTGCTTTGGGGCAGAAGAAATAGACCACTAGGATCACAAAGCTCATCAAAAGAAAATGAGCAAGATCAGCAGGCCTAGAGCAAGAGAAAGAGAAGGAAGGAGATAGTTCTACAAAGTGATTATAGAAAGACCCAAGGGCTGCCCCCAAAGTCATTTAACTGGCCTTTTAATGCTGAGAGCTATGTCCCATTCCACTTCCTGCATTCCAGACTCTTCAGGAAAAATGCTCACCGTAACCTGAAACCACTGCCAGCCCCTCTCCTCTGCAAAACAGAATTGCAACTGACCTGTTCTTGCTGCCCCCCAAATACTTCATCCAACTACAAGACCTGAAAACAACAACTGAGTACCCAGGTGAGGGGCTGGAGCTTGTGTCTCACCTAGTAAACCATGAGAGCAAGTCCCAGATGTGGGGATCCAGGAAGAAGAGAGGACACAAATCAATTCAGTGGAGTCTGGCAGGGAGGTGGGCCCCCTGCCTGTCATCCCCCTGGCAGGATGTCTCCCAGAGCAGGACAGCTTTAGGTGGCCCAGGGGCCACACTGTAAAAGGCAGCCAGAAGCAAGGAGCTGCCTGAAGCGAAGCAAAGCTCAGAGTCATTTGGGAAAAGTTTTTTCTGCTTTCTAAATCTACCGCCAACCCATACAGTATATGTTAAGAAAAAAGACTCCAAAATACACTCTTAAGTGAAAAGAACAAAGTTAAAAACAGTGTATATAATTTACCGGTTGCATTTTTGTGAGAACACACTCCCACCTACCCCCACACACATGCTTGTGGTTCTGAGAAAGGATCGCTAGAAGGATGCACCATGAACTGGAGCAGTGGCTGATTCTGGATGGAAAACTGAAGAGCTTGGGGACAGGAGTGGGAAAGAGACTTATTTTTTTTTAACCATATCTGTATACTCAGGCACTTTTTGAAAGCTTGTGTCCTGTATTTGGCTTACCTGTTTAAAACAAATTCAGAATTAAAAAAACAAACCCTCTCTTCTGCAAAACTCACCATTCAAGCCTATATGAATCCCTCTACATGACATGTTATGGGGCTCTGTGATTTAGTAAGCCACCTATTCAGGACACATAGTGTGAGCGTGGGACTTTCCCTCCCCAGCCTTACCTCTTCCAGGTGATCTGCTCAGGCTCCGATAACCTCACTGAGGGCACAGACAGCTTTATCCCTGGTGCCATCCAAGGGGCAATTCAAAGGACTCGGGCTTGTTTCTTCCAAACAGCCTAGGCAGCCCCCACAGGCCCAAGGAAAGAGAGGAGTGGGCAAGCGATTGCTGACACCCCAGGGACAGCCTGGAAGCCACTGCCCCCCTAAAGCCAGCCTCGCACAGCTCCCACCTCAGGATTCGTCTCCCAGGAAGGCCTGGTCCAGGGTAAGGACCACAGTATTTCACCTCCGGGAAGGAAAGTCTGGTCAACACATCAAGGAACGTTCCAGCTTGGAGGAGAACTAAGGAGGCAGCATAGCCCTCCACTGTTTTTACCTGGGGGATAGGTTGGCTTTGATTTGGGTTTTGGTGCAGCAAATCTCCTTTCATGGTATCGCCATTCCAGAATGTGGCGTGGACCGAGGATGGTGGCAGAGGTGAGCGGTGGAAGTGGGGAGAGGCCCTCAGATGTGGGGAAGAGAATCATGCCAGGTCCTAATTTTTAATTTTTATTCTCTGTTCCAGTCCAAGGGAGCTGGAAATGAGAGTCAGGAGCAGGGGGCTTGGAAACGGAAAATGGAGAAGACAGGTTATGTTTCCAAGTGAAGGAGCAGAGATCTTTCAGAGAGCACACACACGTGGCTGCGGGAGAAGTGTGGGGAGTGGAGAAGTGGGGACAAAGGCAGGTCTCAAAGCAAAGGGAAGAAATGGTAATGACAGAAGGTGACTGTGTCTGCCCGACCCTCCGTCCTGCTCTTCGCACAGGGCCTAGTGTGCGTTAAGTGAATGGATGAGTGAATGAATAGAGATAGAATTGGCAAAAGCTGCAGCTGTCAAGAAAGGCAAAGCAAAGGGACATGGGGAAGAGAATTGAAAGGCACTCAGGGTCCTGCCTAGGTGGGCAGAGAGACAGGGTGAGGGTTCCAGAGGCAAAGATCCTTATTGGAAAATTGAGGGTTAAGTTAAATTTTGGCCCAACCTAAAGTGACTCCCAAGTTCTGGCTGACGTAGGACAAAATGAGACACTTACCTACAAATAGCATCAAAGTCCCAGGTGACACCTCACAGTGCTCTTGAAGCTTGTGGGACAGAGGGATTTGAGACAGAAAGAAAATGGTGATACAATTTAAAGAAAAGGAAAAGAAAAGAGCATGCCTCTGCACTTTCCCCACCCCTAGATCCAGGAAAAGTGGCCAGGTCAGGCCCCTCGGCCACATCAGCATTTTAAAATGAAAATCCAGCCTAGCCTATGAGCAGGCATTTTCCAAATGGCTACAGAATTCCTGCACCTTCCAAAAATACCTCTTCGTGGAACTCCTGCCAGGGAGCGAGGGCCACATGCCCAGGCTGGAACCAACCAGTCGGGCTTTCTGAGCCCGGGAGCTCCCACCCACATGCTCTGCAGTCCCCAGATGCAGGAAATGCCCACTGCCCCGTGGGTAAACCCAGCCAGACAGCTCTGGGTGCTGAGCCCAAGACTGGAAGCAAGGCATCCTCTAGCTCCACTTAGAACAAAAAAGATTATGTGACTTCCTGGAGTGCTTTTCAGACCTAGCTCTGCATATAAACCACCTGTACAGCTTTGTAAACCAGACCCCAAGCCTCTCGTGGGTTATATGAAGCAGAACCTCTGGAAGAAGGGTCACCCCAATCACAGGGCCAGGGGTAGGGGTGGGGGGACAGCAACTAAAGTAGTGACTGGGAGGTGGCGCAAGGGGGACTAGAGAGAGGCTAGTCTGTGATATTCTGTTTCCTGACCTGGAAATTACCCAGTTTGTTCACTTCATGAAAACTCATCAAACTATGTCACATGTGCACTTTTCTGTATATTTATTACAATTCATTTTTCAAAAAGTTCCAAGCTAAATTCTGCTCTCCTACCAGGTTTGAAGACCTCCGAGCCAGAGCCCCAGGGTGAGGGTCTTAGGTTACATCAGAGAAGCCGAGTGCTTGGGGCTGTATGTTGGACTAGCTACAGGGGCTGACTCTACTCTTAGGCAAGTTTCTGACTTTCAAGGGAAAGAAGCTCTGGGGAAGGGGGTGAGGGGACAGGTGGGAGGCGCTCCAGGGAATAGCTCTCTTGTGCTCACAGATGCTCGTGACTTGTCCCGCAGCCTGCCTCTTGGACAGGGCTTGCTAGGCCCTCTGTGACCCAAATCAAGGGGTCTATTTTCACCTGCGGCTTTGGTTTTCTTTCCCTTGTTAAAGAGGCTGCAGAAGCTACCAACTTCTTTATCCTCCTCCGTCCCTTTCCCAGGGCCATCAGCTTCTTAGAAGGATATGCTCCTTCCCGCAGGATCTGGGGGATTCAAGCCCATTGACTGATGTCTTCCACCAGGCATGAGGTGCTGAAGACACAGCAATGAGCAAATCGGCCCCAACAGTCCTTACTGGGTTTGTATTTTAATGTAGAGCCTGGCATTTAATTATATGTGAAGGAGCTCGGGAAACACCACCCCAAAATCTATCATTGTAGCTTAAGGATTATTTTGAGTTGAAGGCAATTAAGAACAGAAAACACAGGGGGGGAAAAAGAGAGGGGGCTGCCTGGATGGCTCAGTGGGTTAAAGCTTCTGCCTTCGGCTCAGGGTCCTCGGATCAAGCCCCGCATGGGGCTATCTGCTCAATGGGGAGCCTGCTTCCCTTCCTCTCTCTCTCTGCCTGCCTCTCTGCCTACTTGTGATCTCTGTCTGTCAAATAAATAAATTAAAAATCTTTAAAAAAGAGAGAGAGAGAGAGAGAGAGGGAGAAAAAGAAAACACAAGTTCTTTGTCCTCTTCCTTTCTGCAGGAAACAGGACATAAATTTCCCCTTTGTAGGGGAAATTTCTATTTGTACAGATGCTCCCCCCTCTTACCAGGAAGAGAACAACTTGGAGAGAACTGATCACCTCATCGTCAGTTGGTCTGTATAACAACCCTTACTCAATCACCCTTATCTTCCACTAGTTTCCCGTGTATACTTAACACACTTTGCTGTCCCTAGAAACCCAAATCCTCCATCTTTCCCTGATGAAGTTAAAAATATAAGCCTTTCGGGGCGCCTGGGTGGCTCAGTCCGTTAAGCTTCTGCCTTTGGCTCAGGTCATGATCCCAGAGACCCAGGATCGGAATCACGCCCCACATGGGGCTCCCCACTCAGCAGGGAGACTGCTTCTCTCCCTCTGCCCCACTCCTGGTCATGCTCGCTCTCTCTCTCTCTCTCAAATAAATATAGTCTTTTAATTTTTTTTTTAAGATTTTAAGTCTTTCAGGGGCTGCTCCCTTGCCCATCATGCATGCAATGCACATTCGTGGGGAACTTGGTGCTAAACCGTTCATTGACGACTGCTTCTGGGTCAGGGTTTCCTATGTAACAGAGCAGCTCCCTCCCTGTGATCTGCTGAAAGTCAGCCCTCATCACAAGGGCATGTAAAAAATAAAACAAACAATAGCAAAAGAAAATAAGAACCTAAGCCTTTCAGCCTATGGAATGGGAGAAGATATTTGCAGATAACATATCTGATAAAGTTAGTGTCCAAAATCTATAAAGAACTCATCAAACTCAACACCCAAAAAACAAATAATCCAGTTAAGAAATGGGCAGAAGAGGGACACCTGGGTGGCTCAGTTGGTTAAGCCTCTGCCTTCAGCTCAGGTCATGATCCCAGCGTCCTGGGATCGAGTCCCACATCGGGCTCCTTGTTCTGCTGGGAGCCTGCTTCTCCCTCTGCCTGCCACTCTGCCTGCCTGTATTCTGTCTCTCTGACAAATAAATAAACAAAATCTTAAAAAAAAAAAAAAAAGAAATGGGCAGAAGATATGAATAGACATTTTCCCAAGAAGACATCCAGATGGCCAACAGACACATGAAAAGATGTTCAGCATCACTCGTCTTTGGGGAAATACAAGACAGATCATGATGAGATACCACCTCACACCTGTCAGAAAGGCTAGAATTAACAACACAGGAAAAAACAGGTATTGCGAGGATGTGGAGAAAGGGGAACCCTCTTGCACTGTTGGTGGGAATGCAAGTTGGTGCAGCCACTCTGGAGAACAGTATGGAAGTTCGTGCCTCAGAAAGTTAAAAATAGAACTGCCCTACAATTCAGCAGTTGCACTACTGCAGTATTTACCCAAAAGACACAAAAATACTGATTCAAGGGGATATATGCACCCTGAGTTTATAGCAGCTTTATCAACAACATGGAAAGAGCCCAGATGTCCTTTGACAGATGAATGGATAAAGAAGATGTGGTATATATACACAATGGAATATTACTCAGCCATCAAAAACAATGATATCTTGCCATTTGCAACAATGTAGATGGTGCTGGAGTGTATTGTGCTAAGTGAAATGAGTTAGAGAAAGACAAATACCGTATGATTTCACTCATATGTGGAATTTAAGAAACAAAACAGATGAATATACGAGAAAGAAAGAAAAAAGAAAGGGAGGCATAGCATAAGGGACTCTTAGAACAGACGGAAGGTTTCTGCAAGGAAGGTGGGGATTGGTTAAATGGGGGATGGGCATTAAGGAGGGCATTTGCTGGTTGAGCTCAGGGTGTTGTGGGTAAATGACGAATCACTAAATTCCACTCCTGAGACTCACAGTGCAGAAGCGCTCAAGACAACAGACTCGCTCGCCGCTCTCCGTGCCCAGGTCGCCATGTCTGATCCTTCGCTCATACACATTCCTCCCCCGGCCCTGATCTCAGCCCAGCTCTGCTGTGAAAATTGAGCCGACCTCCGAACACCCTGCAGATGTCAGCTCCACTGCAAGAGTCTCATCTCTGTGACTCTTCTGACTTGTGCCCCGCCCCGTAGTCTTCCTGCTCCACTTTGCATTCTTGTTCTCTGTGTATTTGTCTGGTTCTCCTCCCTCACCCTCTGCAGGCAGGAAGGGTGTATGGTATTTGCTGCATATTCTCTGCAGCACCAACACTATTCTGGGCCCACAGAGACCTTGGAATGTTTGTTGAGATGAATTAATTGAATGACGGGACAGAATTTCCCCTAAGAATCATCAATTCACTTTGTTCTACGTCTCTGAGGTTCACAGACAAAAAACCCTGTTGTTGTTTTCAACTTTATTTTGAAAAAAAAATTTTTTTAAAGATTTTATTTATTTATTTGATAGAGCTCACAAGCAGGCAGAGAAGCAGACAGAGAGACAGAGGAGGAAGCAGGCTCCCCGCTGGGCAGAGAGCCCAGTTTGGGGGCTGATCCCAGGACCCTGAGATCATGACCTGAGCCGAAGGCAGAGGCTTTAACCCACTGAGCCACCTAGGCACCCCTATTTTGAAAATTTTTAAACATAGGGGAGCCTGGGTCACTCAGTCAGTTATATATCTGCCTTCCCCTCAGGTCATGATCCCAGAGTCTTGGGATCGAGTCCTGCATTGGGAGGTACCCGCTCAGTAGGGAGCCTGCTTCTCCCTCACCCTCTGCCTCTCCCCCTGCTCCTGCTTGTGTTCTCTCTCTCCCTCGCAAAAATAAGTAAAATATTTTAAAAAAAGAAATATTTTAAACATAGAAAAAATTGGTGAGAACAATACAGTTAAGTCCAGTATATATATTGTTCAGCAAGTGCCCAACTGTGGATACACCAATTGTTAACATTTGCTACATTTGTTTGATATCTGTCTCTATATAATTATCTGTCTATATATAATATACAATATTATTATTGTTCTTGAACCACTTGATAATAAATTACAGACATTGTGCCTTTAAAAAAAAGAAGACTATTCATTTATGTGACAGAGAGAAAGAGCCAGAGAACACAAGTTGGGGGGGGTGGAATGGCAGAGGTGAGGGAGAGGCAGACTCCCCACCGGGCAGGGAACCCTGCCGTGGAGCTCGATCCCAAGACCCTGGGATCAGGACCTGAGCCAAAGGCAGACGCTTAACAGACTGAGCCATCCAAGGTGCCCTGGGCCCTGTATCTTATGTTCCTTTTTACTTCACAGGTATCTCCTAAAAACAAAGACATTCTCTTATTCAGTGACCCAGTGAAGGAAATTTATCGAATTTATGTACTATACAGTCCATATGCACATTTTTGAATCATCACAATTATGTCCTTTTTGAAAGAAGATTTCAGCAACCCCCATTTTAACCTCAGTCTGTAATTTTTAAGTTCTTCTTTCCAGCTATCTCTGAACTCCGGCGAAGGAGCCTGCAGGCAAAGCATCCCCGTGGGAAGTGAAACTACCCGCTCCAGCAAAGACCGCCCTGAGCCAGCCAGACCCCACCTGTGACTGACCCCAAGACAGTGATGACCTGACCTTTACAGCCCGCCTGCAGGTATCCTCCGACCTTTGTCCCACATTTTCCTTGTAGAAACCTAGAAGTATTTTTGGCGCTTTGGAGAGGGTCTTTTTTTTTTTTCTTAGATTTTTTATTTTATTTATTTGACAGAGAGAGAAAGAGACACAGTGAGAGGGGGAACATAAGCAGGGGGAGTGGGAGAGGGAGAAGCAGGCTCCCCACTGAGCAGGGAGCCCCATGCGGGGCTCGATCCCAGGACCCTGAGATCATGACCTGAGCCGAAGGCAGAAGCTTAATGACTGCCCCCCAGAAGCCCCTGGAGACGGCCTTAAGATGTTAGTCTGCTGTCCTCCGGTGTGGGCGTCACTGAAATGAACCCCTTTCTGGTTTCACTGCTGTTCCTCTCCCTGTCCTTAGATGCTGTCAGCCCAGAGAGGCCGAACCCACCCTCGTGGCCCGGCTACACACATGGCAAGTTTTTCCACCTAACCCGGGTGCTGCCTTTGGTTGCCCCACTTCTGCCTCTTTCCTCACTCTTGCTCTGTCTTGGAGGCATTCCATATGTATATTTATAAAATAGTCTTCAGCTTGAGTTTGTCTGCTGTTGGGGGGGCAGGAGCTCCCCAGAAGGGAGGTGCCGTCACAGCAGGAGGCACACGAGGTCACGTCACTCATGGGTGATGCCACTTCTAGTTAAGCAGGTTCTCCACTGTGAGTCCACAGGTCTCCCGCGGTCACGTACCCAGTGGAAACGACTCAGTACTCCGGGGACTGTGGAACTGGCCCGTTTCCTGTCTGATGATGACTCCCACCTGGCCCTGCTGTTTTCGCCAGTCATTCAAGGAAAGCGGAGCTGGCTGCCGCCCAGGGGCCGAGGCGCTGGAGATCCTGCGCCAGGTTGGACAGAGAAGGAAAAGCACCCAGGACAGGAAGCGAAGCAGAGAGCCGTGGACGCAGCCCGAGCGCCGCGCTAGGAGCTGAGCTGGAGCGCACTGAGGCAGGAGTGCCAGGGTCCCCACCCCCCGCACCCCCCGCAGTGCCCTGGGCAGTGAGGGAGGAGGGGTGCTGGCCCTTCACTCGAACCACGCTCTGGAAAAGGACCAGTTTGCTGGAAGCAGAAAAACCATCCTTTCCCTCCCTATTCCCTGGTGGTCCCGGGTAGTCTCCAATGGTTTCCAAATGCCCCCAAAAGCATTGTTTCCAGAAAATTTTCAGGGTCCCAGTGAATCTGAAGGGTTGCAGATGTCTGGACCTGCCTGGCCCTCCCAGCCAGGCTCCCTCTAGATCCACTGCCTGCCTGCTCCCCTCTTGCAAATATTCGCGGTGCTGTTGTCCTCCCCGGGGGCAGGCGGGCAAGGTGGAATGTGGGGGTGCACCGCCAAGGGCACACACAGCCCTGGACAAATTGGCCACAAGTTCCTCCATGCCCAACATGTCATATAGTCATTTCCTGTCACTGTCCTAACACGTTACCGCAAACCAAGTGGCTTAACGCAGCACAAATTTACTCCCTCAGAGTTCTGGAGGGCAGAAGTCTGAAATCAAGGTGTCGAGGGGACGTGCAGGTTCTCTAGGGGGAGTCCGTCCCCACCCTGTCCAGCTCCTGGTGACTGCGGCATCCCGTGCTTTCCTGGGCTGTACCTTCCAATTTCTGGCACTGTGGTCACATGGCCCCTTCTCCTCTCACAGAAAACTTATCAATGGATTTCAGGCAGGATCCTGCAGACACGCAGATAATCCAGGATGATCTCACAGTAGGTCCTTATCCTGACTACATCTACAAAAGCCTTTTTTCCAGGTAAGGTCACCTTCACAGGTTCTGGGGGTTAGCACATACCTTGTGGGGGGCCACCATTCAACCCACTACAGAAGGTATCCATGTACTTTCTTCCATTCTGCACAAATGGTAATTTTCGAAATGTTTCTCTGAATGAATCCTACACTCATGGCTGGAATTCATTGCAGTAGTGCAGAGGTGGCTTGGTTGGCTGAGCGCCCCGCTCTTGGTTTCAGCTCAGTCTTGGTCTCGAGGTGGAGATTGTGAGATCGGGCCTGCGTGGGGCCCCAGGGCTCAGCCTAGAGTCTGCTTGTCCTTCTCCCTCCTCCATCTCTCTCTGTCTTTCTCTCTCACTCTCAAATAAACAAGTAAAATCTTTAAAAATAAAATAAAATAGTCCCTAATGGCTCTTTTGGGCCCACCCAGATATTTTTCTTCACACACACAGATACCCACATGCACACATACACACACGTGTGCACACACACAAATACATCTATGCACAGAGATTTACACATTGTACACACACGCTTGTACAGAAATGTGCGTGTGTTTTGTACTCATGCACTTGACACCTGTTTATTGAGTGCCCCCAGCCTGCCAGGCCCTGTGGAGCAGAGGAGACACAGCAGTGAAGGAGGCAACCAGCCCAAGCCTTGTTTACACTCTGGTAAAATATTTACGTGCACACAATGTCCAAAATACAAATGCAGAATACACAAGGCTTTTATAGTCCCAGGGCTCCAAGAGGGCTAAGTTCAGCAATCACAGGCCAGCGGCAGCAGGGGAATGTGAGGGCCCTGATGCAAACACAGTCACCAGCAAAGCGGTTGAAACATTTGTGAGCAGGGGTGAATCCCACCTCTGAAAGAGATGGAGAGGCTTGCACTTCTGGGGTGTGAGATAGAGGAGTCTGAACCAACGTGACCTGCTGGGCCTTAGATAGCCAGGGAAGGCCAGAAGCCACGCCTTGCCGGCTTTGGGAGGACCAAAACACAAGGCTGGAAGAACAGAAGGGAGATGGCCCACAGGAGGCCCATGCAGGAGGCTCAGGGTCAGAAATTGCAATGATGTAGGGAATAAGCTGAGAGGATGGAGATGGTATCACAGCATTATCTACCACGGCTGGTGCTACACAAGTGTGATGAGCGCGTCATGCAGCAGCTCAGCGAGGCTTAACTACAGATCCCAGAATTCCCTTTTCAGTGTGATCCTAACTAGTGTGGGCTACTGGCAGCATTCTTGCACGAAGTCGGAGGATGGAAGGAAGGCAGCAGCCATTCGGGAGCGTGCACACAGTCTCCGCAATTATTCACGCGGTCGTCTGCTCCCTCTGGGTCTTCCTTCCTTCCTGTCTGGGAACAAGCTTCCACTTGTGCCTGTGGAGCTCCAGCCTGCTTGTGACCTTCCCACAATTGCATAAGCCAGTCCCTTATGAAATGTAACATTGAATAAAGGGAAAAAATATATAAATAGGCTGAACTCTAATACACTAAGTTTTTATAAACTCTTAGGAATTCAAATACCTTTCTTAAAAAATCAACCTACATATTGAAATACATTTCAAAATACAAGTTTATAATATCCTAAAACATCAAACAAAATATCAACATGAATTATAGATTATGATTCTATAACTTGTTAACAAACTCATTTAATGAGAACTAAGTATCATTTAAAAGTAATCACCTTGGCACAATAGTCAAAATAGTAGTTTAATCATGAAATGTTGATCATTAAATACCATTATTTGATTTTCTAAATCAAAGGAAATTTAAAATGCAGAGAGTGTCTGCAAAGAAATGGAAATACATTCCTTGCTCATGGATGGGAAGAACAAATTTTGTTAAAATGGTGATACTATCCAAAGCAATCTACACATTTAATACAATCCCTCCCAAAATACCAGCAGTGTTTTTCACAGAACTAGAACAAACAGTCCTAAAATCTGCCTGAAACCACAAAAGACCCAGAATAGCCGAAGCAATCTTGAAAATGAAAAACGAAGCTGGAGGCATCGCAATTCTGGACTTGAACTTATATTACAAAGCTGTAGTAACTGAAGGAGTATGGTACTGGCATAAAAATAGACACGCAGGTCAAGAGAACAGAATGGAAAATCCAGAAATAAACCCACAATTTTATGGTCAATTAATCTTCCATAAAGCAGCAAAGAATATGTGATGATAAAAAGAATGTCTCACCAACAATGGTGCTGGGAAGACCAGACGGCAACATGAAAAGGAATGAAACCATACGCTTTCTTATAACATACACAAACATAAATTCAAAACGGATTAAAGACCTAAATGTAAGCCTTAAAACCATAAAAATCCTACGAAAGAGCACACGCAATAATTTTTGACATCAGCCATAGCAACATCTCTCTAGTCAGGTCTCCGAGGCAAGGGGAACATGAACTACTGGGACTGGACCAAAATTAAAAGCTCCTGCGAAGTGAGGGACACAATCAATAAAACTAAAAGGCACCCTGTGGAATAGGAGAAGATATTTGCAAATGACATAGTCAATAAAGGTTACTATCCAAAACCTATAAGGAATTCATACAACTCAATTCTCCTAAACCAAATAATCTGATTAAAAAATGGGTAAAAGTCATGGACAGGGGGGGCCTGGGTGACTCAGTGGGTTAAAGCCTCTGCCTTCGGCTCAGGTCATGATCTCAGAGTCCAGGGATCGAGCCCCACATCGGGTTCTCTGCTCAGCAGGGAGCCTGCTTCCCTCTCTCTCTGCCTGCCTCTCTGCCTACTTGTGATCTCTGTCTGTCAAATAAATAAATAAAATCTTAAAAAAAAAGAACTAAATTACTATTTATTAAAAAAAAAAAAGTCATGGACAGACATTTCTGCAAAGAAGACATCCAGATGGCCAACAGACACATGAAAAGATGCTCATCGCCACTCAGCATCAGGGAAACGCAAATCAAAACTACAAAGCGCTACCCCCTTACACCTGTCAGAACGACTAAAATCAACAACACAAAAAACAACAGCTGTTGGCGAGGATGCGGAGAAAGGGCAGCCTCTTGCACTGTTGGTGGGAATGCAAGCTGGTGCAGCCACTCTGGAGAACAGCATGGAGTTTCCTCAAAACTAATTCAAAGGGATACATGAACCCTGATGTTTATAGCAGCATTATTTTTTTTTAATTTTTAAAATTTATTTATTTATGTTAAAGGTTTTGTTTATTTATTTGTCAGAGAGAGACAGAGCACAAACAGGCAGAGGGAGAAGCAGACTCTCCGCTGAGGAGGGAGCCCCAAGCAGGACTTGATCCCAAGACCCTCGGATCATGACCTGAGCCAAAGGCAGACGCTTAACAGACTGAGCCACCCAGGCGCCCAGCATTATTATTTATTTATTTATTTGAGTAAGAGAGAGAATGAGAGAGAGAGACACACAGAGACAGAGAATGCGTGCTCGCGAGAGAGGGGAGGGGGTAGAGGGAGAAGCAGACTCCCCGCTGAGCAGGGAGCCCGAGGCCACACTCAATCCAGGGACTCCAGGATCAGGACCCGGGGGGAAGGCAGTTGCTCAGCCAACTGAGCCACCCCGGCGTCCCTACAGCAGCATTATTTACAACAGCTAAGATACGGAAGGAGTCGTGTATCCATCAGTTGATGAATAAAGGAGACATGGTATTATTCAACCACAAAAAAGTGAAATCTTGGGGCACCTGGGTGGCTCAGTCGTTAAGTGTCTGCCTTCGCCTCAGGTCATGATCCTGGGGTTCTGAGATCGAGCCCCGCTTTGGGCTCCCTGCTCAGCGGGAAGCCTGCTGTCCCCTCTCTCACTCCCCCCACTTGCGTTCCCTCTCTCGCTGTGTCTCTGTCAAATAAATAAATAAAATCTTTATTAAAAAGGTGAAATCTCGCTATTTGCAATGACATGGATGGAACTACAGAGTTTTACGTTAAGAGAAATAAGTCAGTCAGAGAAAGACAAATACCACATGAGTTCACTTATATGTGGAACTTAAGAAACAAAACAAATGAGCAAAGGAAAAAAAAAGAGAGAGAGAGAGAGGGAGGCACACCAAGAAACAGACTCTTAACTTCAGAGAACAAACTGATGGTTACCGAGAGGAAGGGGGTGGGGGATGGGTAAAATAAGTGATGTGGATTAAGGACTCTACTTGTGAAGCGCTGGGTGAGTAAAACAGAAACTTAAAATAAAGAAGTATTATAAAAATATAAACAGTGTCCGGTGTTATGAGATAATTTTTTGTGCAAATGTTTCCAGCTGCTGAAAAACTCCTTCTGACCCTTCACTACTTGGGAGAGGGTAAGGAGATAAACCTAAATGCTTTTCTGTTGTTAAAAAAACAAAATCCAGGTTGCCTGGATGGCTCAGTTAAGTGTCTGCCTTCAGCTCAGGTCATGATCCCAGGGGACTGGGATGGAGTTCGACACTGGGCTCCTTGCTCAGCAGGCAGACTGCTTCTCCCTTTTCCTGTGGTTCCCCCTGCTTGTGCTGTCTGTCTGTCTGTCTGTCTTCTTCTCTCTCTCTCTCTGACAAATAAATAAAGTCTTCAATAAAACAAACAAAATCCAGCTGAGTGCATTGTAAAGATCTCATTGGCTTTATACAATGATTCATGAGTTGACCAACAGACACAGAGTCAAAATGAAAGACTTATAGACAGAAGGGAACAGAAACAAGGAAGTTATACAAGCAAAAAGCAGAGTGGCTATGGCAAGGTCACTTCCCTTTAGGAGATGGCAGGGGACTATCACACAAATTATCTCACTAATACTCACCAGGTAATTTCTCACTGATTTTATGTTCCATTTCTGGAAGAATCAAAACAGAAATTATGTCTTGGTTTGGTAATATGAGGTTTAAAATAAGTGATCCCATTTGGGACATGTTGTTTTGTTTTTAACAATTACCCCTTTGACCAGACTCTCAGCCTGAGAGAAGTGATAAAAATTTAAGGCATTAGCACTATTCCCAGCTACCACTCTGAAGCTAGTTATTCTCTGTGTGGTATTCATTGGTCACAGCATCTGGTTCACATTCTTTAAGTCAGTCATTCTCTTTGTTCCCTTTCTGATGTTGTAGTCTTAGATCATTTGCTTGGTGGTTACCAGCTGTGAACATGCATTTAGAGTTTTTGAGAGAATACAGTAAGTCCAGGAGACAATTATGATTATTACAAACAGAATAATTCTCAGTATCTGAAGTGCACTTCGGAGCCGTGGTCCCCAAGGCCCAAATCAAAATCAAATAAGTCAAAGAAAGATGTTGAAGGAGTCACTTTTGTAAGCTATGTGGATTATTCAATGATGTTGTGGAGATTTCCACTTCCCCAAAAGTGTTAGTCCTGGTGTTGGCCAGAGCTGAGACATCTTGCTCAGCTAAATAAGGTAATCAAAGTCTGCCCTATTATCAAAAACAACTTTGGCCAAAGAATTGAGGGAATTTTGTGGGGCAGCTATGCTTTAGAGGCAACATTGTCAAGAGGGAGGTTCTTGATCATAATCGTTTGTGGTTACTACCAACTAGGGGAATAAGGAAGTGACTTTAAAGGAAGTGACTTTAGGATGCCTGGGTAGCTCAGGTGGGTTAAAGCCTCTGCCTTCGGCTGGGGTCGTGATCCCGGGTGTGTGTGTGTGTGTGTGTGTGTGTGTGTGTGTGTGTGTCTCTGCTCAGCAGGGAGCCTGCTTCCTCCTCTCTCTCTGCCTGCCTCTCTGCCTGCTTGTGATCTCTGTCTGTCAAATAAATAAATAAATCTTAAAAAAAAAAAAAAAAAAAAAAGGAAGTGACTTTAAGTCCTGAATGCCTCTTGATAATTCCTGGGTCTGTGGTCAGGACAAGAAAGTGCCTGTCATGGAGGCGAGTAAAATATAAAGATCTGTAGACCACACAAGCTGTTTTATTTTGTTTACTTTTGCCTTGTGTCCTTTTCTTTGTAAGAGCCTGGACACAAGGTTCTAAGGTTTGGGGTTATGAACCAGAGACAGGGAAACAGACCCCCAGCGTTAGGAAACCTAATATGATGAAGAGGAAGCTGAGTTTGTTATAGAGAAACTGAGGCACTGGAAATCAGGGAGAAGTCTGTGGTGCGCAGAACCACAGAATCATCAGAACCATGGCAAATCCAACAGACATTTGAAGTTGGATCACCTCCCTTTGCAATGCCTGAAATATATAAACAATGGTATTTCCTTTCCAGGCCAGAGCAAGGCAAAAGGTGAACAAAAGGTTCATGGACCTTCATGGTGAAAGAATTAGAAAAAGGATGGGCAAATGAGAAAAGAGATGTGGAAAGAAATGTTCTTGACCTGATGTCTGGGAAAGAAGCAGTCTACCTCAATGTTAGCTACTTATTTCCTAGTCAATTTGATTTTGAGGTCTCCAGCATTTGCACAGGACCAGATGTCATTTGGAGACTTCTTCCTTTGCGAAATTGTAATCTGGCACTGGTGTTATCCATTGTTCTCGGTACAGTCCTTTCCATCGGAGCAAAACAATAATCATAAATGACAAAAGACTTTAAAATACCTGTTGCTAAAGATGTGATGGGATTTCACTACCGACCAGAAAAATCTGGTTATTTCTGTGATATGCAACGTTTTAAGATAATTAGAATTATGACTAATAACATTACACAAGGACATATAAGATTTCTAGAAATTTCATACAATTTCTGGAACACTTATATTAACAGAAGCATTACCTCTAACTTGAAGATGCTTCCCATGTAATTTATCAAATAAGCTTAATTATTTTAATATCTCTCTTTTCATATGACAAGAGAACAAATCTTTTGAGATATTCCTGGGATCCACTGCAAAATCCCAAATTTAGGTAGAGGTTGAAAAAAAACTATTCAGAATTTGATTTGGGAAAGTTATTTAAAAAATGTCAAAAGGCTTTGGGCACTTTACTAAAAAGGCTCACAGAGCATTATGAAACAATACTAATTATGCATTTAGCCTAAGTGACAAAAAATTTCAAAGGCAAATACAGAAGGTTACATAGTTCTGAGCAAAACTTAGCCCTTTCAATATTGGGAAGACTAGGTTTACTTAAGTAATCAAAGACATGATGATAAAGATAACATGAAGCACAAGAAATTATTTTGACAAAACATAAAATCTTTGCTTTCTAGGCAAATTTCTTAAAAGGTAAAAAAAAAACAAACAAAACCCAAAAACTTTGTTTAAATTTCTTTTTTTTTTTTTTAAAGATTTTATTTATTTATTTGACAGACAGAGATCACAAGTAGGCAGAGAGGCAGGCAGAGAGAGAGAGAGGGAGAAGCAGGCTTCCCGCTGAGCAGAGAGCCCGATGCGGGGCTCGATCCCAGGACTCTGGGATCATGACCTGAGCTGAAGGCAGAGGCTTTAACCCACTGAGCCACCCAGGCGCCCCAAATTTCTTTCTTATTAAGAGAGTAAAAGCAAACCAATAATTTAAGAAAAATGTTGCTTTTTAATATAGAGAAAACCAAATTCTAATTTTGTACCAGTGTACTTTCAATATTAAAATTAATTAAATTTTAAAAATTTAATTAAGGGGCTCCTGGGTGGCTCAGTCATTAAGCATCTGCCTTCAGCTCAGGTCATGATCTTTCATGGACAACTTTCCATGTCCTTTGTTCTCTTTCCCATTCTGAAACAATTAGCTTTACTTCAGGACAAAATTGCTTTCTTTCCCATCAATAAAAATGCATCTCCATTCCTCATACTTTCCTTGATGAAAACACACATTCTATTTTCCTTGTATACAGAGATGTTTCTTTAATTATTTCTTCTGGTTTAATTAAACCCATAAAAACCTTAATTTCAAGTGAAAATTAAGAATTAAATGATTGCCCATTACTAGCAAATTTATAAATACATTTCATACTTTTTAGAAGCATATTCTTATTCATAGTAGATTTTCCAATGTGGCACAAACATGTTTACTAACAGACCCAAATCTCTTCAGTTCCTCTATAAAAGGAAGCCAAAAGTAAGTAAACCTATGGTCAGTAATTAACATTTTATTATTTTATCTTATTTGGAAATGTTCTAGATATTCAGTGACTCTCCATCATTTAAAGTAACTTAGCAAAACTCTAAAGTTTCAAGTTACCAAAAAGATTTGGGGAAACTATTTAAGTAGACATACCATAAAACATAACTATTGTTGAAAAGTTCACTTAAAAACTCTTATCCTGGGGCGCCTGGGTGGCTCAGTGGGTTAAAGCCTCTGCTTTCGGCTCAGGTCATGATCCCAGGGTCCTGGGATTGAGCCCCGCATCGCATCGGGCTCTCTGCTCAGCGGGGAGCCTGCTTCTTCCTCTCTCTCTGCCTGCTTCTCTGCCTACTTGTGATTTCTCTCTGTCAAATAAATAAATAAAATCTTTAAAAAAAAATATGTTTAGACTATCCATGGGGATTTCATGAGACACCAGACAAAGTTAACCATCATCGTAAGCTACTTTTCTTGCTGACAAATTCTTTAACAGGGATAACATGAGCTTATTTTTCTTTTAGTAAACTTGGGCAAAATAAATGTGTTATATTTAATGCCGAAAACTCAAAGGACATACCTATTATAATTAAACCAACAAAATTAAACCAGTTTTTATTTGAAGATTTATCTTAGATCACATGAACTTGAAAAACATTTGGGTTAGATTTATATTTCTCAGAGCATACTTAATTTATATGATGCTTGTGCATTTTTAAGCCAATTAAATAGAGCTCATCATCTGGAAATGTATCACATATCTATAAACATACATACATAGACACACATAAATATACAGACATCCACAGAAATCTTATCGCTTTTGTTTTAAAAAATTTCAGTCCAGAAATGGGTATGGTAATGCAAAACTCACTAGTTTATAAAAGAACAGATGTATCCAAATTATGTTTCTGTAACAGGTATTGGCAAGGGTGAGGAGAAAGAGGAACATTCTTGCACTGTTGGTGGGAATGCAAACTCAGGCAGCCACTCTGGAAAACAGTAGGAGTTTTCTCAAAAAGATAAAAAATATTTTAAATATTTAAAAATAGAACTGCCCTACAATTCAGGAATTGCACTACTAGGTATTTACCCAAAGAATACAAAAATACTAATTCAAAGGGATACATGCACCCTGGTGTTTACAGCAGCATTATCTACAATAGCCAAATTATGGAAATAGCTCATGTCCACCAACTGATGAATGGATAAAGCAGGTGTGTGTGTGTGTGTGTGTGTGTGTGTGTGTGTGAGAGAGAGAGAGAGAGAGAGAAATGGAATATTATTCAGTCATAAAAAGAATGAAACCTTGTCATTTGCATAACATAGATGGAACTAGAGTATTATGCTAAGTGAAAAAAGTCAATCAGAAAAAGACAAATACCATATAATTTTACTTATATGTGGAATTTAAGAAAAAAAAAAAAACAAAAACAAATAGAGGCACCTGGGTGGCTCAGTTGGTTAAGCATCTAACTCCTGATTTCAGCTCATGTCATGATCCCAGGGTGGTGAGATCAAGCCTCGCATAGTGCTCTGTGCTGAGTGTGGAGCCTGCTTGGGATTCTCTCCATCTCCCTCTGCCCCTCTCCCCCACTCATGCACACTCTGGAAAGAAAGAAAGAAAGCAAGAAAGCAAGAAAGCAAGAAAGCAAGGAAGGAAGGAAGGAAGGAAGGAAGGAAGGAAGAAAGGAAGAAAGGAAGGAAGGAAGAGAGGAAGGGAAAGACAGACAGAAAGAAAGAAGAAAGAAAGAAAGAAAGAGAAAGAAAGAAAGGAAGGAAGGAAGGGAAAGAAAGAAAGAAAGAAAGAAAGAAAGAAAGAAAGAAAGAAAGAAAGAAAGAAAGAAGAAAGAAAGAAAGAAAGGAAGGAAGGAAACAGGTGAGTAACAATCTTCGTTCCTTTGTTTCTCTATGGGAATTTTACTGCCTATGCTTGGGCTAGATAATCAGAAGTGGTCTCCCTTATCCTTTTTTATGCAGGATTTATTGAAAGTAAGCACTGGTCTTATTTTTATGTTTGGATGCCAAACTTTGGTTAGAATTTAATTACCATGTTTATCCTTAAGTCACCCATATGGTCATTCTAAGGTCATTATAGGTCAAACTGGCAAGTGCTACATGTCAAGATGTTAAGAGTCTCCCAAAATAAGATGGAAATACCAGATGGGACTTCAAAAGATATACTAAAAATCTGCCTTCACTTTTGCCTCTCATAGTAATGACCCTATATACCATGAGGCAGAGAGTAAGGTTCTGAATTTTGAGGACATTAAAGAGAGGAACTTTGGATACTGTGATGTAGGGAAAAGGTATGAACTATATATACAGGTGGTTCTCAACTTTGCTTAAGTCAAATCTTGAACAGTCTACACTTTTATACATTTAATGCACTATGCACAGACAGACCCAACACAATTTTCAAAGGCCAAATTTGAACTTTACAATCTCAGCCAACTCAAGATGATTTCAGGCTAACTCACGAGGCTGTTGTGTAGCTGTCAACAATCCCACTTCAGCATCATCAGTTATCATTGGTATCAGTATAGCAAGTGATGTCATTATTTAAATAGTTAGTGGAACAGGAAATATACAAAGAAAGGTTCTGACTGGTGATAAAAAACAAAGGTCTCACAAACAATACAGTTGAGACAAAAGTGGGAATGGTTACGTGTGTTAAAATTGGGAAATCTTTAGCTTCAAGTCAGTCATCACACTGAAACTGGTTAATTGTGTGTTTATTTGCGAAGGGGAAAAAAGATCAATTTGTGTAGGATAATAGAAGACCCTGTAGACTCTGGGAAAGTGCTTTCCAGGGCCTGAAATGTTCTATGGCTTGCTTCCATGGCCGTGAGAAGCATAATGAAGCCAATCAAGTTTCCCATGATTCTCCAAGGCAGCCTGTTCTTGGCATTTCCTTTGTTACCCTAACAACTCCAGAAAGGTTCTGGCCACTAAACTTTAACAGGACTGTAAAAGTTTTAGTACATTCTAAACTATCTAATTCAAGGTTATGTAACTTTGTAAAAGAAACATCTCTTCAACTATCTGTCTGTACCTAGATGATGATATCTATATCCAGAGATAGATAGATAGATAGATAGATAGATAAATAGATAGATACTCTAATGGGATTTTTATAGGACATTCTAGTCAAGGTGTCTGTGTCTGGTTCTCCAGGAGAAAAAGATCCAGACCTCAAGAACTGAGGACAGGGACTCCAGGATCTCTGAACTGATGAGTTACAATAGCTTAGAAATGTGCTCTCTGCTGGGGAATAGCCACATGAGGACACATTTTCATCGTTAGTGCTGATGCAGGCCAGATTGCTTTCCAAGAAACCCTGCCCTGTCACTTTTTCCAGCCATTCTTGTCTGAGGACAGGGGAAGTTAAGCAAGCCTGGGTATTCTTGGAAGGAAAACTATGCCTGAGCGTGGTGGCCAAAGATTCCGCAGGGGTGTGTGCAGTGCAGGGTGTGATGACAGAAAGAGCAGCTCCCTGGATCTTTTAGGCAAGAGAGACGAATTCAGCAACTGAGCACTTCCAGAGATCACACTCCTCCAGGTTTGGAGACAGAGGAGAACAAAAATCCGTTTCCAGAATCCAAATATGACCCCATTTCCCCCTTGCTTGGGCTCACTGCTTATCCAAGTACTTTATCTCGAGAAATTTTCCAGTTTGAATAATTGATTTGGTATGATGCAGCTAAGTACCCAGTACTCTTAGATTAGAAGATCTTAACTGGGAACACAACCCGTGGAGAGACATTTCAAAATTCACAGACCCTGAATCCCCGTTTTGAACCCATTGAATCAGAAAATCTTGGGCCTAAACCCACGTAGTTTGAGAAAAGTCATGGAGATTCTAATACAAGCACCAAGTTAAGGGCCAGTGCAAAAGAACATGGTGCCAATACGGCTAGGCCATGGTCTTGATATTTTTTTCTTTTTATGTTAAAAATGTCGATTTCACCTAAGTCACCAAAATACATTAGAAGCTGTGTTCTGGGGTGTGCTGAACCAGGCTTCTCATGTAGATGAACGTACAAATCACATCTTTCTTGTTAAAATACAGATTCTGATCCTGCAGGTCTAGAGTGGGTCTTGACAACTGGCCTTTCTAACAAGTTCCCAGATGTGCATGCTGCTGGTCCATACATCGAGTAGCAAGGGTCAGTGAGGGAACATTTAGTGATGAGAAATGTCTAGCTATGTTTTTGTTGTCAACTGGGGAAGCGGAAGGTGTTAACGTTAACCATCTAGCTGGTATGTCCAGTGCTGAACATCCTATGGAAATCTCTCACAACTAAGACTATTTAATCCAAAATGTCTGTGGTTCTAAGGCAGAATCCTGCTGGACTAGACCAAATACAAAATGTGTAAGGTTTCGGAATACTAGTTACTTTAGTCTTAACTCATTGCCCCAATGTTGGCAATTAGATTGAAGGAGAGAGTTTTGGGGGAGAGAATTTTAGAGAAGATGTGCATGTGCCCTATACCCAGTGACTGAGGAGAGACGTTCTCAGAGAATTCCTCAAAGTACCCAAGCATCAAGGAGCTAGCTTTAAATATTTAACAAGTCTGAAACCAGCTCACAGCAGTAGCACTCAAAAAGAGAATGTTCCTGTTACCCTTTCCTGTGTTCCTTTACCGTATTCCAACCCCAGGTGTTCACGGGTTAGCCACCGACCATGCGTTCCCCAATGTCAGGCTTCCCAGCTGTGTTCCACATCACGTCTTCATGCAGTCTGAGAATCCTCTTCACTCGTCTTCCTTCCCATTAGGTTTCCAAGTCCTCACGGAGACACTCCTCCCTTGACCAGCCGTACCTGGAGTGATCTGGACCTTTTCTGGATTTCCTTGATTTGCTGTCACAGACTGTATTAATGCCCTTATCATCATAGCTCTTTTTTTTAAAGATTTTATTTATTTATTTGAGAGAGAGAGAGCACATATGTCAAAAAGCATGAGTGGTGGCAGGGTGGGGGGCATAAGGAGAGGGTGAGGCAGACTCCCCTCTGAGCAGGGATCCCTGCTCAATGCGGGGCTTGATCCCAAGACTCTGGGATCATGGCCTGAGCCAGGTCTAAAGGCAGACACTTAACCAACTGAGTCACCCAGGGGCCCCATCAGAGCTCTTCTTTTTAAGAACAGTTTTATTGACATAAAATTCATATAGCATATAATTCAGCCATGCTACTCAATGGTTTTTAGTATATTCAGAGAGATGTGCAACTATCACTACAATATTGTGATTTATAAGAAATACATATTTGGTCATACAGATGACCAAAATATTTTTCTCACATATATTTGGTCTTTACTTTTCCAAAAAAGGCATCCAGATGACTAACAGACACATGAAAAGATGCTCAACATCACTCATCATCAGGGAAATACAAATCAAAACCATGATGAGATACCACCTCACACCTGTCAAGATAGCTAAAATTAACAACTCAAGAAACAACAGGTGTTGTCAGGGATGCGGAAAAAAAGGAGCCCTCCTGCATGGTTGGTGGGAATGCAAGCCGGTGCGGCCACTCTGGAGAACAGTGTGGAGGTTTCTCACAAAGTTAAAAACTACCCTACAATCCAACAATTGCACAGCTAGGTATTTCTCCAAAGGATACAAAAATGTAGATTTGAAGGGACACACGCACCCCAATGTTTATACCAGCATTATCAATAATAGCCAAACTACGGAGAGAACCCAAATGTCCATCAACTGATGAGTGGATAAAGAAGAAGTGGTACATATAAATATATATACAGATACATACATAAGCACCTGCGCACGCGCACACGCACACACACACACAGAGTGGAATATGACTCAGCCATCAAAAAGAATGAAATCTTCCCATTTGCAATGACATGGAAGGAGCTAGAGTGTATTATGCTGAGTGAAATAAGTCAGTCAGAGGAAGACAAATACCATATGATCTCACACATATGTGGAATGTAAGAAGGAAAACAGATGAACATTTGGGAAGGGGCAAAAGAAAAAAAGGACAGAGGGAAACAAGCCATAAGAGACTTTTAATGACCGAGAACAAACTGAGGGATGACGGAGGAAGGTGGGTGGGGGATGGGCTGGATGGGCGATGGTATTAATTAAGGAGGGCACTTGTGATGATGAGCACTGGGTGTTGTATGTCAGTGACGAATCACTGAATTATATGTGTGTGTGTGTGAGTGTGTGAGTGTGTGTATGGCTGGACTGGATGTTGTTCGTGGCCCTCTGCAGATCTGACAACCCAGGATGGAGTGGGGAGGAAGAGAGAGACACACCATTCAGATTTGATTGCATGTCCCAGCTTCACTCTTCCGGAAAATTCAGTCCCTGGAAAGCAACCAGCCTTCCAGCTGTCAGTTTCAGGAGTTCTTTCTTCATTTCCTCCCTCAATTATTCCCCCTACTCTCTCTCTCTCTTTCTCTTTTCCTGTCTTCTTTCTTTTCCTTTCTTTCTTCCAACTTAATTTTTTCCAATGATAAAAAAATAATACTATCACAAACACTGTAGAACACACTACAAAATATTAAAATGGAAAGAAAAATACCACTCAGAGATGATCACTGTTAATATTTTAATAGTTCCTTTTGGCCTTATTAATACAGTTTTAAAAAATCATAGATGAGAACATACTTGTGGTAGATTCTTGGGGTATAGACCTCCAGCTTCCCTGAATCCAAGCCATCATCTAATGCTCCCTCCAAGCCACTGTGGCTTTGGGTTTGGTCACCCTTACTTGCTTCGGCCAATAGCGCATCAGCAAACTCGAGGCAAGCAGAGTGCTCACACCTGGAGGCTTGTTCTCTTGCTGCCCTTGGGTCCACGAAACTGCTGTGAGAAGAAGCCTGGGCCAGACATTTGGAGGATAAGAGATCACATGGAAAGGAGATGTGCTATCCCAGATAAGGCCCCCTTAGACCAGTCAGCCTGCCAGCCACCAGATGTGAGAAAGAGGCCATCCCAGCTTATTCAGCCCCAGCTGTAGAACACCTAGACACACAAAACAAGGGGGATAACAAATGCTTAAGTGACTTAAGTGACTAAATTTGGAGGGGTTTGTCACGTGGCAAATGCTGACTGGTATACTAATTTCCATAGAATCCTGTGATCTGCTTTTTTGCACTTGATATTTCAACACGAGCACTTTGTCATACGATCACAACTCTTCATGAGCATCTGTGTTCAATGGCCACATAATAGTCTCTCGAGGGACATATCTAGTTTATAAAATTGTTGCCCTTTTGTTTAACATTTAGGTTGTTGTAAGGTTGGCACTCAATGCTGCTGGGATTGATATTCTTATGAATAAAGGTTTTTCCTAAATGTTTTCTGAGCATGGCCCCTCTGGAATAGAATTACAGAGAGGAGATGGAATATCTTTTACTTTATTTACCCCCTTTCTATGGAAATCTAAACAAACAAAATGCCAAAGAGTATAATGCATTCTGTGGACCAGCACCCAGCTTTAATAATTACTAATATTTTGTCATTCTTCTTTCATGGATCTATTCCCCATCCCCATGGGTTTTTTCCTAAATTATTTTAATCTCTCCTTTAACATAAACACTTTTAGTATGTATTTCTAAATGATAAGGATTAAAAAAAACATAAACACAATTTCATTATCACACTTAACAGCAGAACAATAGTACATTAAAATCTTCCAACAATCAGCCTATGTTAATTTTCCCTGATTGTCTGAAATTATATTGATTTATTCAAATCAATATCCAACGAAGGTCTTGGTTGATAAATGTTTTTTTCCAAAGACTGATCGATCAATTGATTAATTTGTCAGAGAGAGAATGAGAGAGAGAGAGAGAGAGAGAGCACAAGCACAAGCTGGGGGAGTAGAAACAGAGGGAAAAGCAGGCTCTCCAATGAGCAAGGAGCCCAGTGTGGGATGCGCTCCCAGGACCCTGAGATCATGACCCGAGCTGAAAGCAAACGCTTAACTGACTGAGCCACCCGGGCGTCCCAGCTGATACATGTCTTATCACTCTTGTAAATTCGCCATAAACTGGATTTGGTTGATTGCTTCCTTATGAGAACATTTAACCCATTTCCCTAGCCTCTATATTTTCTGTTATTCAGAGACATTTGATTAAATTTAAAAATTTTTTGTAGGGGGTGATGGGTTCTTCTTTGGGCATGGTATGCTTCCTACTACATCACCTCAAAAGGCTCAGAACATCTGCTTGTCCCCTTCTGATATCTTAAGATCGATTGGTGGGTTCCAAAGCTGTCAGCCTGGTCATTTCACCAAATGCTTTTAACAGCCACTGATAGTCACTGCCTCGATTTTTTACTTCATTAGGTATTGTAAATAGAGATTTTCTAATCCTATAATTCCTTTTTCTGTAAAAAGAAGAATTTTCTTTCACCAACTATTTGGGTATCCTAAAATAGAGGTGATAAGGAAAGACAGGATAAATGCTCAATTTTTTTTTTCCTTTACCAACTTGCAGAATGAATTGGTATCCTAGAACTTGAAAAGACAATCTTTTACTTTTGTTTTTTAGTATTAAAGACTTGTTTATATATTTGAGGAGGGGAGGGTAGAAGGTGAAGGAAAGAGAGAGGGAGAGAAGAATGCCCCCTGCTGAGTGTGGAGCCCTATGAGGACCTCAATCTCACGACCCCGAGATCATGACCCAAGCTGAAATCAAGAGTTGGACGCTTCCCTGACTGAGCCATCCAGGCCTTTTGTTTTCCTTTTTAATATTAAGAATGCTTAGAGGGCGCCTGGGTGGCTCAGTGGGTTAAAGCCTCTGCCTTCGGCTCAGGTCAGGATCTCGGGGTCCTGGGATCCAGCCCCGCATCGGGCTCTCTGCTCAGCAGGGAGCCTGCTTCTCCCTCTCTCCCTGCTTGCCTCTCTGCGTGTTTGTGATCTCTCTCTCTGTCAAATGAAGAAATAAAATCTTTAAAAAACAAAAAGAATGCTAGAATACTATATCCTTGAAGTTTCAAATCATTGCAGACATTATTCTTTTGAAAACCCAATATTCTTTTAGTCCTGTTTTTCTCCAAATAAGGCTATTTCACGTAAGTAATGTGTGAAAATATCCATTTGTTACTTCTTTCATTAAGACTGGATATTCTCATTAAGATCGACTGATCGATAGAAAATATACATTATATATTTATATGTAAATACACATTACATATAAATCAGTTGTTGTCAATGGACATCAATATTTTTTTAAATGGTCCTGCACGAGTTTATGTACATTCAGGGTTTGGAATCACTAGACTAGGGTTTCTCAGTCTGTGTTTACAAATGTCTTGGGTATACTGTTAAAAGGCAAATCAGATTCAGCAGGACTAAGGTGGAGCTGAGACTATGTGTTATGTGTTATATGTTGTATGTTATATGTAATATGTCATGTGTCACACGTCATATGTTGTGTGTTACGTGTGTTATAAATATGCTATGTGAAACCTGCCATCGGTAGGTTTAAAAAAATTGTATCTGTGTTAATTTGCCTTTTTTTTTACGTTCCTAGCGAGGTTGAAAATTTTCTGTAGTTGTTAGCCATTCGAATTCGTCTCTAGGTGAATTGTCTAGAGAGAGCCTCCACTCATTTACCTACTGAATCTTAGCAGTTTTTAAAATTAATTTATGTAAACTTTTTACATATTAAAGATATTAACGCATTGCCTGGTGCATTTATTGTGCATTATTCTCACAGTTCATAGTTTGCCTTTGATGGTGAGTATGTAAGTTCTACGTTTTACAAAGGTAATGCTGCTTGTCTTTCTATTTTTGGGTTGTCCCACTGTTACTAATTTAGCATTTGTCAGGTTCCATCATGAAATTTGACCAATATTTTCCTCTAGTCTAGCATTTCAATGGGTTAAAAAATCAATTTAACCGAAATCCATCAGGTGATTTTGATATAAAACGTGAGGCTGGACCTAAGTCTTTTCTTGATTTACCTTCATATTCTCATTCTAGTACCACACATTATTGTAGTTTTACCATTTATTTCTCCATATAAGAGAAAAGGTCTAAACTAGTATTCTTTTTTTTAAAAGATTTTATTTATTTATTTGACAGAGAGAGAGAGAGAGATCACAAGTAGGCAGAGAGGCAGGCAGAGAGAGAGGAGGAGGCAGGCTCCCTACTGAGCAGAGAGCCCGACGGGGGGCTCGATCCCAGGACCCTGAGATCATGACCTGAGCTGAAGGCAGTGGCCTAACCCACTGAGCCACCCAGGTGCCCCTAAACTATTACTCTTAATCTTCATAGATTTCTCAGCACTTACTATGTTTATTCTTTCAAATAATTGTTTCAGGGCTGCCTTTTTGGAGCATTTTCTGCCTTATAAATCCTGCCTATCTCCATCCTACAATGAAGCCAGGAAACAGAATTTCGCAGCCTCCCTTGCAGCTAGATATGGGCAGATGATCTAAGTTCCAGCAACTCAACATACTTGTGTGAAACTTTGGTGTAGAAAACAAACAAACAAAAAAACAAGAAAGTGGGCTCTTTGTGGAATCCATTTGCTGGTGAGGGTAACAGCAGACATCCAGCTGATTTCCAGGCACACACATGGCGTTGGTGGCAGCTGCAGGCACAGCTGCTTTGCATCCCTGGCATGAAGGCAGGCGGGCTCAGTGTCTAGTGGTAGGAAGACTGGTTCCCTCACTGGGTCCATTTACAAACTAAATCGGGGAAGAAAGGTGTTGTATCCAGTATGAATTGTAGGTGTTATTTAAAGTCTAGACTGACCCTTGATATTTTGCAGTGTGTGAAGTCTGGCTCATGTGGGCCAGCAGCACCAGGACCTGAGAACTTGTTAGAAATGCCTAATGTCAGTCCACCCCACTTCTGCTGAATCTGATTTGCCTTTTTTTTGAGAGAGAGAGAGGGAGAGAGAGAGAAAGAGAGGGAGGGAGAGAGAGGGAGAGGGAGAGAGAGTGCTCTCTTGAGGGGCAGAGGGAGAGAGAATCTTAAGCAGGCTGCAGTCCTAGCATGGTGCCTGACAAGGGACTCGATCTCATGACCCTGAGATGGTGACCTTAGCCAAAATCAAGAATCAGACGCTTAACTGGTTGAGCCACCCAGGTGCCCTGGTTTGCGTTTTAACAAGATGCCCAGGGGATTCATAAACACGGATGGAGAAGCCCTGCCTAGTGATTCCCAGTGCTGGCTGCATTTTAAAATCACTGAAGACCATTAAAAAAAAATACCGATGTCCGTTTACATTCTCCATGACAACAACTGATTCAGGAAAGAATCATCAAGGGAGTCTAAAACCACAGGGCAAAAGGCTGTTAGGGCATTGGTTATTCTCAAAGGATTTCCCACAGGTCACTTATTGATTACAAAGGGGAAAAATGACCTTCACAGCAGAGAAATCTGGCAGACTCCACATAAAAAAGCAAAAAAAAAAAAAAATAAATAAATAAAAATCTTAACACAAACAATGGGGGCCAAGGAACATGAGCCTCCTGATAAGAACATGTCACCTACGTGAAACTTCTGCCAGAACTGAAAATGATTAACCTGAATCTAACACCAAGTGAACAAAATAACCCCAAACCAGAAAACAATAAAAACCAGACAAATCCAACCCAAGAGACAACCTGCTCTACAGCTGTCCTGGACTCTAAAAATGCCAGTTTCACGAGCATGGAAAGACTGTTCTAGAGCAAAAGCATGAAAATTAAAAGTACTGTATAATCTTTAATTACATACTGAACTGAGGGTGGAAAGGCTGCGAGGGACATTTTCAGGCCAGTTTGGGGGAATTTGAATATTAGTTAATAGAACTGTATTTCTGTTAAGTGCTCCAGGTGTGATCATCATAACGTGGTCTACGAGGAAGAGTGAACTTGTTCTTAGGACACACGCTGAAGTATTGAGAGACGTGTCATGAGATCTACACTTCATTTTATTTTTAATGACTTTACCTATGCACTTGACAGAGAGAGACACAGCGAGAGAGGGAACAAGCAGGGGGAGTGGGAGAGGGAGAGGCAGGCTCCCTGCTGAGAAGGGAGCCTGATGCGGGGCTCCATCCCAGGACCCTGAGATCATGACCTGAGCCGAAGGCAAAGGCTTAACGACCGAGCCACCCCGGAGCACCTCTACACTTCACTTTAAAGGGTTTAGAAAAAAGAATCATAGATAAAAGAGAAATAAAGGAGGTGAAGGAGGGAGGGGGGGAAAGAGAAATAAAAACAAAAATTGCAAAATGCCAAATGTTAGTATTTGGTGGACCTAGACCAAGGGTCAGTAAGTTTTTTTCTGGGAAGAGCCTGATGGTTAAGTACACGAGGCATTACAGTCTCTGTCCCAATACTCGACCGGGAGAACGCGCCATAACCCTAAACATAATACCCCAGCTGGGTTCTGATAAAACTTTATTAGGGGACATTTATGCACTCACTGCATCTCATTGAAGTTCAGAAACAGCCACTTCAAAAACTTCCTTCTCCGAGTGGGTAAAGGCGAGCTCTGTTTTACTTTCTACATGTCCATATGGTGCAAATGTTCAAAAGGGTACTTGAGTTTTTGTTTTTTTTTCATTAAGTGGATACTTAGATGAGTCGGCTTTTGCTGCAGTAACAACCCCAACCTTATAACGAGTATTTGTTTCTCATGCTGTGTGACAGCTGAGGATAGGCTGCCCTTTGGCTCTGTGTGTTTTCTTCCGCTGGCGCCCCGGCTGAAGGAAGAGATCTGGAACACACTGTTCCCATAGCCGAGGGCAGAACCGCTAGACACCAGCCAAACCCTGCAATCGCACTGAGAGCTTCTGCTCAGACATGGGAGACTTGCCCGCTCCTGTGCCGAGGGCCAGCGCCGGAGGCAGCCCCACAGCCAAGCCCCACAGTGGAAGGCTTAACAAGGGGCCTACTTACGATCACTTACAGGGACGGGAATGAACAACTGTGAAACAATGATATACTTGACTACATTTCTGTTGAATTAAGTAAATCTCCTTTGAGGAAATATTTTCTTGTTTTGTCCTCACATAGTTTCTTCCCAAGGGACCCATTTTTTCCTTCTCAGTTTTTGATTCCCTGCAGAAAGGTAACTTCGGCCGGTGCTTTTCTGACTGCAGAGGGTAACCCCCTCGTGAGTCCTGGAATTAATTTTGTGGAGACGCAACTAGTCTGTTTGTTTAAAAGAAAAGAATACAATAGAAGATTATAAGGGAATATTGCCCATAGTAAAGATAAGGATTGTTTCATGAAACTTTTATTTCACTTACATATATCTGCTCATAAACTGATATAAGCTATATTTTTGCTGTGAGTTTCAGTAAAAAAAAAAAAATAATAATAATAATTAAAGCCTTGACCTAAAGGACAGGCTAGGTTGAGGGGCTGGGCACCCCCAGTTCCCATGTGGATTCAAGGATGCTGGCACCAAGACACCACTGAAGGCCACAGGAGCAGATTGAGGGCCTCACCCTCCTTCCTGTGTCCTGTTCTCCTTCTCTGCCGCAGAGACTGAAATCCTAAAACTATATTTCCCAGGCCCCTTTGCAGCAGACTTCCAGGGGGCGTTTAGCTTCCAGTCACCAGATGCTGTGGTAGACTAAAAACCGCTCCTCCCACTGAGAGTAAGAATCTAACCTCCCTCCCCAGAGATCTGATCTGGCCTTGGAGACTCGTGTGGCCGAAAGCACGCAGCAGAAAGGACGTTCTTGAACTTTGCTCCCAAGTTCCTACAAGGCCTCACGGTGTCCATCTGGGCCTCTTGGAATGTTTGCTCTGGGGGAGCGGGTTCTGTGTGGAAAGTCCAACTACCCTTGAAAGCCACACTGTGAGAAGCCCAAGCCCAAGCATCTGGAGGCCCTGAAGGACGGGACCAGCACGCAGGGGTGCTCAGTACGGGAGTGGGCAAGATTATTTTGGAAGGACTCCTCCAGCCCCAGGTGCCCCAGCATGGATCAGAGACAGACCACCCCACCAAGCCCTCCCCTGACTCACAAACCACGATCAAAATAAAACGGTTACTTAAGTCAACAAGTTTTGAGGCACTGGGTTTCACAACAATAGATCTCAGCAGAAGAGATGCCTTTTCTCAAGACTTCCCTTTGGAACTGAGTTACGCAGAGACGCTGGCATGCAGGGCCCCCGAGGGATACAGTGTCCTGAAGAAGATGTGTGGTAGGCAGGGTGCGCTCTTTTTAGGCCTCTACCCTCAGCAGCACCCAAGCTCCAGGACAGGACATTGGGAACCAAGAGACATTGTGCTGAGAGAATCGAGAGGTTAACACTAAGGACCACAGGAAAGCCAAGAAGAACGTGGAGGTACAGAGTCAGAAATGAAGCCGGACAGAGCGATAAACTCAGCTAACATTCACGTGTGCCAAGAATGTCCCTACACTCTCTGAATGTGGTTTTACTTGATTTCCAAATTATCCCAGGAGGTCGCTACTACTATTCATTCCCATTTCATGGATGAAGAAATCAAGGCACAAAGAAGCCAAGTGATTTCAAGGTCCCACAACTGGTAACTGGCAGTGCGTGGATGTATCGGGTTGAGAGCTCGTGGTCCTATCGGCCACTCACACTAGAGGGTCTTCCAAGAGCAAGGGCCAAGCGGCTCATAGGAGCTTGAAACCACGGAGAGCATTAAGGGCACTTGAGGTAGGCAGTTGTTCTTGCACGAAAGTACAGACGGGATTCAGCCACACAAAACACACAGAGTAGTCCTTCCCTCGAGGCAGCGTGCCCCTACCCTCACTCTCTAGGCTTGTAGACTCCATCACTGTTTCCACACTGTGGGTGCCAAGAAGGTTCCTGTTGGAATTCTCAGGCTTTTCTCCATCCTGGCAACCAGAGGCTGAGCTAGTCTTTGCATGGCTCAGAGCCCCAAGCAGTTCAGACCCCTTATATGGGTTCATGTGATCAGGGTTGGGGCTGGCCGGGAAAACTGTTAGAAGGAGGGCTGGGGATTTTAAGATGGCCCCTATAACCTTCACCCCCTTGTGGAATTCCCATGATTATGTTATACTGTATGGCAAAAGGGATGTTATCCAAGTGGGCCTATTCTGATCACACGAGCCCACTAATGGCTGAGTTTCCTTGGTAGCAGAAGTGACGAAGATTCCCTTCTTTGACCAAACTCTGGCCAAGCTCCTCAGAGCCCTTTTCTCCACTAGGCCTCAGTGTTGGCCTTTAAAGACCTGAACAAACACTAACCTAGTTCCTGACAATTCTGGGCCACATCCCTAGGATAACCTTAGCTCCCCACCACCACATTAAAGTGCCTCCCTGAGGAAGCTCCAGGTTGGGTTCGGGTCACATTGGACTCTTTTCCCTACTGCAACAGCGGTTACTGATTAAAATCTGTCCTTGCCACTTTAGCTTATGTCCAGCTTTGTTTACCTCGGACAGAAGTTGGAGAGATTCCAAGCACGAATGATTCAACACACTTTGCTGGTTGGAAGACGGAGGGGCCACATGACAAGGAATAGGGGCGGCTTGTGGAAGCCAAACGCACACAGCGAAATGGAGACCCCAGTCCCAGGAACTGAATTCTGCCTCGGAACCAAGCCTCCAGACAAGAGCCCAGGCAGTGTCCTGATTTATGCCTTGTCCTGTTTGGAGCAGACAGCCCAGGCGAGCACGCTGGACTGCAGTCCCAGAGGCCGCGGCCTAGTGAACACGCGTTGTTTTAAGCCGCTAAGTTTGTGGTAACTTGTTGTGCAGCCGTAGAAAAGGAAGGCGCCCTTTGTTGGACCCAGAAATCCCGCTTCTAAGACCTTATTCCGAGGATAAACTGTCAATAATACAAATACGTAGGTTATTCACTGCAAAACGCTGGAAACTCCCTAAATGTCCACGCGGAGGAGACTGGGTGAGTAAACGCGTAAACACGGGGGCCCGAGAGTAAAGAGAACAAGGAAGGCCTCGTGAGCTGAGACGCACTGATTGCAGGAGGCAAGCGAAGACATTTAATTGCAGAGAAGCATATTGTGAAGGAAAAACTGCTTCCTCCACATGCACACAATACTCTGGATACTTGTACTCCATGGACGCGGTAGCTTTTCCCACGTCAGGCAATTCCGTGACACTGCCTGGGTGGCCTGTGATCTAAGTCAATTTTAACACGATCTGCCTCTCTCTCTGAGCATGAGACGCCCCAGGTCAAGGACTTAGACCCAGAAGACGGCCGACTTAGGACGCCGCAAAGCCAGGTGGTTACAGGGGTTTCCGACAGGCTGTAAACTGGAGGTTCCCATAAACTCCTCTTCAGGTTTCCTTTATTCACTAGAGCGGCTCACGGAACTCAGAGAAACATTTCTTTATCAATTTAGTGTAAGGGATGTTATAAAGGATACTGAGGGGTTGCCCAGGTGACTCAGTCAGTTAAGCATCCGACTCTCGGTTTTGGCTCTGGTCATGATCTCAAGGTTGTGCGATGGACCCCAGGTCAGGCTCCACACTAAGTGTGGGTCTGCTTAAAATTGCTCTGCCCCTCCCCCATCTCTAAAGTAAAATAAATAAATGAAATCGTAAAAAAAATAAATAAATAAAGGATACAAATGAACAGCCGGATGAAGAGGAACATAGGTTGGGGCCTGGAAGGGTCCTGAAAGCAGGAGCTTCTGTCCCCATAGGACTGGGATGTGACACCCTTCGGGCATGTGGATGTTCTCACCGACCAGGAAGCTCGTCAAATCTTTTGTTCCAGAGTCAGTGGGTGACCCTGAAAGTGCGAACCCTCTGATCACTTGCTCTTTCTGGGGACCAGCCCCAAATCGAAGGCTATCGCGGGGCCCCACACGGTCACTTCATTAGCCTCAACGCGCGCTCACAGAGGGTCTCATTAGGAGTAACTAAAGACACCCCCATCATTCAAGACATTCCAAGGATTTCAGGAGCTCTGTGCCGGGAACCAGGGACAAAGACCAGATACATTTCTCTACCGCGTATGTGTACTATGCTTCTGCTGTGCATGAGAAACAGGGGAATAAGAACATACACGTCGTTACAGAATAACACACAAGAAGGACAAGCCAGGAAACTGTGCAGTTGGTTACTTACAAGGGTGGAGGGAAGAGGTGGAAATGATATTTCTATGAGCGTATCTTTTCGTGCGGTTTTGACTCTTGAAAGTATGGCACTATCCCACGTATTCAAAAGTAAAATTAAATCCGTAAGAATGGGAAGGAGGTACGTTAAAACTGAAAGCAAAGTAAAACAATTAAACTGGTCATGTTTCAAGTAAGTACTGTCATCACACTGAACAGGAAAAAAAAGGAACTAATTTGAAGGAATTTAACACCGTATTTGACTGTATTCCCTCGGTTGGGGACAGGGAGTGTGGTGAGGAGGGGTAAGAATCACAAACAAAGCCTGAACTCTTCTTCCTGGGTCTGCTGTTTGTAATGGTGTTGGCAAGGCAATTCAGAAATGATTCTGGGTGTAATAAACGATTTTAGAAGTCATACAGGATTGAGCAAACATACTGATAGTTGGGAGCCAGGAATCTCGCTAAAGGAGAAGGGACAAACAAACATGGAATGGAGAAGGCAAGAGATAACCTTGTGAGGGGATATCAGTGTCAAGTGATGATCTGAGATCCGTTATGCATGTTTATGTCACATGTGCACGAGCGTGCAGACACAGGTACATATGTACATGCATGTGCACATGCATCTGTTTCCCACCTCTGTCCACTGAGAGAGGCAAGAAGCGAGGACACTGCAGTAGCACTGACGACACCTAATTCTCCGATTCTCTGACCTTGATCTCTAAGATCTTCACCACTTAGTGAATCAGGCTCCTCAGAGAAATGACTGAGTTCTAGGCTGGCATAAGAAATGCTTGGAATCCTTTGTTATGCCAGAAAGTAAGGAAATGCTTTTTTTAAAAGGAGGTTTATGTCACATGGGCCTAGAAGACAGCTTGAAGGGGCTCTCACTGGCAAATCTGGAAAAATTTGAACACGAAGATAACTCAGAATTAAATTATAAATCCCTAACAAAATAGAATTCATGCATCTATATCACGTGTCCACAAGTACATACATTGAAAGAAGGAGGGTCTCTTGTTCACTGGGAAACGCTGAAGGCAGAACGGAAAATGTGGAGGGAGTGTCGGATTACTGTTTTGGAACCATCATGGTAGAGAGTGGATAGGCCAGAATCATCAGGGGATGCTAACCCTAGGGGGCAACTTTGATAAAGAACAAGATATTTGGGGGGTGCTTGGGTGGCTCAGTCAGTTAAGCGTCCGACTCTTGATTTCAGCTCAGGTCATATCCTCAGGGTTGTGAGATCAAGACACATGTTGGGCTCTGCACACAGCAAGGTGTCTGCTTGACATTCTCTCTCCCTTTCCCTCTGCCCCACCCCCCTCAAATAAATAAAATCTTAAAAAAAATACAAAAGGGAACACAATGTTTGCATGATGTCCCTGCATTGCTCTTTAGTTGTGAGGGAGAAGAAAACTCCAGCAATAATCATAGAGTAAAGTATTTAGGGGTAAATGGCCTTGATATATTTAACTCACTTTAAGATGGTTCGGGGGAAATGTGTATTTTTATATTGTGCTGCTTTTATTTTTGCAACTTTTGAAAGTTTTAAATTATTTCTGGATGGTTAAAAAAAACACAAAACTCCTGCATGGGAAGTCTCTGAGAGTAAAGCTCTTGCAGAATGCAGTTTTTATCCAAAGAGAGGGTAGGGGCCTGAGTGATCACAGCTGAGAGGACATGGAGGCTGAGCCCCGGGAAACTGAGGTGGGTACGGGCCTGCGAGGCCTGTAGGAGAGGTGACAGTCCGCCACAAAGTCCGACCCAACAGGCTGCCCATGACTAATGCACGCTGGTGGGCTTGGGCATCCTCGGCCTGGGCCAATCTACCTGCCATAGGCCACTGTCAGCCCTGAGAACAATCTTGCATCCCTGGAGAGCTCCGGACACAGGCTCGGGATCTCCTACATCAGCTGCACGTGATCCTGACCTGCTGGTGCTTGTTCTTGGCTCCCACCCTGACTGTATCCCCTGCTATGACCTCGCCTGTATCTGGTGAGTTCTCCCTCCTCCCAGCATTCAGACCGTGGCTTCCCTCCAGATTTTCTGGCTCAGCATGTCTTGCCCTGGCCCTAACTCCTTGTCTCCCTATGACTCAGGGCTCTGGCTCCCTGCCCCAACCCCACCCTGCCCATGTTATGGTCCTCCCAGCAAATGTCCCACAAGAGCCCAAAGAATGGGGATGTTTAACCCAGAATCTTCCAGGTCACTAAAACCCTCCACACCTAGCATGTGAAATGAGAGGTTGGGGCTTTGGTTCTGTCAACTCAGTTCCTGAGCCAGTCACCCCTGCAGGACACAGCAGATACACAATGGCCCATGAAGCTGCAAGTTGGGGACGGAGCTGGCTCCCGATGGCTGAACACACCCAACATGTCACAGTCCATGGCGCTGAAGCATGGCTGCTCTATCCTCTGTCCAGGTCAGGAGGTGTTTGGGAAGCCCAAGGAAGGAGCGTCAAAAACAGGCTCAGCAGACCTGATGCTCGGAGACCCCCATTTTCAGCTAATACTGGCTTCCTTGGCTCTAGCACATGAACGCTAGGTCCGGAACAGCAGGTCCTGGAGTCTCCGCTCATTTCTGCTGCTCGTTAGCTGTGTGCCCTCCTGCTGCTGTTTCCCCCTGTGGCTCAGTCTCCTCCTCTATGACGTAAGGACAACGCAGATGAGGCACCCCGGGCAGCACCCGGAGTACAGTTGTGCTCAAAAGTAGTAGCCATTGAACCAAGAAAGAATCATCGATAGATGATGATGCAAAGTTGGACGAGGAAGAGGATCTTCATATAATCGTAAAGTACCTCTCCATAAATTACTAATTAATTTAAAAAGGGGGGGGAGAAACAAAGGACACTTAATGTGAAAAGAACCACAAATAGGAGTAAATATTTGCAAATCATGTATCTGACAAGAGCTGGCTATCCAGAATCTATAAAAACTCCTGCAGCAACAACAAACACAATTTAAAGGACTTGAGTAGAAATTTCCCCAGAGACGATTTACGGACGCTCAATAAGCTCATGAAAACATACACTACCAATCATTACAGAAATGCAAATCAAAGCCATGAGGAGATACCACCTCAAACCCATTAGGACGGCTATGATTAAAACAAAAACAAAACGGAGAAAAGGAAATGTTGGCAAGGATGTGGAGAAACTGGAACCCAAGTGCATTGCTGGTGGGAAAATGGTGCAGCTCTTGTGGTAAATGGAAAAGCTACTGTGACAGTTTTTCACAAAGATGAAAATAGAATTACCATCCGATCCAACAATTCCACTCTGAGATATGTATCAAGAGAATTAAAAGTAGGGTCTCAAATAGGTACTTGCACACCAATATTCCAAGCCACATAATTCACAATGGCCAAAAGATGAAAACAAGTGTCCATCAACAAATGAATGAATCAACAAAATGTGGTGTGTATATATGTATGTGTATATACAATGGAACATTATTTAGCTATAAAAAGGAATGAAATTCAGATAATGGTACAACACAGATGATTTTGAAAATGTTATGCTTAGTAGAATAAGACAGACACTGAAGGACAAATATTGTATGATTTTACTTAAATGAGATCCTGGAATAGGCAAATTCATAGGGACAGAAAGCCAATAGTAGATGAGGAAAAGCATCTCATTATAACAATATTCCATTTAACAAATAAAGAAAAGGCGATAGAATCAATACCACCATCGTGCGACCCCCAGTGAACGTACGGATCCAGACACCGAACACCAACGGCTGCTGCTGTCACAGACAACGAGGACACTCTGTGGCTCCTGCTGAAAGAACACAATACCACCCACGGCCTTGCCAGAGGGATCCAACCTGAATCTGACCAGCCTCTGGACCGTTGCTAATATGCAGGAGAAATAAATAAATAAATAAATAAATAAATAAATAAATAACGAGAGAGGAGCTAGTTGAGCTGTACTATAAATATGCCATCAGCAGAATCCAGGACTGTGGGAAACTCCAGGGGTCCAACAGCCTGGGATTTTCATCATGAAATTGTGAGAAGGGCAGGGTGAGTGACCTTGAAGATTAAGAGACTGAAAAGGTACGTTTGAAAAAAAGGAACAACAAAAGTCCAAGAGAAAGCTACTGTGGTAGCAGATGCACACTTGGGTAACAAAACTATTAACGACATCTGGTCACGTGGTTGCCCATGAAGGTCAGGACTGGGGACTTTTATGCAGGAGGAAGGTGACTGTACTGGGGACAGGGTGAAAGCAGGGTCTCTCCAGTGCCTGGCAAGGCTCTGTTTCTCCACCCGAGGGGTAGTTACTGGCTGTTCCTACAATTCACCAAGCTGTGAATCATAATTGTAAATTCTCTTTACAGTCCAGCTCCTTATAACTCACATGATTTATGTGGGGGGGGTGGTACCTGTGTTTTACTTTACAATACAAGAGGTTAAGATTATTTATTTGTTTGTTTTTTTAAGATTTTATTTATTTATTTGACAGACAGAGATCACAAGTAGGCAGAGAGGCAGGCAGAGAGAGAGGGGGAAGCAGGCTCCCCTGCTGGGCAGGGAGCCTGATGTGGGGCTCGACCCAAAACCCTGGGATCATGACCTGAGCCGAAGGCAAAGGCTTTAACCCACTGAGCCACCAGGCGCCCCGGTTAAGATTATTTAAACCAGTCCTGTAATCATTGTCTTCCCTGAAAATTCTGCATGGAATTAAAACAGTTAATGAACTAGATGAAGGCTGGACTCAAGGAACTTCGATTTATATAATAGGGCAAGGCGAGCATCACGAAAACACCACAAGGGCGTGCATGGCTTATAGCTAATAACCAATAAACTTTGGTTTACAGCAAAGGAGAGAATACTTCAGCATAAGATGATCAGGAAGGGCTTTCTGGAGAAGGGAGGATAGGAGCCATATCTTGAGTGGGTTTTTTGTTTTTTTTTTAAGATTTTGTTTATTTTTAGAGAGAGAAAGAGTGTGTGTGAGAGCCCATGAGAGATGGGGCAGGGAGGGAAGGGAAGAAGAAGAGGGAGAGAAGCAGACAATCCCCCTCCCCCAAGAACACGGAGCCCAATGCACGGCTTGAACTCACCACTCTGAGGTCATGAACCAAAATCAGGTTCATGACTTGAACCTAAAATCAAGAGTCAATCATTTAACAAACCGAGCCACGCAGAGGCCCCTAGAATTTGGATTCTTAAAGGCATTGCAGTACAAGCAGATGGCTTTATGTACACAAAATCAGAATTGAGAAAACACAAACGCCTCTTGAAGGAATGTTCTTTCCTTCATTGACCAACTTTTAACTCATCCTTTAAGTCCACACATTACTTTCTCCAAGAACTTCCTTGATTCTCCCAGATTAGGTCAGGTTCTCTGTTATATGCTCTCTTGGCTCATTCTCATTTCCAACTGTTACCATAGTTGTAATGAAATGATGAACGGTGAAATTAGTCATTTAGCATCTCTATGGTTCATGCCGCTCCCAATGTATCTTTCCGGTTTGCTTGCTTTCCTTTCCCTTGGTATTTATTAAGCAGTGTTAGAAAATCCAGCAGATTATCCCTCAGTGGACTAGGAATGTCTTTACAAACAGAGATACCCTAAATTATGTCTGTATTTCATATAACGAGAACTATTTTTGGAATGAATGATACTACAATCTACATTTTTAAAATCTTCATTTACTCTGGTTACAGTATCAAACTAAAATGGCTTTAATATTTTTCAAAGACAACTACACATTGCATATTAATAAATACACAAAGTTTTACTTTTTTTTAAAGAATTTTTTTATTTATTTGACAGACAGAAATCACAAGTAGGCAGAGAGGCAGACAGAGAGAGAGGAGGAAGCAGGCTCCCCACCGAGCAGAGAGCCCGACGCAGGGTTCGATCCCAGGACCCTGAGACCATGACCTGAGCCGAAGGCAGAAGCTTTAACCCACTGAGCCACCCAGGCGCCCCTCAAGTTTTACTTTTTAATAGTATTTAGACAAACAGTATAGCTTATATTCTAAAAACTAATCAGAATATTGAGATTTATATTCCTAAATAATAAGATTTCATTCTTTTTTCTTTGAAGATTTTATTTGTTTATATGACAGAGGGGGAGCACAAGCAGGGGAAGCAGCTGGCAGAGGGAGAGAAAGAAGCAGGTGCCCCTGCTGAGTAAGGAGCCCAGTGTGGAGCTGGATCCCAGGACCTGAGCTGAAAGCAGATACTTAACCGACTGAGCCACCCAGGAGCCTCAAGATTTCGATCTTAATTTAAGGACATATTCTCTGTAAGTGCTTTTCAAAGCACACCCACAGCAGTAGGACCCACTCCTGGAGGAAATCGGAAGTGTGGTTGGTCTGATGGTATTGCAATGGGTGCCTAGAGCCCTACCCTTTTGTCTGACCTTGAGAGCCACGAGTTGGCTTTGAAAGTTCTTTGTAATTCAAGGATTGAATACAACAGCGTGTAAAACTCACTGATTTAAAGGACAGAAAGTGAAGACTGAAAACATATTGCTTTCTAAAAATCCTTATTTCCTCTATTAACCAAAAAATCGTAATCTCTGAATTTTGGTCTCCATATTTTTATATTCAATATTTAACTTTCTACTGTCATGATCTATTTATGTATGTATGGTTCAGAATTTTTGCTGCTGTACATTAAACCAATGCAATATTTTCCATTAAACTACTGAAACCATTCAACATGTTCTTGCCACTATGAGAATACGTCTTTTCTCTTGGTTCCAGGAAGCTCAGAGCCAAAGTGAGTGCTCAGTTTTAACTACACCAATATTTCTGGTTAACACACCTGCTTTTTCTGCCTTTTACCCTGGTTTTCTAAAAAATTTTTATTGGGGTAAAATACACATAACATAAATTTACCATTTTCACCATTTTTAAGTCTACAGTTCAGTGGCATTAAGTACGTTGACCACCATAATCTCCAGAACTTCATCTTCTCAAACTAAAATTCTGTACCCATGAAACAGTTACCCCCCCCATTTTCCTCTCTGTCCAGCCCCTGGCACATACCGTTCTTCTTTCTGCCTCCATGAATCTGGCTGTTCTAGTTATCTCATAAAAGTGGAATGATGCATTTGTCCTTTGGGCCTGGCTTACTTCACTCAGCGTAATGTCTTTAAGGTTCAATCATGCAGCATCTGCCAGGATCTCATTCTTTAGGCCGATAACATTCCCGTGTGCGTGTGCGTGTGTGTTGCACTTTCTTAGCTTTCACCCATCAAATGATATTTGGATTGGTTCTACATTTTGTTATTGCAAATAATACTGCTATGAACATGAGTATACAACTCTCTGTTCAAGTTTTTGGGGTGTATGCCCAGAAGTGAAACTGCTGCATGATATACTGAGGAAACCACCCTGTTTCCCACAGTGAAAGCACCATTTACATTTCCAAAAGCAATGCACAAAGATTCTAATTTCCCCACTCTTCATCAACACCTGCGATTCTGTTTTCCTTTATGTCAGCCATCTTAATGGGTGTGGGTCTCAGAGTGGTTTTGGTTTGTATTTCCCTGATGACTAACAATGTTCAGCATTCTTTCACAAGGTTATGGAACATTTGTATATCTTATTTGGGGGATATGTCTATTCAAAATCCTTTGCCCATTTTTGAGTCAGGTTGTTTTCTTTTTTCTTTCTTTTTAAAATATATTTTTTAAAAGATTTTATTTATTTGAGAGAGAGAGCATGAAAGGGGAGAAGATCAGATGGAGAAGCAGACTCCCTACGGGGCTGGGAGCCTGATGAGGGGCTCGATCCCAGGACTCCAGAATCATGACCTCAGCCAAAGGTAGTGGCTTAACCAACTGAGCCACCCAGGTGCCCCTTCTTTCTTTTTTTTTTTAATATTTTTTATTTATTTGACGGAGAGAGAACCAGAAAGCACAAGCAGGGGGAGCGGCAGAGGGAGAGGGAAACAGGCTTCCTACTGAGCAAGGAGCCCCATGCAGACCTGATCCCAGGACCAGTTTTTTTTTTTTTTTTTTTAGATTTTTTTACGTGTTTTGGGCGGGGGGCGGGGTGGGCAGGGTCAGAGGGAGAGGGAGAGGAATCCTCAAGCAGACTCTCCGTTGAGCACAGAGCCCAATCCCAGGACCCTGAAATCATGACCTGAGCCAAAATCAAGAGTTGGATGCTTAACCAACTGACTCACCCGGGTGCCCCATCTTTCATCTTTCTCATGTAAGCATTTACAGCTATGTATTTCCTCCCTAGCAGTGTTTACGTTGCATCACATACATTTTGGAATGTTGTGGTTTTGCTTTCATTTGTCTCAAGATATTTCATAACGTCCCTTGAGATTTCTTTTTTGACCCATTGGTTTTTAAACAGTGTGTTATTTAATTTCCATGTAATTATGAATTTTTCACTTCTCCTTCAGCTGATTTCTAATTTTATTCCACTGTGATGGGAAAACATTTTTGTATAATTTCAGTAGTTTTAAAATGTATTTATTTTTCTTGTGGCCTAACCTATGGTTTTTACGGGAGAATGCTCCATGTGCACTTGAGAAAATTGTGTACTCTCCTCCTGTTGGGTAGTGTCTGTATGTCTGCTGGGTTCAACTGGTTTATAGTATTGTTCGGGTTGTTTATTTCCTATTGATTCTGTCGTGTTCTGTCATTACTGCAAGTGGCACTGAAATCGCCTATTTCTGTAGAGCTATCTATTTCTCTCTCCAATTCTGTCAATTTTTGCTTCAAATATTTTGATGATTTATTAGATACATAAAGGTAATTGTATCTTCTTGCTGTACTGAACCCTTTATTAATATATCTTTGTCTCTTATAGCCTTTTAAAAATCTTAAGTCTACTTCGACTCATATTAGTATGTTCTCTACTGCTGTCTTCTGGTCACTATTTGCATGAAATATCTTTTCCTATCTTTTCATTTTTAATTTGTGTACTCAGATCTAGAGTGAGTCTCTTGGAAACAGCATAGAGTTGAATCATGCCTTAGAAATTCATACTGCCAATCCATGCCTTTTGATGCAGGGTTTAATCTACTTACATTGAAAGTAACTGATGATAGGGAAGAACTTACTTTTGGCCTTTTGTTGTTTTCTGTATGTCTAATAGCTTTTTTGTTCCTCATTTATTTTATTGCTGCCTTCCTTTTTGTTCAGTTGATTTGTTGTTTCTGTGACATATACTAATACCCTTCTCATTCCCTTCTGTATGTTTTCAAACTATTTTACTTGTGGTTATCAAGGTGATTCTAGATAACATCCTAAAGTTGTCAGAATCTACTTTTGTTGATACAAACTTAAATTGCAAACAAAAATGTGCTTTTACAGATCTGTCTCCATCCCTACACACTTATGTTACTGTTGCCACAAAGATATCTTTGTAGAATGAGTACATTTAAACACAGGCTTATGATGACTTTTTATGCTTTCTCTCTCAAATCCCGTAAAAGAATAAAAAATAAAATTATAAACCAGAGTCACAACACTGGTTTTTATCCTTGCCCTTGTATTTCCCTTTGCTGGAGATCTGTATAGCCTCTTATGACTTTGAGTCACATTTCAGGTCCTTTCATTTTAACCTGGAGTTCTCTCCTTAGCAGTTCTTGGAGGTCAGGTCTAGTGGTAATAACTGCTTCAGCTTTTGTTTATCCAGGAAAGTCTTAATTTCTCCCTCATTTTTTAGTTATAACCATTTTTAAGTGTACCATTCATTAGTGTTAAATATATTCACATTATTGCACAACCAATTTTGAGAACACTTTTCATTTTGCAAAACTGAAACTCTAAACTCATTATACAACAGTAACCCATTATCCCCTTCCCTCAGTCCCCGACAACTATCATTCTACTTTGTCTTTATGAATTTGGCTATATTCTGGCTATCTCATATAAGTAGAACCATCGAGTCTTTGTTTTTTTTTTTTTTGTGACTGGTTTGTTTCACTCAGCATAATAGCCTCAAGGTTCTTCCATGTTGTAGCATATGTTACATTTTCCTTCCTTTTTAAGGCTGAATAATATTTCATTGTAGGGATATTTTGCTTGTCCACTAATCTGTCAATGGACACTTGGTTTGCTTCCATAGTAACTGGGGTCTTGTGAATAATGCTACAATGAACATGGGTATACAAATATATCTTTGAGAGCTTGCTTTCAGTTCTTTGAGTATAAAACCATGCTGTATCATATGGTAATTCTGTTTAATTTTTTGAGGATGTGTCATACTGTTTTCTTTTTGCTACACCATTTTACATCCCCATCAACAGTGTACAAGGGTTCCAATTTCTCCACACTTGTTATTTTCTGTTTTGTTTGGTTTTGTTTTATAGCAACCATCCTTTTAAAAAAAAAAAAGATTTTATTTATTCAACAGAGAAAAACAGTGTGAGAGGGAACACAAGCAGGGAGAGTGGGAAAGGGAACAGCAGGCTTCCCACTGAGCAGGGAGCCCAATGTGGGCCTTGATCCCAGGACCCTGGAATCATGACGCGAGCCAAAGGCAGATGTTTAATGACCGAGCCACCCAGGAACCCCTACAGCAACCATCCTAATGGCCATGGGGTGGTTTTCTCTTATTTTTGAAGGACAGTATTGTGTGGTGTAAAATTTGTAGTTGGAAGTTTTCTTTCACACTTTAAATACATCATCTTACTCCCTTATAGACTCCGAGGTTTCTCCTGAGAAATTGACTGATAATCTTATTGAGGATCCCTTGTATGGGACAAGCCACCTTTCTCTTGCTGCTTTCCATTCCGTCTTTGTCTTTCTATGATCTGATTATAATGTATGTTGCTATGGATCTCTTGAAGTTTATCCTACTTGGAGTTTAAATTTTCAATTTTTAGATTCATGTCTTTCTTCAGATTTGGGTAGTTTTGGCTGTTATTTCTTCAGATAATCTCTTCCTCTTTGTCTCTTCCTCTGGTACTCCCATATAAATATATTTGTCCTCTTGATTATATTCCATAAGGCCCTTAAGAGGTTTATTTCCTTCATTCTTTTTGCTCCTCAATGTAATTTCTAATGTACTACCTTCAAGTCTGCACACTTGTCTGCATGCTCAAATCTGTTGTTGAACCCTCAGTGAAATTTTTGGTTAAATTATCCTTTCTCAGCTGCAAAATTTGTTTGGGTCCTTTTTATTTCTATCTCTTTGTTACTGTTCTCATTTTGATTGTTTTCCTAACTTCCTTTAGTGTTTTGTCATTTTTCCTTTAACTCTTTGAGCAAATTTCATAGTTATTTTGAAGTCTTTATTTAGTAAGTCTGATGCTTGCATTTCCTCAGGGAAGTATCCTACCACTTCATTTGCTTTTTTTGAATGGGCCGGGTTATCCTTCTTGTGATTTTTTTGGTTGAAAATTGGGCAGGAGAAAAACAGCCACTTCTTCCAGTCTTTGCAGACTGAGTCTGTGTCAGTTTATTCTTTACTAATTAGTAGGATATGTCTGAGCTTTGGGATCAAAGGAGAAAGCAAAGTCTTCAGGTGTTTTGGCATGCATTCACCTGGGTGTGCACCATTTCCCCCTATACACATTGCCCTTATGTCTTAATTTCCCAGTTTCACTCCAATTTCTCCTTGGGGCCTTAGATGGTCTATTGTATGTCTCTACCCACAATGTCCTGCCCCAGGTGTATCTGTGTCATAATCTCTCTATAGATTTTACAAGTAGTTCCTGCCACTTTATGCTGCATTTCCTCTGGAGAACTCCAATTATGGGAAAAAGAAATGAGTCCTTCACGCAGTCCTCAGACAAGTCAGAACAGTGCAAATAAAGTTTGCTCTGTTCCCTTTAGTTTGAGGTGGAGGAGGGTATTGGAAAATGGGCTGCTGCTTCCTCCAGATCAAGACTGCCCAGAAGTGGAGGGACAAGATGAGCAAAACTTTCATGAATTTTCCTACCATGACCCTGGGATCATGACCTGAGCCAAAGGCAGACGCTTAACCAACTGAGCCACCCAGGCGTCCCCAAATGGAGTCATCTTAGATGCATATTGCTACGTGAAAAATCCAACCTGCAAAGACCACATACTGTACGATTCCAACTGTATGACACTCTGAGAAAGGCAAAGCTGTGGAGACAGTAAAAATATCAGTGACTGAAAGGGATTTGGAGGAAGGGAGGGGATGAAAGGTGGAGCACAGGGTGTTTTCAGGGCACTGAAAATATTCTGATGATACTATAATGGCTGAATACATGTATTTGCCAAAACCCCCTCCTATCTATGCATTACTGCACTTTCTAATGTACAACAGAGTGAACCCTAATATAAACTATGAACTTTAGGTAGTAAAAATTTATCAACACTGGCTCATCAAATGTAATGAGTATACCACACTAATGCACGATGTGAATAACAGGGGAACCTTTGGAGGGGGCAAGGGCCTGCATCGGAATTCCCTATACTTTCTGTTCAATTTCTCTGTAAACCTCCTTGAAAAACTTTTTTTTTTTTGTTAAGTGCAAAGGATTTCAATGAACATTCCTTCAAAGAACATATAAAAGTGGCCAGTAAGGACACGAAAAGATGCTCAGCTTTAATAGCCATTAGGGAATTACAAATGAAAACCACAATGAGAGAGCACTTCACACCCCCATACTGTAACTTTTTAGAAAAAGATTTTATTTATTTAGAGAGTTCGCATGGGAGGGCGAGAGGCAGGAGAGGAAGAATCTCAAGCAGACCCCCCACTGAGCATGGAGCCCAATGTGGGGCTCAATCCCACGACCCTATTATCATGATCTGAGTCAAAATCCAGAGTCTGACACTTAACCAACTGAACCACCCAGGTGCCCTCATACTGTAACTTTTAAGCAAAAGGGGGCAAGGGAAATATTTGGGTAAACCTCTAACTGGGAATCAATTTTTTAAGAGTTCAACTGTACTATCTTCTTGATAGATAACTAAAAAATCTTCCTGTGTGAAAAACTAGGGCTTTCCCCTTAAAAAAAAAAAAGCAAACTGAGATTCTAGGAAAGCCCGGAATAACAAAGGGAGACTGGTCGACCTAAAAATATATCTAGCTACAGTGACGGAGCCCTACACTGGCAACAGTTCTCAAAACTCTGCCTTCCTCACATGCCTGACCTAGATCCCCTTAGAGCTGCCCCTCCTAGGGTGACCAGACACTGGGAGTCAGCCTCTGTACGGGGACATAATTCAACTGTCAAGAACACATTCCGTAACATGCACAAAGGTCAAGGACAACAAACACATGGATGTGCTTTCTTCTTTTTAAAGAATACAATAGTCATAGGGTCAAAGATGAAAACCACACAGAAGGATATAAAATGAAAAGATTCCCAGGCTCCCCCGCTCTCCTTCCCAGATGGGATACTGATTACATTTCCTGTGCAAATTATCTTATTTCTGAAATGTTATTAATATGACAGAAATATTGGAGCGCCTGGGTGGCTCAGTGGGTTAAGCCTCTGCCTTCGGCCCAGGTCATGGTCTCAGGGTCCTGGGATCAAGCCCCACATCGGGCTCTCTGCTCGGCAGGGAGTCTGCTTCCCCCTCTCTCTCTGTTTCTCTGCCTACTTGTGATCTCTGTCAAATAAAATAAATAAAATCTTAAAAAAATATATGACAGGAATATTATGCAGAATATGTTTCTTCTAAGTCTTCCAGAGCCTGCCTGCCTTCATCAGAAATGGAGGTTAAATTCAGGTCCCAAGTATTGAAACTTGAAATTTTCCTGCAATCTAAAACAGATTTCAGACCTAAATAGATTCGATTTCTTTTTTTAATAAAAAATTCACACATTTTACCTTTTAAGTCAGATTTTATTTCTATTCATGGCAAAACAAACTCTTCAAATATTTATAAAAATACCAAAAGTTGGCAGTCACTTGGAAACAATTTATTATTAACTAGATTAATCCATTAAGAAAATGCACTGAATACACTCAAGGTTAAAATGAAACAGTGACACGGGTTCAATGCCTTGACAAATAAATCAACAGTTCCTGGTAAAACTCCCAATACCGAAGAGAAGTTTAAAAACAAATGCCCTTCGAATTCTAGTTTTGTGCCTGTAAACAGGTCTCAGCTGATCCTCAGTGATAAGCTTAACGACCACATCACTGTGACTGGCAGGGTTGGGGGTGGTTGAAATAATCTTGTAATTACAAGGGCGTGGGAAGTAATCCAATTAACAGCACCAAAAAATACGTAATCTCACAATAAAAGGAGCACTGATTTGAAAAATTAATGTCTGTGGGCATTTTCTTCCCCAAATGGGGGGGTAGAGCAAATGTGGGCAATTACTGTTCAGCAATATTCCCATGACCTAAGGCAACCACCCGTCTGGGGCTACTGAACTCTCCAAACCTCGGTATCAGCAAGCTCCTCACATGGTCCTTCTCCCAGGACCCGGAACTGGAGCGCTGAGGCCACTGCCACCGCCAACAAGCTCCAATTCTCATTACCAGGCTCTACTCCTTCATATCCGGTCCCTATCTGTGCCCCCTCTAATGACGCAACAACCCACCCCTGCGCTAGCACAGCCCACCTGGCCTCGGGGTGGGCAGGAGACGCACACGGTCCTAAAGGCAGCCGGCGCTGGACTTCTGTCACCGCTGTCCGCGGCCTGCTGTGCGGCTCGTCCACTGGAACCAGGGGACACCCTAACCTTGCAGACTAAGTAGTGAACTCGTGAACAACAGCCTGCCAGGCCTCTCTTCTCTTATCCTTGCTGTTCTCGAGGAAGAGATTCCTCTCCGTGAGCCAAGTCCAGCGGCTCATTCCAACCTACAGCTACGACGTGTGGCTCCGGGAGTGTCTGGCCATCTGCCCGGATTCTCCCCGCTCGGCCCCCCACAACGGCACTCAGCGCCCCTGTCGGGAAGCGCCGAGAGCAGCAGATGACGCGACTAGGACACGGCCCATCATAGGCGACACAAGCAGTCCTCCTGCTGCGTATGGGGCCTGGCCACGACGATGGCAAAGGCCACAGAAGAGACATTTTTACCACGGGGGGTTGCACGGTCACCGTCCTGACTCTGTCCGCCTCCCTTCAGCCTCCGTCGGTCTTCACCACGCTGCGTCTCCCGGAGGCACGAGGACCTCTTCCAAGCTTGCTTTTGTGGTTTCTCCGGCCAACCGGGCAGCCAGGCCGGCTGGGACGGAGGGTGAAACCCTGAGCAAGTCTCTGGGAGGCCGGGAACCGGCTGCTGACTTCTCAGGGTCTTGAGGCGGCCAGGCCGGCCGAGCCCCTCTACGCGGCGTCCTCGTCATCCCCCGCCACGTCGTCCGGGTTCCTCTTCCGCTCGGCCTCCGGCCCCGCGGGCAGAACGCTGGTCACGGTGTGGAGAAGAGCCTCGATCTGCTCCTCCGTGAGCCGCTCTTCACTCTCCTCCACCATCTGCAGAAGGAGACCTCGGAGGGTTACGGTCAAGCCGCACAGGCCAAGTCCGGCCCGCCTTCCCCACCCACGCCGGTCCCAGTCCGCTGCCCTCCGGCGCGCCGAGCTCGGGGCCTGGCTCCAGAGCCCCCTCGGGGCTCTCAGTCCTCTCCGTCCTGGTGGGAGGGAGGGAGAAGCCGACTCAAGTGCCTAAGCCACCGCTCAAAATGGGTCGAGGCAAAAAGCGAGCTGCAGGTGAGCACTTTTCCTCAAAGAAACAGAAAACTCTACCAGTCCTACACCCACCCACATGCACACGTGAGTCTGCTGTATGTGCCAAGAAAACCCACCTCTGGCAAGTGAAATGGCCCTTTACATACTTCCGGATTTCACAAGCACAGCTGAACTCAGGAATCCTACCAGCAACTCATCTGATGGTGGCCCACTGCGTGCCAATGGCTCCTCTGCTTCTCCGCATCCCCACTCCCACCACCAGCAGCTCTTCCGGGAGCTCCCGTGCTTGACCGCACACAGCACTTCCCGTCTGGTACTTCTCTCAACCCTCCCAACAATCCCGGCCAAGGAGAGGATGGAAATCCCAAGCCAGGCCTGCCCGACACTTACCACCTACGATCAACCTAACACACGCCATGTGGCCCTGGTCCTCTCCTGGGAATGTGGAGCAGGAGTCTGACGAGTGACGGCTGGGGAATGACCCCCGCTGTCTCACTAAATTAGGTCCACTTAGAGCCCATCTTGACACGTCCTGGAAATCTACACACCAACGACCCACAATTATGAGCCAGTTTTCTTAGCCTCACCTCTAGTTCTCCGTATATTAACGAATACAAACACAGTCAACAATGTTTTTAAGAGTAACACACCGGCAGGCAAAGTACTAACCCATGTTCCCTCAGTGGCACCAGTCATCTATCACAAACAGCTAGACGTGTCCAGGGTTCTGTTCTGCGGCATTTCCCAAAGCAACTCTGAAATCTGCCAACTAAGACCAAGAGGAATTCCGTGAAGAAATCCTAGCAGATTTAAGTAAAACAAACGACAAGCTAGGCTTACAACCATGAAAAGGATTTCAGTCTATCTCACTTCAGACGACAGCAGAGAAGCTGATCAGATCAGGTAATGTGTCCAAGATCACATCACAAACTCCTGGCAAACCACTGGTCTCTTCAAGTTTCTACGACCAGAGAATAATACTGAGTGTTCTAGAGTGGGAGATCCTGAGTGAACCAACGGGACTGCAGTCATATAAAAAGACCATTTCCTAAAGATTCAAAGGCTCCGTAAAATGTAAGCTCTATTGAACAAGAAATGATCCTCAAAAATCCATTTTTTAAACCAGACATATAAAATTAGGGTGTGTAAAAGGAAGTAATCTAACACAGACGGTCTCCAAAATATGAAGGAGTTGGAAAGGGGTACATCCGATTTGATTATTTAATCTTAAGAAAAGATGGTCTCCACGGAGAGAGGAATGTCTCCAAATTCGTGACCTGGCACGTGCATTTAGTTCGGAACTGCTCCCCAGCTCGGGGGAAGCGGGCAGGGAGGTTAAGACGGCTCTGGGACGCTGACAACCTCCCAGCAGTACTCGTGTGGGGCTTTCCCACAGTCACCACCCAGCACGCGGCCGTCCACTGTTGCGTAAGTGCGGGCTCAGCATTACGAAGAAAACCCAACCTGGGCCTTACAGCAAGTAGTGCAAGGTCTTGTGACTTTGGATTCCAGCTCTTTCTAGAGTCCACGGTTTGAAAGAATTTAGTTATATGACTTCTGAGAAGCCTTCATTTTTAGAAGACCAAATAGAGAAGACTTGACCAGGCCACCTTCCTGCATCCCCTCCTCTGGTCTGGCAGATGCAGCGATGGTCAGGCGTCAGCTAATGTGTTCCCGGTGAGAGCGCCAAAGAACAGAAGGTTTCATCAGCACACACTTCTCGGGTCACAAAGTTTTCACACTAAGATTCCCAGTCACAGCAAGAAAACCCAAACCTCATTAAGCAAAATGAAACACATAGACACAAAAAGAAACTCTCAGAAACCAAAAACTCCTCTTGGATCAAGACAAAATGATACGAACAATATCACTCATCACCTTTTCCTCCCAACACAGAGGAAACTGAGGCCAAAATAAGGAAACGCAAAGCACCATCTCAACATCTAAACGCTGAGGTTTCAAGTTGTTCTGAATATAAGGGCGAATGAATGTGAAAATCCCAAGTATTTGCAGATGGGTAAAAAAGAAAGTTTTATCACATACAAATTCCTAGGGGCTGTCAAACTGGCCTGCTATACTCCAAAAATGGTTGCTTCTCATTCTAAGCTGTCAAGGCAAACTTCCTACTTTAACCAAAACAACAAAACAACTCAAACTAGTAACAATGGACACTTCTAACTATTTGACCCGGAACAGTTCACTTAATCTCTCTAACTTTCAAATTTTCTCCTATGTAAAATGAAAGTAATGTCTACAGCAAGGACCAAATGAGAACAAATATTACAGTGTTTTTTGTAAGCCATAAAACTCTTATTTATTCCAAGACATTTAATAATCATTTAAAAAAAGATTTTATTTATTTATTTGATAGATCACAAGTAGGCAGAGAGGCAGGCGGGGGGCGGGGGAACAGGCTCCCTGCTGAGCAGAGAGCCTGACGTGGGGCTCGATCCCAGGACCCTGAGACCATGACCTGAGCCAAAGGCAGAGGCTTTAACCCACTGAGCCACCCAGGCGCCCCTATAATCATTAACTTTTAAAAAAAAAGTATGTTATTTATTTGACAGAGAAAGACAGAACACAAGCAAGGAGAGTGGGAGGGGGAGAAGCAGGCCTCCCGCTGAGCCAGGACCCTGATACGGGGCTCAATCCCAGGACCCTAGGGCCATAACCTGAGCTGAAGGCAAAGGCTTAACCATCTGAGCCACCCAGGGACCCCGATAATCACTGACTTTCAATGGGCATACATATATGGTAGTGCTGTTCAGGACAGTGGCCTGTGAGGTCATGAGGCTCACTGTCCTGTCTGCAGGCCAGAGAGCTCACGAATTGTTCCCATACAAACACACAACAGGGAGTGGCAGAAATCACGGAAGCCGGTGGCTTCCTCCGCCCCTCACAGACAGCAGACAGTCACCTGTGGACCTGTGGATCTCAGCAAATCATGGCTGAGGTGTAACTAAAAGCAGCTTCAGCCTCCAAAACAGAATGCTGGGTGCCGCACATGCTTCTGGACGTGAGGAGAATAAATGAGCCGTTAGGTTATCGCAGGGAATCCTCTGTACTTCACGCCCTGTGTGAAAACCTCATTTCTTATCCCTCGCTTGGGAAAAGAGACACTGCCACAAGCCTTGGTAAATGTTTCGCTACCCTCTGTAGCCAAATCCCAGGCTTGGGAAAAATCGGAGTATAAAATGGTCTGACTGCTGGGAAACAATATACACATGAAGACCTACTACCTACCTGTGAAAAGGAGAAAAGAACAGTCGCAGGGGACACCACACACATCTTCCTTCTTGCTATGCAAAGCACATGGCTTGGAGGAGAAAGTAAGGCTTTGTCAGACAGACCCAATTAGCCCGTCACTAGCACAGACTCTGCTGAGGGCATGAAAGGTGACATACACAAATCCCATGGCATACAGCAGGCACTCTAATTGTACCAAGTAATGACAGAGTTTCTACAGGGATGAGGTCACGCTAATCCTCATCTCCTCTCTCCATCTGACATTAAGCCATGGATAACATATGTTGCTGATTAAAGTTGGAGGAAATAGGACATGTGATCTTTAACCCAGAGGGACATGGATTAGTTTCTTGCTGATTTGTTTGTTTTTTCCTTTCTAAGCTGTATCTCCAGCACAGTTGAAAGCATCAGAATAAGGGTACAAAAAAAAAAAAAAAAGGATTTCTATTTAGCCTAGAGGCCAGTTCCCCCAGAAAGTCACCCTTTGTGGAAGGAATTTTTCTAATTTAATTTTGGGTGCATTCTGAAGGACAGAAACAACACTGGGAAGACAATAAAAGTTATAGTCAAAAACTAAATTCCCGTGACCCTTTCAAAAAGGGTTCTTTATAAAGCGATTCTAAACATCATAGGTACGTCTGGTTACTTTCTTCCACACTTTTCTGAAGGAACTTTGACAAAGGAGAAGTTCTTCTAAAGCTGACTCTGCAAATTCCTCAAGTCTCCTTTTGTTAATTCTCCGATCAGTTTTTTTTTTTCTTAAACCGGCAGTTAAATGGCCTGCCTGATACTTAGAGCTTGGACGGTATTCTCTGCCCTGCACAGCGGAGGGAAACTGCCCCAGGACATCAACACAGCAGCTGCTCGGTTTGTCTCACTGGGCCTCATTTTCATACTCTCCTTAGACCACGTGTGGCTCCTACTCTTTCTGCTTCGCACCATTCTAAAGCCTGTGTCGCCTGTGCAAGTGATCAGAGTCCGCGGAATGGTCGTGTGCCGCGAAACAAGACTATCACGTCTGTGGTTTTAGAAAGTGAACTGACCGCGGTGGGAAACGTAGACTGGAGGGGCCAGACTGAGGCAGGGATGACAAGAGGACAACCGCGAGAGCCACACTGAGAAGTGACAGAAATGGACACGGTGCAGCAGGGAGAGAAGAGAGAACAAGGGAAGACAGAAGCAACGGAACCTAGGGACTGAGTGTGTAGACCAAAGGCAGAGGATGACTTCCAGGTTTCTGGCTTAGAAGACTGGGCCAGGAGGCTGAGAGAGCACGGGAGGAAGGGCACATGTGCTCCGTGAACCAAGAACAGAAACGGGGGAGCAGGGCTGCAGGGCGGGAGTCAGGGAGGAGAAATTCTGCCCGAGCCGTGGTGAGTCTATTGTTTCCATGCAACATCTGGTTGGCAATAACCCCTACAGGAAACCAGTGGCCAGAACAGGGCAGGACATCAAGGGAGACAAAGAGCCGCTGAGATGCCCAAACCCCGAGAAAGAACTAAATTTCCTCTCATCTCTTACTTTCATCAAGTCCATACCAACTAGGATCAAACTGGTGAGGCCCCCTTCTCTCACGAAATGGGGGTAGTCGGGCCATCTTTTCAAGAAATGGCACGTCCTGCCTTGTCTGTTCTCCACCTTTATCACCCTTCCTCCCTCTCAGGCCCAGAAACCAGCCCCTCACGCTCAGGCCGTCTTCACTCACCAGCTGGATCTCAACAGCAGTCATAGGCCTGTGATTCAACAGCTGAAGCTTTTCAGCTCTGTCAAAAGAAAAGTACAAAGAATTTAAAACTCTTATTCCCTTTAGAATCCTGACTCTTGACCAAACTGTTTAGAGAACGCCGTGTCAGATGACAAATGGGAGAACCCGCTGGAACGTGGCCTTCAGTTTCTTCAACTGTAAAATGAGAGAATGGGAACAGGAGAGCCTATGTCGGAGACTCTTGGAGGGTACAAGTGTGTATCAGAATTCTGACAACAAAAGAGATACTGACTAAAAGAAATGTAACAAATAGCAGAGGTGCAGTCTTAATACACTTTATCGGAAAAACATGAAGAAAATAACATTCTCTTAACCCAGATTCTAGAAAGATTATAAAACAATCTTGGTTGGTTGGTATCACTTAGAAATGGCTGAGAATTTGGGGCGCCTGGGTGGCTCAGTGGGTTGAGCCTCTGCCTTCGACTCAGGTCATGATCTCAGGGTCCTGGGATGGAGCCCCGCATCGGGCTCTCTGCCCAGCAGGGGGTCTGCTTCCTCCTCTCTCTCTGCCTGCCTCTGCCTGCTTGTGATCTCTGTCAAATAAATAAATAAAATCTTAAAAAAAAAAAGAAATGGCTGAGAATTCCTTTTTGAGATTAATATTAAACGTCAGATTTTGACTTATTATCTTAGAAAACAAAAACCAGAACAGGAAGGGGGCAGGGGCTAATGTACAGAGGCACAGGCGTAGTCCTCTACCCACACAGTTCACAGTCCAGCTGGGAAAGGAGACAAACACAAGCGAGTCTTAACAAACATGTCACAGCTGAAGGGAAGAATCTTCACCGGTCACAAGGCCACAGCGAGCTCACTGCCAGAGGGGTGGCTGAAATGTGCGGACTCTCACAGGTGACACAGGACTTAAAAGAAAAAAGAGCTCCAGTGACCACCCCTGCGTAGGTGACAATTTTGAAGTTTCATCTCTCATTCTGACCCGGGAGCTCCAGACTCCTCTTTCAGCTCAACTCAGCAAATATTTATTGAGCTTAAAGACATTCTGAAATGAACAGATGAATGAGCCACAGGCCCACAGCGGCTTTGGGGGAAGCAGCACATTAGCCAGCCGCCCTATGCCGGGGTCTCACCATCTGTACAACAGCAACGATAACAGAACTTGTATCTCACCAGGGGGTTCGGAGGGATGAACATCTTTCCGTTTATACTGCCCGCAGCTACCACTGTTGCTTACTTCCCATATGGCGAGCACACTGAGCGCTCCGACTTAACCGACACTGAGATGGTGAGTAACTTGCCCAAGGTTACACAGCTAGGAAATGGCAGAGCTGGGACTCGGCCATCAAAGCTCATGTTCTTAACCATCTGCTTCTAGTACTCAGTATTCAACACGATGACTGTCACACAGCTATGTCTCCACAAATGGCAGTCATTGGGGAGGCACTTGTAATTAAGTTCTACTCCTCATAATCCCCCAAACATTTCCTCTAGACTCAAAGACGACTTCACAGAGGAGGAAACCCTTGCACTGGGCCCTGAAGGATTTTCTAGGCAAAATGATTACAGGAAAGGGGAGTCAGGACCGGAACAGCCCGACTAAATGGCCAGAACAAAAATTACGGAGTTTTGGGAAACAGCTGCATGAGAGGCTGTGGGACCTGAGGCTGGGTCATCAGAACAAGACCACACGGGCTCCAACCGCAGGGCTGCAGTGACTCTGCGGACACCAGAAAGCAACCGAGGAAAGACGTGACATGCTCTCAGGTGAGAAGAAATGAGGCAGGGCTGGCAATGAGACTGCACAGTGAAGCGCTCCTGGCCACCCCGCGGTATAGTCAACAGGACCTAACAACCGCATCAGTGGGGCGGGGACAGGCGAAGGAAAGAGAAGAGTCAGGGTTCAATGTCAGGCTTTTAGGCTGTTTGGGAAAAATTTATTATTTGAAATCGGAGTTCGAGTTTGTGGTGGTTTCGGAACAAGAAGAACTCTGTCCAGCCACCTGTCTAGTTTCAGGTCTAGTGCGACCAGCAGACTGGACGTATCAGCAAGGAGTCACACGAAACAACGGGAGTGTACCACGGTCCACACCAACTACACAGCAAGTGAAGACCAGGACAGGGGGCGGGGGGAGCAGGTTGACAGTCAGAAGTCACCGGATTTGCCAAAACAGAGGGCACCAGTGGCCTGTGCAAGTAGTTTGGTAGAATGACAGTGGTGGGGACAACTGGATTGTGGGGACTAAGGATTAACTGTGGAGAAATTAACCTTTACTTTTCCTGTAATGCAGTATCACTGCTTTATTAAGACCTTAAAACAGACTCTATTCTACATTTTGAGTATAAAAAAATCCACAAGTGCGCCACAGTGCAAACAGAAACATACAACAGAGGATTTCCATAATAATCAATGGTACAGCCAAAAGCATCACACGTACAGAACCCAACATTTACATGAACTGAAATTATAAAATAAAATAAAACCCAATTTCGGAAAAGAAAAACCAAAGTACTAAGGATCCCGAAACATTCTTAGCTCTAATGAGATTTCACTGGACTCAAATCACTTGGAGGTGAGGCATTCACAATATGACCCCATTAACCCTGCTTGGGAATTCTTAGGAGCCATGAGTGGCTGCATCGGGCAGGCTGACAAAAAATGGCAACCAGATTTTGATCTGAAAACTCCCCTTTATTTGGCTCTAAAGTTATCAGGCTTTTGAAAGGCATCTTCCTCACTGCCCCTCATATTTTTTTTTTTTTTTAAGATTTTATTTACTTGACACACAGAGAGATCACAAGCAGGCAGAGATGCAGGCAGAGAGAGAGGGGGAAGCAGGCTCCCTGCAGAGCAGAGAACGCGATGCAGGGCTGGATCCCAGGACCCTGGAATCGTCACCTGAGCCGAAGGCAGAGGTTTAACCCACTGAGCCACCCAGGCGCCCTGCCCCTCAGATTTTAAACAGTTTGCTTTCAGTACAGTTTGTATTGATGTTCTTTGTTCAAACCAACCTCTGTTTTCCCAGCACCAAAGCAAATTTAGGTTTGGCCCGTGTCTAGTAAAACAACCTGTGAGGGAGGTCCAAGAGGCAGATGCAAAAGCAAAAGCAATGGGGTCTGTGCTTAGGGTACAGAAGGGGTTTCAGAGACTCCCTGTGAAAGTCGAGCTCAAAGACGGCGCGTGGGGAGATGTGAGGTGAGAAGGCAGTCAGTCCGGCTGGCCTGTCCTGCAACTCGGACTCAAGGGGAAACGGCAGGAGGAACAGAAGACTAGGCCTGATGGTGGGACACGCAAAGGACCGAAAGGCAAAGGCAGACACCTGAAGCATTTTACTTCCGACGTGCACCGTAGGTCAAAGACTTAGAGGAAGTAAAGGCCAAGCAGAATGACTCGACAACTTTAATTCTCGGAGGGCGAACGTTCCCTCCAAGCCTGATTTGATAATTTCACGACGGAAAGCCAAGACCAGCGTGGCACAGCACGGCTCCGCAGGAATTTAAGGATGACCCTCGGGGCTATTTCGCCGACGTGGTTTCATGGACGCTGCCTCCCCCGCATCAAAATGCTTCGGGGAGACTCTGCCACCACAGCACGGTTTCTCAGTAAATCTGAAAAGTGCCCAAAGTCGGGCAGCAGAAAGACCCCGCAATGGGAGTCTGAAGCGCAGCGTGAGGCCGACAGGACGAAAGCAGGTGAGCTATGACAGTGCCAGAGGGATGTGACCTCTTTCCCAGCGCACTGGCAGTCTGTCCCTCACCAGATGCCGGAGCCGCCCCTCTACGCCACCCATGAAGAGGTTTCCTTTGCTCTGAGTTCGAAGGACAGTGGCTCCCTGCTGCACGCGGAGCAGCCCCGGGAAGGCGTGTGGCGGGTGGAGGAGGACCGCAGCCAGCGGCAGGCCCGGCCCTGCATGCGGCACCTGCAAAACACCCTCCCTCCGCGGGCACCGCTGTGCCAGGCACACAGATGGGACCAAGTGGACAAGCCGCAGGGACTGTGGAACCTAAAGCCCGTCTGGGTCCTGGGAAGACGCGGTGAGGCATGAGGGGACGTGGTAGGGACCGCGGCAGCCGTGGGTGCGCGAGGCTCAGACGACGGAGCTCTGAGTGGGCAGAAGGAGCATTAGTACGGGCAGCCTGAGGAGGACACAGGTCTGAGGGGACACCGGACGGCCACGAGGCTGCACAGGGTAGACTGGCCGTGCTCGACACTGACCTCTGCAGTTCACAGAGGTCACGGGTCTGGTTCTGCGCAGCATCACAGATCAAAATACCCTCCCGACAGGTAGAACTAAAAGAGCAGCGACAGCCTGGGGACGGCAGGTTCTGGAGGGACACTGCAGCATGGCTGCTGGGTGAGAGCTAAGCACAAGGAAAGACTGAAATTATAGGGGAGAAAGGGAGAAAGACCCTCAGAAAAACAGAAGTCCCACGTTTCGGCAAAGAGGCTCATCATGTTCCACTGAGGCCACAGCACTGTCGGGGGGGGGGGCCAGATCTGAGGGGACCTGAAGGGAAAGGCCATTCATTCACTGGATAATTCTCAGTGAAGGAAGTGAAGTCACCATCTGAGAAGGCAGGAAGGACCCGGAATAAGACCAGCTGCAGGTGTGTTTGTCTTTGAGAGAGGGAAAAGGAGAAGCAGACTCCCCACTGAGCAAAGGGCCCAATGCTGGGCTCGATCCCAGGACCAAGAGATCTTTTTTTTTTTTTAAATTATTTGTTTATTTGTCGGAGAAAGAGCACAAGCAGGGAGAGTTGCAGAGGGAGAAGCAGACACCGTGCTGAGCAAGGAACCCAACAGGACTTAATACCAAGACCCTAAGACCTTGACCCGAGCCAAAGTTAGATGCTGAACTAACTGAGTCACCCAGGTGCCCCCAGCAAGCAGTTTTTGGTTTGTTTTGTTTTTAATATTTTATTTATTTGTTTCAGAGAGAGAGAGAGAGAGAACACAGGCATGACAAGGGGGAGGGTCAGCGGGAGAAGCAGATGCCCTGCCGAGCAGGAAGCCCAATGCAGAACTCCACCCTGGGACTCCAGGATCATGACCTGAGCTGAAGACCGTCGCTTAACCCACTGAGTCACCCAGGTGCGCTCCCCTACCCCCAGCAGGCAGTTTTTTTGTTTTTGTTTTAAAGATTTTATCTATTTATTTGTTAGCGAGAGAGAGTGATCACAAGCAGGCAGAGAGGCAGGCAGAGAGAGAGGAGGAAGCAGGCCCCCCGCCAAGCAGAGAGCCTGATGTGGGGCTCGATCCCAGGACCCTGGGATCATGACCTGAGCCGAAGGCAGAGGCTCAACCCACTGAGCCACCCAGGCACCCCTCCCCCGCTTAGCAAGCAGTTTTAAAGACCCAACTGAGCTGGAAAATAATATGAACCCTCATTCTGAATAAAAGCATTTTAACCATCATTCCCCAACCGTACGAACAAAGAACAGAGGAAAAGAGCAGCTGAATGAATGAGCGTCTCTGCTACAAATCGGTCACAGCGATGGAACTCCGCTCACTGACCGACCGACTGCTGTCCTGCTGGGCTCTGAGCGCTCTCTATCTTGAGCACGGCAGGAGTGAAATCATGGAACCACACTCCCGCAGGCTCCAGCTCGAGGGCCGGGGCTGCAAACAGTCCCCTCTCCCCTCACCTCTAACCAAGCCTGTTTCCACCGTCTCCGCTCTCGCCCCTTCACTTCAGCTCCTGTCCCAACGGATCACCAAAACCCTTTTGCCAAAGGGCCCGGCAACCTCCACATGGACAACTCTAGCGGATGCTCCCCTGTCCTGTTCTGCCCTGTCTCTACACTATCACTCCCTCCTTAAAACTGTCTACTGCGGCTTCCACAAACCACTCTTTCCTGATTCTCTCATCCAACTAGACCTTCATCTCTTTCTAGGCTTTGTCTTCTGCTGCTTGCTTCTGTCGCATTCCCACGGTGCCATCCTTCACCGTCTGACCCCCCTTATATCCAAACTTCACAATCTCACCCGCTACTATAGGTTTTAGGGCAAGTCATCCACGTTTTCATGCCATGTGACCTCAGCTCCAGACCTCTGTAACCAGCGGCCACCTAGATATCTCCTGAACACCTCCGGCCGATGTCAGGCTCAAACATCCCAAGTGAACTGCCTCTCCTTTCCTACACACCAGCTCCATTCTCTCAACTTCTCATCTTGGTAAAGAAGCAGACACCCCGGCCAGAAACCTGAGGGTCATCCTTTACCCCTCCCTCTTACCCACTGCCAGTATTAAGTCACCAAGAATTGAAAACTGTTTGTTCGTTTTTAAAGATTGTTTCTTTTTCAAAATATCCATCCCCTCCTCACCATTTCTATAAGCCCCAATTCTTCTTGGTTAGAGGACAATGGCCTCTACCCCCAGAGGTCTGCCACTTTTTAAACCTATCTTCGTTTACAAATAAAGTACCTTTTAAGAGATGAAAATCTGGCCGCCTCAATATCCTGCTCGTAATCCTCCCACTGTCTCCACAGATTTTGGTACGAGTTTGAATTTCCTTAGTTCAGTCTCCAGAGCCAACTGAAACTTGGTGTTTGTCAATCTCCCTATGTTCACATGCCTTTGCTCTCCCCATGCACTCATACCCCAATTAGATGAGACGAAACACTGCCCAGAAAAGCATCAGGCCACTTGACTCTGTGCCTTCGCACACCACATTCCACATTGCTCAGCGAGAACTAACTTGCCTGCACCTGACTGACTCTTCCTTTATACTAAAATCCAGTGTCACCTCCCAGAGACAAAACGTTACACTCAAATTCTGACACTTCAGTGGGTCTCTCTACCATGATCCTCCTACCACTACACTGTATTCATCTCTGTGTCCCCCAGATAGAGACAAAGCCGGAGGGTAAGTTAAAGAGTTAGGTAGGACCGACTTTCAGGAAAAGTACAAAGAGGAGACAACTGCTGAACACCGGGGAGACCTGGGGCAGGATTCCATGCTCTGAGAGCAGACAGCGTAACCACACGCCAGAGAGCAGGGAAACGTGACAACCTCCCGTCTCCTCTGAGCTTTGCTGGCCCTAGAAGTACATGTCCCACACACGGTGCCAAACCCCAAGAGTAATCTGTGTACAGATGAGTCCCTTTTAAGGACTCTAAGTTATTTTACAAACCCACCTACGGTCCTTCTACTCCTGGGAAGTGTAGCTGCGCGTCTTAGGGAGGAGATCTCGGGACGAGAGCCGGGGCTGAAGCCAGGCTGCAGTTCTCAAGAGCTAAGCCTCAAGCAAGAATCAATGATTAAAGAACCACATGCTTTGGGGAATGAACATGCTATAGAAAAGTAACAGGACTTCGAGTGGAGTCTCATACTACCATGAATAAAGTTATGAAGTTCCTACCAAACCTACTACACCCTCAAGGACTCTAACAGTGCAGGTATTTAAGCAAATTAATAAGGTATAAGGTCTCCTTGTCCCAGGAGACCTGGACCACGTAAGGGCTATTATCGTGAATCTCCTCCCCCAGAGAGGACGGCAGAGAAGAACTCTCAGGAGATACGCAGACAGAAGGGTTAAAGAGCGCTTCAGCAGTTTCTGCTATAAATGGGATTCCTGTCTTCTGTCGCACTGGCTAGCACAAGATGGTCCCGGCCTTGATAGCGTCCAGCAAGCAGCCCCTGGGTCACAGGTACTGTGGAAGGAAAGCCAAGCACCTTGGAGAAGGCTCCCGGCCTCTACAGAGAAAGAAGCCCGCCAGCCCCCTCTCCTGGTTGCTTGGAGAACAACACTGCCTGCCGCTTCCGCATCCCACTGTCAAGGACAACCTATGTGACTATCCCGGCACATGATCTGTCTCAGAAATCAACCACTTAATCAAAGACAGGCACCAAAAAGTCACAAAGAAACTTAAAAATCCTCAAATTCAGGATCACAAATGGTAAAAAGGAACTTCTCTGAACATTATAATCTGCATTAAATTTACACAGATTATGGCCAATCATGAATCATCGTACAAGCCCATTCTCATTTTGGGCTTCTTTCTTTTCTTTCTTTTTAAATTAAACTCTATGCCCAACATGGGGCTTGCACTCCAAGATCAAGAGTCTCTGCTCTACTGACTGAGCCAGCCAGACACCCCATTTGTGGGTTTCTCGAATGGTGGCCAGGTGAGTATTTGTAGCAGAAAAGATGCAGGGATTGGGAAGCAATACATCAGACCAGACAAATACTGAGAAGAGTCTTAAAAACCAACTATGAGGACTTGTGTTGTACATAAGAGAAGAGTGAGACCACCGAAGCCAACCTTTCTGCTGACTACCAACACCAGGACTAAATACAAAAGCAATAACCTGAGGGCTCCGAATGAAAAGTATACAAGAGGAGGAGGACTGGGGAGGGAAATCAACTTGCAGAACTAGTTAGTGTCGGGGAGGACTTGAGTTTCTTTTGCTTTGTTTTCTCTTTTCTCTCATAGCCCTGATCCTGGGGCCACAGAGGAGCTATGGCAGTAGTTCCAACAGGCAGCTAGACTCCAACAGAAATCCCATCTTTCCAGCCAGAACACTGGGGAAAGAGGCCCCTGAGCCCTGGAAATCTGGATGAAACTCACACCTCAGGGGCAGCTCCCCCAGGGAGCCGAGGCAGTGAGTGTAAACAGGAAGAGAGTCTCGGGGGTCCAGAGTGCCAAGCAATACACCCTTTTTTCCCTTTCCTTCCTTGCTTTGCCCCAAGGATGGCAGCAGTAACAACTGTACATGTGGGCAGCTAAATTTTTGAGAGAAATTTAGTACTTGTGGCTAGAGAACCAATGGGGGCCAGGGCTCAAGTGGGTCAAAGAGTATAGGGGCAACCCCAGAGAGGTGCGCTAGAGAAGGGGATTCCCCTGAATCTGAGCATCAATCAGCACAAACCCTAGGTTCAGCCTGAGCTATTCGTGTGCAGAAAAGCCCCAAGCAACAAAAACCAGACTCGGCACAGCAAACACGCTGAGAAGTGAATACGGTAAATCACCACTCCAGTCTCATTTGCAAAAAAGATCCAAAGCTGCAGATCAAAGGTTTTAAAAACTAAACTGACATGAATCTTGACCATGGAAGGCAAGAGACTTGAGGTGTGAACCTAACTGGGTTGACTAACTGCTAAAAGAAACAAACAAAAAAATAGCAACATTAACCAGAGGGTTTTAACAGGGTCCAGAGTCTAAACAGTAATATTCAAAAGGTCCAAGACATAATTCAAAATTAATTTAAAATTACCTCAATGGAGAGAAAGAAAAGACAACTCATTCTCAAAGGAACACATAACCAACAGATAGCAAACCTACAATCACCCATATGTTAGAACTATAAAAGACATTAAAGTAGCTACTATAACAACATTCTTGAAATGAGTGGAATAAAGTAAGTTCTTAGGAAAGAGACAGAAATTATAAATAATAAACAAATGGAAATTTTAGAAGTAAAAAACATAATGTATGAAATAAATTCACTGGCTGGACTTACTAACAAAATGGAGATGACAAAGTCTGTGAATTTATAGACAGATCAATGGAAATATCTTGTTTGAACAACTAAGAGAAGGAAGAAAGGAAAAAAATGAACGGAGAGGATTCCGGCAAAATGGCAGAGTGGAAAGAACCAGGAATCTGCCTCTCTACCACGCAGAAAACAACTGTCTAGACAACTAGACCTAAATGTAAAATGCAAACTATAAAAACTCCCAGATGATCATACAGGAGAACCCTAGATGATCCTGAGTTTGGTGGCAACTTTTCAGCTACAACGCCAAAGACACAACCCATGAAAGAAATAACAGATAAAGTGGACTTCATTAAAATTAAAAACATCTGCTCTGTGAAACACAACATTAAGAAAATGAGAAAACAGACCACAGGCTAGGAGAAAATATTTATGAAAGACACAGGATAAAGGACTGTTATCCAAAATATACAACAAATTCTTCAAACAATAAGAAAACAAACAACCCAATTTAAAAATTACCAAAAGACCTAAATGAACACCTCATCAAAGAAGATACACAGGGGCACCTGGGTGGTTTGGTTGTTTAAACGTCTGACTTCAGCTCAGGTCATGATCTTGGGTCCTGGGATCCAGCCCAGCATGGGGCTTCCCACTCGGTGGGGAGTCTGCCTGTCCCTCTGCCCTTCCCCATGCTCATGCTCTCTCTCTCAAATAAATAAAATCTTAAAAAAAAAAGAGGGACACAGATGGCAAAGATGCTCGGCATTAAATATTATTAGGAAACTATGCAAATTAAAACAAGATACCATTTGGGCGCCTGGATGGCTCAGTTGATTAAGCCTCTGCCTTCAGCTCAGGACATGATCCCATGGTTCTAGGATCCACTCCCACATGGCGGGGGGGGGGGTCCCTACTCAGTGGGGAGCCTACTTCTCCCTCTGCCTGCCACTCCTGCTGCTTGTGCACATGGGCGTGCACACTCTCTCTCTTGCAAATAAATAAGTAAAATCTTAAAAAACAACAAAACAAGATATCATTTTACACCTATTAGAATGGCCAAAATCCAGAACACTAAGATCACCAAATGTTGGTGAGAACTGATGCCTACAGAAACTCTCATTCACTGATGGGGGATGCAAAATGATACAGGCATTTCGGAAGGCCGTCTTGTGGTCTCGTACAAAACTAGACATACTCTTACCCTGTGATCGAGCAAGTGCACTCCTTGGTATTTACCCAGAGGAGCTGAAAACTTACATTGACAAAAAAATCCTGTACACAAATGTTTAAACTAGGTATTTTTGATAACTGCCCAAACTTGGAAGCAACCAAGATGTCCTTTAGTGGATAATGAACTCACAAATTACAGTACCTTCAGACAATGGAATATTCTTTAATGCTAAAAAGAAATGAGCTATGGAACCATAAAAAGACATGGAGGAAGTTTAAAATGCACACTACCCAGCGAAAGACGACAATGTGAAAAAGACGACATATGTAGGGTTCCAACCACAGGACATTCTGAAGAAGGTGAACTATGGAGTTAGTAAAAAGATTAGTGGTTACCAGGGGTTGTGTGTGTGGGAGGGAGAGGTTAACAGGCAGAGCACAGAGGATTTCCAGGTCAGTGAAAACACTCCATTCGATACAACAACAGGGGATATGTGTGTTATACATTCATCCAAGTTCACAGGATGAGCAATTCTAAGAATGAACCACAATGTAAACTACGGACTTCAGGTAATAATGATATGTCAATGGAGGTTTACTGATTGTTAACATAGTTACCAATCTGATGGGGGACAGTGACACAGGGGGAGGCTGTGCATCTGATGCAGAGGGAATATATGAGAAATCTCTTGTCCTTCCCTTAATTTTGCTGTTAACATAAAAGTGATCTAAAAATATAAAGTCTTAATTTTAAAAAAAAGGAGAAAGGACAGAGATGATTCTAGAAAAGTGACAAAGTAAAAAGCACCAGGAATTTGTCTCTCCATCTAGATAATAACTGCACTGGTAGAGTCTGTCTGATGTAACTATTTTGGAATTCTAGAGCCTCTTAAAGGCTTGCAACTTCCAGGGTAAGACTTGGAAGGTAAACTAAAGTTAATTTTGGTCAATTTTAGACCTTAGCACAGTATACCATCCTCCAATTTTATTGGTAGGCAGCTGTACACATGTTCCTAAAGCAGCCTGCATACGTCCTCCTGAAGCCAGAGAGGGCAAAAAAGAACCTGTCCTCCCAAAGGCCTGTGCTCTAGTCACTGACAGCTGCTTCTGATCAGAGGTGCAGGTGATGGCTCCACGTCCAGCTCCCCTCTCAGCATGGAGTCTGCTGGAGATTCTCTCCCTCTGCCCTTCCCCTGCCCTGCTCACTCTTGCTCTAAAATAATTTTTAAAAATTTATATAAAAAGGCAAAGTATCCAAAATCTATAAAGAACTTAGCAAACTCAGCGCTCAAAGAACAAATACTCCAATCAGGAAATAGGCAAAGGACATGAACAGACATTTCTGCAAAGAAAACATCCAGATGGCCAATAGACACATGAGAAAGTGCTCCGTATCACTAGGCATCAGGGAAATACAAATTAAAACCACAATGACATGCCACCTGACACCAGTCAGAACGGCTAAAATTAACAAGTCAGGAAACGACAGGTGTTGGCGAGGATGCGGAGAAAGGAAACCCTCCTACACTGTTGGTGGGAATGCAAGCTGGTGCAGCCACTCTGGAAAACAGTAGGGAGGTTCCTCAAAAGGTTGAAAATAGAGCTACCCTACAACCCAACAATCGCACGACTGGGTATTTACCCTAAAGATACAAATGTAGTGATTCGAAGGGGCACATGCACCTGAATGTTTATAGCAGCAATGTCCACAATAGCCAAACTATGGAAAGAGCCCAGATGTCCATCAACAATGAATGGATAAAGATGTGTGGTATGTACATACACACACACACACACACACACACACACACACACAGGAGTATTACGCAGCCATCAAAAAATTGAAATCTTGCCATTTGCAACAATGTGGATGGAACTAGAGGATATTATGTTAAGCGAAATAAGTCAGTCAGAGAAAGACAATTATTATCATATGAGCTCTCTGATATGAGGAATTTGAGAAACAAGACAGAGGATCATAGGGGAAGGGAGGGAAAAATGAAACAAGATGAAACCAGAGAAGGAAACAAACCATAAGAGACTCTTAATCTCAGGAAACAAACTGAGGGTTCCTGGAGTAGAGGGGAGTGGAGGGGATGGGGTGGCCGGGTGATGGACACGGGGGAGGGTATGTGCTATGGTGAGTGCTGTGAATTGTGTAAGGCTGATGAAATCACAGACCTGTATTCCTAAAACAAATAATACATTACATATTAATAAAAAAAAAATTAAGGGGTGCCTGGGTGGCTCAGTTTTAAGTGTCTGCCTTCGGCTCAGGTCATGATCCTGGGGTCCTGGGATTGAGCCCCACATTGGGCTCCCTGCTCAGCAGGAAGCCTGCTTCTCCCTCTCCCACTCCCCCTGCTTGTGTTCCTTCTCTTACTGGATCTTTCTCTGTCAAATAAATAAATAAAGTCTTAAATAAATAAATAAAAATTTTTAAAAAATTGTTTGCATTGTTAAAATAAGTAAATAAAACCTCAAATAAAGTCCAAGCCAAGACTGCCCTGATACCAAAGTCAGGCAAAGACACCACAAGAAAACTAAAGACCACTAGCTCTTGTGTTGCTGTAAAATCCAAAACAAAATATTAACCTAACTAGCCTATTAAGGGATTACACACAATGACCAAATGGGACTAATTTGAGGAATGCAAGAACTGTTCAACAGGTGAAAATCAATGAAATAAATCACATTAACAAATGAAGGGAATAAAATCCACTTAATCATCTCAGTTGTTGCAGAAAAAGTATGTGACACAATTCACACCCTTTCATGATAAAAATATTTTTAAAAAACTTGGAATAGAAGGGAACTACCTCAACACAACAAAGGCCATATATGAAAAACCCACAGCCAACACCTAGCCAATGGTGGAAGACTGAAAGCTTTTCCTCTAAATCAGGAACATGACAAGGATGTCTTCTTTCACCACTTCTGTGTTCAACACAGGACCAGAAGTCCTAGCCAGAGGAATTAAACAAGACAAAGAAATAAAAGCACGCAAATTGAAAAAGAAGAAAATTATCTCTGTTCACAGACAATATTACGTTATAGGTAGAAAACCTGAAGATTCCACAAAAACCTGTTAGAACCGATAAACAATTTCAGCGAAGTTAGAGGATATAAAATCAATACATGAAAACCAGTTGTGTTTCTATATACTAACAATGAACAATCTGAAAAAAAAATTCCATTTACAATAGCACTGAAAAAATAAAATACTGAGGAATAAACTTAACCAAGGGGGTGAAAGACTCATACACTGAAGACTATAAAATGTCGCTGAAAGAAATTAAAGACACAGTGAGTCCCAAAGAGATATTTATACACTCAGGTTCAGAGCAGCATCATTATGCACAATAGCTAAAAGGTGACAACAACTCAAGCATTTATCAGTAGGTGAATGGACAGGGCGCCTGGGTGGCTCAGTTGGTTGGGCCTGAGCCTTCAGCTCAGGTCATGATCCCAGAGCACTGGGATCGAGTCCCGCATCAGGCTCCCAGCTCCACAGGGAGGCTGCTTCTCCCTCTGACCTCCTCCCCCCTTCTCATGCTCTCTCTGTCTCTCTCTCAAATAAAATTAAAATTAAAAAAAAAAAAAAAAGAAAGATAGATAAATGGACATATAAAATATCACAGTGTTTAAAAGGAAGGAAAGTTTGACACATGCTACAACAGGGATGACCCTTGAAGACATTACAGTAAATGAAATTAGTCACAAAAGGACAAGTACCATATGATCCCCTCAAGGGAGGTGTTCAGAGTTCACAAGGGAAAGCAGACTGGTGGGCATCAGGGGCTAGAAGGCAGGGAAAGTGGAGAGTCATTTAATAAATGCACAGTTGGTTTTGCAAGAGGAAGATGGTCTGTGGGTGGATGGCAGTGATAGCTGTACAACAACGGGAATGTGCCTAATGAACCGCACACTTCAAAATGACTTAAATGGTAAAACAAAAAATTAAAATATTAAATGATATTCAGTTTTTAAAAAGAAGACACACATACATGACTCCACTCAGTATCTAGAGTAGTCAAATTCATACAAAGAGAAAACAGAAAGGTGGCTGTCGGGCTGGGGTGCAGGGGAAATGGGAGTTAACTGGTACAGAATTTCAGTTTTGCAAGATCAAAAACTTCTGGATATTAGTTGTATAGCATATAAATATATATATTTTTAAAGATTTTATTTATTTATTTGACAGACAGAGATCACAAGTAGGCAGAGAGGCAGGCAGAGAGAGAGGAGGAAGCAGGCTCCCCGCTGAGCAGAGAGCACAGTGTGGGGATCGATCCCAGGACCCTGGGGTCATGACCTGAGCCGAAGGCAGAGGCTTTAACCCACTGAGCCACCCAGGCACTCCAGCATATGAATATATTTAACACTAATGAGCTGTACACTTAGAAGTGGTTAAGACGACAAATTTTACCAAATGTAAAAAAATTACACACACACACACACACACACACGCTTCAAAGATGTCTGCCTGTTCAGAGTTCACTTGGGCAAGAGAAGTACATTTAGTTTACTGATACTGTATTATTCAGCAAGAATAGTGTCTGAAATAACATCCATGTTTCTCTCAAAAGAAAATTATTAATTATTCTTAATGAATGACAGAAGCTCTTGGGATTAATCAGCTCTGTACTAACTAAAAGATCAGAGCTAGTGTTCTGTTCATGTAATCTCTTAATCTAATTCTTTTTTTAAAAAGAGATTTTATTTCTTTTTTTTTTTTTTAAATATTTTATTTATTTATTTGATAGAGAGAGATCACAAGTAGGCAGAGAGGCAGGCAGAGAGAGAGGGAAGAAGCAGGCTCCCTGCCGAGCAGAGAGCCCCATGCGGGGCTCGATCCCAGGACCCTGAGATCATGACCTGAGCCGAAGGCAGAGGCTTTAACCCACTGAGCCACCCAGGCGCCCCAGAGATTTTATTTCTTTAACAGAGAGAGAAAGCATAAGCAGCAGGAGCGGCAGAGGGAGTGGGACAAGCAGGCTTCCGCTGAGCAGGGAGCCCGATGTGGGGCTCGATTCCAGGACCACGATCTGAGTCGAAGGCAGGCATGTAACTGACTGAGCACCCAAGTACCCCTCTTAATCTAATTCTTAGTGATGTTTTAATTCCTATAAGCTTAACTTATCCAAGAAAGTCACCAGGAAAATAGAGCTTTAAAAGAGAAGAGAATGTTATCAAGCCATTTTTGCCTCAAGTGAATTAAATGGTCAATTTTATAAAGAGCACTTTAATTTGTGAACCCAGCTGTCAACAAATTTGACCTAAGTGCTGTACAGGGGTTATGTGGCAGGTCACAGAACTGGGACTCAAAAAAAATCCAAAAAGATTTTAAGATTAAAAACTCTAATTAAAATTTTTGTTTCTGGATCTTGGATCCTTATGTCAAAATCTCAGTTGTCTTATCCACAATATCATGATCCTACTTTAAAAGAGCACTGCATATTAGTTATAATTTCGAAACCCATCGAAATAGAATTATAGTATTGCTGAGGATGGTTTTTGTAAACTATCAGTTTCATTTCGTGTCACACACTTTTCCTACTTAAAATAATTTTTACTACAGTGATTTGAAAGGGCACATGCACCCCAATATTTATAGCAGCAATGTTCACAACAACCAAATTATAAAAAGAACTTAGATATCCATCGAGAGATGAATGGATAAAGGTGTGGCATGTACACACACACACACACACACACACAGAGCAATATTACTCAGCTATCAAAAAGAACGAAATCTTGCCATCTATAAGGACATGGATGGGGAATTATGCTAAGTTATGTAAGTCAGAGAAAGACAAATCCATATGATTTCACTCTTATGTGGAATTTAAGAAACAAAACAGATGAACATAGAGGAAGGAAAGGAAAAATAAAAAAAGATAAAAACAGAGAGGGAGGCAAACCATAAGAGACTCTTAACAGTAGGAAACTAAGGGTTGCTGGAGGGGAGGAGAGTAGGGGGATGGAGTAACTGGGTGATGGGCATTAAGGAGGGCACTTGATATAATGAGCACTGGGTGTTACATGGAACTGATGAAATCACTAAATTCTACCCCTGAAACTAATAATATACTATATGCTACTTTAATTGAATTTAAATTAAAAATAAAAAAATTTTACTTACTTGGTCAACTTGTGGCTTTTCATTGCTGTGAGAAATTCTCTAACAATTTCAGGACTCTGGTGCCTGCATGGTGTTTTTGATATATATTTTAATGTCTACCCAAAAAAAAAAAAAGAAAGAAAAAGTAAGCATAAGACAAAAAAACCCGAATGAGAAAAAAGAAAGACAATGGCTATAATTTAGTATTCTAAAATTTTATTTCAAAAATCTTCTATAAAAGGACCCATTACAGATTGGAGGATATTAAGGAGACATGGTAATTAAATACAAAACAGTATCCTTGAAAAGAAAAAGAGCATTAATGGAAAAACTGAGAAAATTTGAATAAAATCTATGTATAATATTCTTAGTTTTGATAACTGTGCCATGGTTATATGAGATGTTAACATCAGGGAAAACGAAGAGAAGGGCATATGGGCACTCTCAGCACCACCTCTGTAACTCTTCTGTAAGACTACCATTATCTCAAAATAAAAGGCTTTTACTTTTTTTAAAAGAGGGAACCCCACCTAGACATAACTTGAAAGGAACTTCAAACTTGAAAAGTAAACAGTAACCTCAAGCCTCTAAGTTAAGAGTCTCTCCCAAGTGCAAAGATCAGGCTGGTCTCAGACTCCTCCGTAATGATGACCACTAGCAGACTAAGTAATACCTACAGAACCTTGCAGAACGGAAGTCAAACCCATGAACTCCAAGTTCAGATGAGGTGTCATTCGTACATTAAGAACACTAGAAATATATTCTCAGGCATAAAAAGTCTCAAAACACTTAACCGCCACAGTAACTTTCCTTAAGGCACTATAAATTAAAAGAACTTAACAAATATGTAAAAGAGTGCCAGTGAGTTTAAACTGATTTGAGCGTGTATTTAGAGTACCTGACAGCTTGAAATTTGGCTATAAAACTAATTACCAACAAACATTTCATTTTCTTTTTTTTTTTTAAAGATTTTATTTATTTATTTGACAGAGATCACAAGTAGGCAGAGAGGCAGGCAGAGGGAGAGAGGGGGAAGCAGACTCCCTGCTGAGCAGAGAGCCCGATGTGGGGCTTGATCCCAGGACCCTGAGACCATGATCTGAGCCGAAGGCAGAGGCTTAACCCACTGAGCCACCCAGGCACTCCCATTTTCTTCTTTTAAAGAGATGAATACTATAATGTAAAAGAACATGAGTGAATAAATAAATGATAGTTTCTTTTGAGAGAGTGAGTGAGCACATACACAAGCTCGGGGCAGGGGAGGAAGTGGTGGGAGAGGGAGAAAGAATCTTAGGCAGACTCCCTGCTGAGCATGAAGCCTGATGTGGGGCTTGATCTCATGACCCTGAGATCATGACCTGAGCCGAAATCAAAAGTGGGATGTTTAAGCGACTGATCCAGACGCCCCTGAATGATGGGATTTTAAACACATGATTAGATGAACAAAACTAGATGGGGAGGAATGATGACAAAAGCACCGAAAACCCTTTAATTTTCCTTAAAAGGGATTATAGTCGCTTAATCCAGGTTTAATGTGTCTTTGCCAGATAAAGATAATTAAAACTATATCCTTTGTAGCTTGAAAGGAAATAGCAGAAAACATAAATTATAAAAATAATTAGATAAAAAATCAAACATCACATAAAACAAATATGATTACTTAAACAATTTTTTTTGAGATTATTTATTTATTTGACAGAGAGAGAGATCACGAGCAGGCAGAGAGGCAGGCAGAGAGAGAGGATGGGAAGCAGGCTCCCCACCGAGCAGAAAGCCCAATGCGGGGCTTGATCCCATGACCCTGAGATCATGACCTGAGCCGAAGGCAGAGGCCCCAACCCACTGAGCCACCCAGGCGCCCCAACTTTTTTAAGCATTAGGTTGGGAGAAAACATAGAAAAATGTCAACTAAATGTTAAAACTGTAAATTACTTTTGCTTTCTTCTTTATACTTTTTGGTACTTTCTAAGTTTTTAACAGTAAAAAAACATTACTTTTTGTGTGATAAAGAATTTAGCTTTGTCGAAAGAGACAGTTTGGCCGTTGTCCTCAGCTTCTGGGAGGCAATCTCTAGACCCTTGGAATGCTATCTCAATGGAGTATCTTTGGAGGCCTTGGTCATACTGAATAGTCTTAAAAATGTGACTTAGGGTGGGGGCTTTGGGTCATGCCGTATCAATGTACCTAGAGGCTGAGATGAACTACACAGGAAATCAATCTTCAATCATGCTTATATGATACAGCCCAAATAAAAATTTGGGACACTGAAGTTCAGCTGAGATTGCTGGTTGACAATATTCTGTATGCATTGTTACACACCAATTTCAAGAGGAAAACATGCTCTGACTCCACATTAGAGGACAAAAGAAGCTCTAAGTTGGAATTTCTCTTAAAATCTGTCCCTTATGCTTTCTCCCTTGGCCAATTTTAATCTGTAATAAACTGTAACTACAACTACAATAGCTTTCAATGAGTTCTGAGTACTTCCAGTGAATTACTGAACCCAAGATGGTCTTAGGGATCCCTGACTTGCAAATAGTGTTAGAACTGAGGGCAATCTTTTGACTATTCCCCCCAACTTTATCATTGGCTAAGCCTCACCATTGGCCAAACTCTTCCCACTTGTACAAACAGAATAAAACTGGGTTACGGTAAAACTACTCAAATCGAGCAAGAGGTAGTCATGATTTGGTGGCTAGTCATCTGCAGAATAAACCAACCCCCCCATGGTAGTTTGGGTACCCCCCAGAAGCACAAGGCTTACTTCATAGGTGATAGTATTCAAGTTCTGTTGCCCAGAACTGTGTTTGTTCTTTCCACTTTCCTTCCGTTGCTCTTTCAGATCAGTCAGTAACTGGAACACCTAGGAAGTGATAAATTATTTTTATGAATAAATGTGAAAAACGTATTTCAAGGTCAATGATTTTGAAGAGTAAATAGGACTGTACCTCTCTTCCTTCACAAACCCTCCCCCTAACTCTTGTATTAGAGCAAATATGAGTCTGAGAAGCAGCTGACACTTTAAAAATGCTTTTGTCTAAGTTGAATAATCCAAATTCGTTAGTTTATTGAAAATATTCCAAATGTTCCCTTTTCAACATATACCGTATCACTGATCTCCTCTTATATTAAAAATATATTGAGTATTTGAAAGTAAATTTTCCTAAAACATGATCTCAATAGATGCAAAGATTTTTCCAAAATTCAACACCAATTTATGATAAAAACGCTCAACAAACTGGTTTTAGAGGGAACACACCTCAATGTGTAAAGGCCATATATGACAAGCCCTCAGCTAACATCATACTGAACACTGAGAAGCTGAAAGCTCTTCCTATTAGACCAGGCCAAGACAAAGGTGCCACTCTTACCCCTTTTCTTCAACATAGTACTAGAAGTCCTTGCCAGAGCAATTAGGCAAGAAAAGAAATAGAAGGCAGCCAAATTGTGGTAAAACTGTCACTATTTGCAGATGACATAATACTACCTATAGAAAACTCTAAAGACTCTACCAAAAAACTGAACTAATTATAAGTGAATTCAGTAAAATTATAGGATACAAAATCAATATATAGAACTTTATTGCATGTCAAATGATAACAGTGAACTATCAGAAAGAGAAATTAAGAAAACAATCCCATTTACCATTGCATAACAAAATACCTAGGAATCAATTTAACCAAGGTATGAAAGATCTATATACTGAGCAGGATAAGACACTGAAACTGAAGAAGACACAAATAAATGGAATGATATTCCATGCTCATGGATTAGAAGAATTAGTAATGTCTGTACTACCCAAAGCAATCTACAGATTACGTGTAATCTCTATCAAAATTCCAATGGAATTCTTCACAGAAATAGAAGAAGCAATCCTAAAATTTTATGGAACAACAAAAGATCCTGAATAGTCAAAGCAATCCTGAGAAAGAAGAGCAAAGCTAGAGGCATCAAGCTTCCTGATTTCAAACTACATCACAAAGCCAAGAAATCAAAATGGTATTGTATTGACATAAAAAGACATATATCAATGGAACAGAACAGAGAGTCCAGAAATAAACCTACACATATGTGATTAGTTAATTTTGACAAAGGAGCCAAAAATACACAATGGAGAAAAGAGAGTCTCTTCAATAAATGGTGCTGGGAAAACTGGACCATTACCTTATACCACACATAAAAAATTAACTCAAAATGAATTAAAGAACTGAATGCAAGACCCGAAACCATAAAGCTCCTAGAGGAAAACACAAGAGACAAGCTCCATGACATCGGTTTTGGTGATGATTTTTTTTAAACACCAAAAGTAAAGGCAACAAAAGCAAAAATAAAGTGGGACTACATCAAACTAAAAGGCACAGCAAAGGAAACCATCAGCAAAGTAAACAGACAACTTACTAGATGAATGAAAATATTTGCAAACCATACATCTGATAAGAAGTTAATACTCAAAACATATAAAGAACTTACAAAACAACCAATCGCATTAAAAAAATGGGCAGAGCACTGAAACAAACATTTTTCACACAGACGGCCAACAGACACATAAAAAGATGTTCAACATCAGTAATCATCAGGGAAGTGCAAATCAAAACCGCAATGAGATTTGACTTCATAGCTGTTAAAACAGCTAACATCAAAAAGACAAGAAATAATGTGTCGGCAAGGATGAGAAGAAAAGGAAACACTTGTGCACTGTTGATGGGAATGTAAATTCATGCAACCACTATAGAAAACAGAATGGAGGGTCCTCACAAGTTAAAAATAAAACCACAGTATGATTCAGCAATTCTGGGTATTTTATCAAAACAAAATAAAAACACTAACTCATATGTAAGACATATGCACCACCATGTTCAATGCAGCAATATTTACAATAGCCAAGATATGGAAACAACGTGGGTGTTCATCAAGAGATGAATTTTTAAAAATGGTTTTTATATAAACAATGGAATATTATTTGGCCATAAAAAAGAATGAAACCTTGCTATTTGCAACATGGATGGATTTTAGGGTATTATGCTAAGTAAAATAAGCCAGACAGAGAAAGACAAGTATCTTATGATCTCACTTACATGAGGGATCTTAAAAAACAAAACAAAACCAAACGAGGGGGTGCCTGGGTAGCTCAGTCGGTTAAGCATGCAACTCCTGATTTCAGCTCAAGTCATGGTCTCAGGCTTGTGGGATCAATCCAGGGTTGGGTTCCATGGTCAGCACAGAGTATGCTTGTCCCTCTCCCTCTGCCCCTCCACCTGCTAGCAAGCATGTGCATTCTCTTTCAAATAGATACATACATACATACATAAAATCTTCACCAAAAAAAAAAGAAAAAAGAAAAAATGCTCAGAGACATAGAAAATAGACTCATGGCTGCCAGAGACAGGAGGCAGAGGGTGGGCAAAATCAGTAAGGGAGTCACAAGGTATAAATTTCCAGTTATAAAATAAGTAAAGTATGAGGATATAACATGCAGGATGGTAACTACAGTGTATCTGTACTGAATATGTGGAAGTTGTTAAGACAGGAAATCTTAAAAGTTATCACAAGAAAAAAAAATCTGTGTACAGTAATGGATGTTTACTAAACTTATTGTGGTAATTTCACAATGTACAAATACTGAATCATTTCATTGTACGCCTGAAACTAATGTTATCTGTCAACTGTGCCTCAATTAAAAATTTTTTCCTACAAATAAGTTTTTTCTAAAACAGGGTCCTGTTTCACTAATATGAATATCTAGTAAGTTTATTTCCAAAAAAGAAAAACTATGATGCAAGTGATAAATATAAATTTTATTAAAAAAAAAAAAGAAGAAGGGAAAAAACTGCTACAGAACTTTAGAAGTAAACTTCCCCACAAGGGAAAAACATGTATGTGTTAGTGCTGAGGAGGATGGGTGGAGGATATATCTTTCCCATTTTAGAGATTATGCCAGAGACCTAAGAAAGTTGTAAGTATGGGCTCATAAACCATTACTAGATAAAACAGAACCCCTCCCCTGCCTCTCACTATTTTTTCAGAAATAGTGTCATAAGATTAATGCAATGTTTCCCCAAAGGATAAAACACCCAAACATTCAGCAGAATCCAAACTGGACAAGGAAGTTTCTAAAAGCCAATGGCTTGACTAACAACCATTTCCTTCCTGTTATTAGTAGCAACAATTTAAGGAAGGAGTATGACCACTATGTTAAATCCAGTACTTTCTATTTTCTATATCACACGAGAGAGACTCAAATCTCCTAAAGTCTTCATGAATTTAGATTGCAGAAAATGAAAAATTGACAGTGAATGTATAAACAGTTCTTTATGTACCTGGAGCTAACCTATCAGATGGCTTTGCGAATACTAAATAAAACAAAGGCAAAATAGTAGGCAGGCAAAAATAATGTTATTATCTCCCCCTAACCAATTTCTTTCCTTTTTGCCTCCCTTTCTCCAAAAACCCAACCCTCAAGCCCCCAAATTCCAAATCTGCTAGTTCATACTAAATTATTCAGAATGGTGCATCAACTAATCTGTCACTTTCAAAATGAAAGTGTTAATACTTATAAGATTATTATGAGGATTGAAATAATAACATATAAAAGCATTTTATAGGTAAAGAGTAGTAATTAGGAAAGGCATAAGTATTTTAATGGAAAACTTTGTAGGCAGAAACAGTTCCAAAACAGATGCTTCCATCCCATGAAGGCATATCAAATGAAGATCTAAAATACTTGGGTTTGGGGAAGGCTGCCTACTGTAAACTGAAGTCTTCCCAGCTTCTCAGAATTACTATGTATAATTTACCAAGCTTCTAATTCCTAGGTCCACCAGATGGTGCCACCTGTCTTAATTTAAAGTTGAAAATCCAAATGAATTCAGTCATTTTAACTGAAACTAGTTCAATAATCTTCAAAAGCAAAGGGCAAACTACCAGAGAGGAAAATTCAATAGTTTACTTCAAAACTATTTACCTCGTAGTTACTGAGCAGTGCAGAATTGGCATCCTTCCTGCAAAATAAAGTAAATTATCATCAGTCCGGGCTCAAATTCCTTTGTGAGAATTAAGTATCTGTAAAATACTTCCCGTATCAAGATTGAGTAGTTCAGTTCAGGGATTTAGAGACTATAACCTAAAACTGAGAAATGTCCTAAGTCCTACTGGTTTAGCAGGCAATGGACAACTTCAGAGTAAACTTCCCTCTCTATGGCATATATAGCACATCAGTTACTAAGTAGGTGATCGAAATACTATACTTATCCTTAATCTATGTAGGCAGAAGTTAAGAAAAGTCAGTCATCTGGGAGAAGTCACTTAAAGGAAGAACAGGAGGCAAAACCAGAGAATTAGGAAGGGGTGTCAATAAAGCGAGGGAGCGAGACTCAACTGGAGACACAACAGTGCTGTCTCATCCCACAGGCATGTCCTTTCCGGAGTACCATCTGGCTCCCTTCAGTTACTGAAAAGATATCTTGGGCAGGGAATGTACCCTCTGAATCCGGAAAAATGGGATCATTAACACTGGGAATTTCAGCAGTGTCAAGAATCCTTCCAGAGATTCACAAAGGTACTCATCTTCTCTATCAATTCAACAGGTAAAGCTCACGTGTCAAGCAGTGGTCATTGTGCCTGCGATCAAGGCACAACGTCATCTTTCATGTATGAGTGAGCACAGCAATGTGTCTTGTATTAAAGTATAATCAAGCCATTCTACAATACCACATCAGAAGTATTTACCGTTTTTAATAGTCTAGAGGCTGTATAGTGTGATAATTATGAGCAGTTTTGAAATCAGACAAATCTGGGTTCATATTCTAGCTCTGCCACTTAAAAGGTCTGGGAGTTTTGTGAGTTTATTAATCTCCCCAAGCTTCTCATTTAAAACAAAAACCAGGGCGGGGGGTGCCTGGGTGGCTCAGTGGGTTAAGCCTCTGCCTTCAGCTCAGGTCATGATCTCAGGGTCCTGGGATCGAGTCCCGCATCGGGCTCTCTGTTAGGCATGGAGCCTGCTTCCTCCTCTCTCTCTCTCTCAGCCTGCCTCTCTGCCTACTTGTGATCTCTCTCTGTCACATAAATAAAATCTTAAAAAAAAACAAAACAAAAAACAAAAACTGGGGAGCGGAGTGGGAGGCTTTGTAGGAACCAGTCAGACTGAGTTGCCAGAGCATCGCACGTACCCTGCTGCCGCCATCTGGGAGTCTCCTGCACAGCCCAGGGGAGCAAATTCCAAGCATCTCTGCTACGGCTATTCCTTGGAGCCAGGAACGGGTAAGCTGAGTATGTGAAACCCTCAGGCCCTAGACCTGAGGCCCTCTTCCCATTTCCCAAACCACCATGACCCACTTCAACAAGGGCCCTTCTTAATATGCTCTCTGTCAAGGTCAAGAGCAAGATCCCTTCCAAGTACATCCTCAGGCAGATCTTTGAAACTGGATAGAAGAGGAGACGGGCATGAGCATTGGCACCAACTTTCAGTATGGCTCAAAAGATGGCATCATCCTCTGCGAGCTCATAAACAAGTTGCCAGGCTCAGTGAAGAAGATTAATGAGTCCTTGTTAAACTGGCCCCATTTGGAGAATATTGGGAACTTTATTAAACCTACTCAGGCTTATGGCATGAAGCCACACGACATATTTGAAGCAAATGATCCTTTCGGGAATGGAAACATGACCCAGGTTCAGACTATGCTGGTGGCTCTGGCAGGTCTGGCTAAAACAAAAGGATTCCATAAAACAAATGACGCTGGAGTTAAGTATGATGAAAAGCAAAAAAGACATTTTGATGAAAGAAAGTTAAAAGCTGGCCAAAGTGTAACTGGTTTGCAGATGGGAGCCAGCAAATGTGCCAGCCAAGCAGGTATGACAGCCTATGGCACCAAGAGGCATCTTTATGATTCCAAAATGCAAAATGACAAACCTTTTGACCAGGCCACAATTAGTATGCAGATGGGCACCAACAAAGGAGCCAGCCAGATGGGGATGTCAGCACCAGGTACCAGAAGAAACATCTATGATCAGAAGCTAACATTACAACCAGGGGACAACTCGACAATTTCTCTACAGACGGGAACCAACAAAGTTGCTTCCCAGAAAGGAATTAGTATGTATGGGCCTGGGCGGCAAGTACATGATCGCAAATACTGTGCCACTCCCACAGAACCTGTCATTCGCAATGGAAGCCAAGAAACAGGAACAAATGGGTCTGAAATTAGTGATAGGGATTATCAGGCAGAACACCCAGATGAGTATCACGGAGAGTACCAAGATGACCACCCCAGAGATTCCCAATATGGCAACCAAGGCATTGATTACTAGACTGGCACAGAGGAGCTCAGTATTTAGTCCACTGTTTTTATTCAGGGAGAACCAAGCTAACCTTGAGTAATTTTTATACTGTTTCCCTAAAACACTATCATGCTTATTGTACCTAAAAGAAGTATTGCCTGACATCCCCCCCTTCCTTTTTCTGTGTCTTCCCTAAATAGCAGCCCTTTCGTGCTGTAACAGCTCAATCTTCGAGCAGAAGCAGGAACTCCCACAGGAAGTAAAAGGAATACTGTGAACAGGGAGTACTCTCGTACAGCCAATTCTCTTATTAAAGACCTATACTTATTTTTTTAAGATTTTATTTATTTGAGAGAGAGAGACAGAGACCGAGCACAAGCGGAGGGAGCAGAAGGCAATGGGAGAAGCAGACTCCCCGCTGAGCAGAGAGCCCGATTCGGGACTCAATCCCAGGACCATGGGATCATGACCTGAGTTGAAGGCAGAGGCTTAACTGACTGAGCCACCCAGTCTTACAATCTATTAATAAACTGGGATTTTGAAACAATAGGAGACTTTTTTTTTTTTTTTTTTACAGTTTAGTATCTCTTTTCTACCTGGAGATAGAAATTGCTAAATCATTGCTAAATGAGGTCTTTGCCAACTAAATTCACAATGCAGCATTTTAGAAATTTACATAACAATGTCTTAGTTTGCTAATTTTTTTTTAAAGATTTTATTTATTTATTTGACAGAGATCACAAGCAGGCAGAGAATCAGGCAGAGAGAGAGGAAGGGAAGCAGGTTCTCCGCTGAGCAGAGAGCCCCATGTGGGGCTCGATCCCAGGACCCTGAGATCATGACCCGAGCGGAAGGCAGAGGCTCAACCCACTGAGCCACCCAGGCACCCCTCTTCCACTATTTATTGCTACATTTCTTGGTGTAAACTTATCTCACTGTATTTTTTATAAGTAAGTATTTTGGGAACATTAAAAAAAAAAGGGGATAAAGTAGCACCTCTAAGTGTAGCCTGGATTCCAAGCCAGCTCCACTGATCAGAGCTCTGTAAATTCAGGCAAATTACCCAACCTCTCTGTACTTAGATTTCCTCATCCACGAAAAGACAATTCGAGTACTAACCATGTACGATTATTTACAGGATTAAACTGAAAAATGTAAAGCACTGGAACACAGCAAATACTCAAAAACACCATCTACTGTCACTACCTGTGCTATTACCATAACGTCTTCCTAGCTCATAAAGCTATTATGAAGATGAAATGAGACAACAAATTTTAAAACTGGAGCATTGTTCTTGGTACTTATTAAGATCTTCCTTAATGGAAGCCATTGTTTTTTAAAGATCTCACCTCGCTGAATCCTCATTAAAAAAACCCTGTGATGTAGGAGCTATTATTTTTCCTTCTTTACAGATGATGAAACTGAAGCTCAGAGATTTAAAAATTTGCCTCAGGTCACGCAGTAAGAAGCCTAACTGAAGCGGAAGGTAACTACGGAACTGAGAGAAATGAGACTGGATTAGACAAATGGAAACCGGTAATTCAGAATCCTAAAAATTCAGGAAGCGCTCTGGACCTGACATACTGTCTGATAAAGACGGCTGTTTGTTCCTAAACCAGGAGCAGGGCTGTATGATGAAAATGCTGATGACACAAAATTTCAAAAACATGGGCCCAACAGTCGAGTGATTTCCCTAAGCAATCAATAAAGCAAAACAAGCAGGTGGTGAACACAAGAATCTGACCTAGGCCTTTGGTCAGGAGCACACTGATGTCAGCACTCTAATCTAATCAACATGTGAAGCTTACCAAACGCTCCAGACATTTAGCACATAGCTGGGATTTCACAAAAGCGCTGCTTTGCCCAAATGACCACAGCTGAGGTCTGTGGTCTCAACTGAGGTCACAAAGAATATCATATTTAAAAGGAATCTAAAACAGGAAGAACCATGCATAATTAGTGTATATAATATGGTTCATTTAAAACTGAAAAGGACAAATCAAACCACATGTCATCTTTGCCTACTTAATAAGGAAGTCAGTCCCACAAGGCTTCTTCCTATCTTTGCTTGAAATCGAGTTAAAACTCCCTGTGTGCCCTAAAATACACTGTAACTAAGAAATCCCCTGCTGGAACAGACTGGAAAAATAACACAAATGTTATTTTTCCTCAAGGCTAAGGGACCCATCCCAGGTGCCATTGCTACAACTTCATTTCCAACTCAGAGCCTCTCCTTCATGCAGAATATTCTACGCCTTAGGAAAATCTGTTCTTGGCTATTCCAAGTTATGGCCCACTACCCAAGCCAATACTGTTAATGCAAGAATCCAAAGAACACCTAGAACCAGGATAAAAAGGAGAGACGCTTTCTTGCATGTGTGTCTTAATGAACCTGTGTTTTGGGGCCAGGAGAACAACGGATATTTAAACAAGTACCCCATCTTGGAGATTCTGGCTGGCAGAGGCTGATTTATTCATTTATTCTTTTATTAGGAAGATAAAAATTTTTTTCTCAGTAAATACCAATGGAATAAATGCCAATATACGCCAGGCTTTCCTTTATTTAATAAAATGCCAACAGGCATAAGATCTACCTTTGATGAAATGAACTATGGTCATTTCAGTTCCTAAATGAACTGTGCATATCGAGAAAAGTTTTTAAGACAGCGTTTTATCCTACTATAACCACCACTAAGTGGCAGGTTGGTGGGAACAGGAAATGGTAAGACCGGACAGGTATCAACTTAATCAAGTGATCTCACGGCATAGCAGTGATGATGATGTGATGCACTGAGAAAGACACATCCCTTAGAGCAATCCTGTTAAAGAACATCTAATTTGAATCTAGCCATAAGGATATAACCAGACAAACCCAAGAAGAGGAACACACTTCAAAACAACAGGTTTAGATTCTTCAGACATCAATGTCATTTGTAACAATGTCAATGTCATAAAAATAGGCAAGGAAACTGTTTTTAGAATAAAGAGATTAAAAAACTATGACAACCAAAACTTGTATGACAACTAAAAATATGATTCTTAAAGCTTGATTGAAAACTACAAAAAAAAAAAAAAAGATTCTTGACTGGATTCTGAATCGGTGGTTAAAAAAAAATCTAGCTGGGGCACCTAGGTGGCTCAGTTAAGGGGCCACCTTTGGCTCAGGTCATGATCCCAGGGTCCTAGGATCAAGCCCTGCATGGGGCTCCCTGCTAGGTGAGGAGTCTGCTTCTCCCTCTCCCTCTGCCCTTCCCTGTTTGTGCTCTATGAATAAATACAGATCTTTTTTAAAAAAGTAGCTAAAATGACACTGGACAATGGGAGAGATTTTGTATTTTAATAATATTGGGACACCAATGCTAAATTCCCTAGGTGTGACAACGGTACTGCGGTTAAGTACATTTTTAAGACTGGGTAAAATGACACGGTACCTACAAGTCTGAAGTGATTCGGTAGAGAGCGCGAGCGCGCGCGCGGAGAGAGAAAGAATGTAGACATGTGGAGACACAGAATGCGGACATGTGTAAGAGAGGTAAGGCAAATGTCACAATGGTTAACAAATAGTGACTCTAAATACAGGATATGAAGGTCCCTGTGGCGCTCTTTTTGCAACTGTTCTATGGGTTTGGAATTTTTCAAGCTAGAAAGTTAAGAAAAATGGAAATGTAAAACTAAAGAATTCCCCAAGCTTAAAAAAGACATTAGTATAACCTATAATTGAAGACATAAAATGCATTTTCCTGCAGTGTTATTTCAGGGTGACTAGAATCCGCCAATTTTGTATTTACAAGCCGTTGTTCCTACTGAGCAGAAACTGTCTGCTCTGTACACAGCTTGCACTTCTGTGTTACAATCACGAGCATTCAGACTTCTAGCAACTGCCCACCTACACAAAACTTCGTATTTTCCTAGAGGACTTAGACTAGTACTGATTTTAATGACAGGTGTTTAAAGCAAATATTCCAAATGAATTTTAAAGATTGTTTTGATCTACACTGGCAGGCAGGCAGTCATTTAATTTCCTTAAGTAATAAATTAGCTGACTGAAGTTGACCTGCTATTTTCAAGGCAACCTGTAAATTCTGCTTAAATTGCTGCGTCAATTTAATGGACGTAACAACTACTTTGGCACCCTGAATCCTGAACACACAGAAAAAAACGACCTGCTGGCAGATCTTCTTTAGAAACACACACACACATACAAACAGCACCTTTAATTGCCACACAGTTAACTTCCGCACATAATGACGAAGAGAGCTGCTCAGATACCCCGATGCCCAACCTATATTATTGATTCAAGTCATGTTCTGAAAAACTAAACTCAAGGACAAGAAACTGGGCAGATTTCAGAGTCAACAGACTTAATCTGTACCAGTCTCCTGAGAGCTAGCAAATGAGTACCCTCTTTCCAGTCTTATTACTGAACTGTTACAGGACCTATTAGCTAACTTCTCTACATCTCGGTATTTCCAGCTATAAACTGAAGGAAATTCTTACAATGATTTCAAAAAGATGATACACAAGACAATCTGTTTTCCCTAACTTCGTATATTAAGCTCAACAATGAAAAAGTGAACACAGGGATGTCTGGGTGGCTGTTAGTTAAGCATCTGCCGTCAGCTCAGGTTATGATCCCAAGGTCCTGGGATCAAGCCCCACATCAGGCTCCCTGCCCAGCAGGAAGCCTGCTTCTCTCTCTCCCTCTGCCTGCTGCTGCCCTTGCTTGTGTTCTCTCTCTCTCTCTGTCAAATAAATAATTTTTTAAAAAAATACATAAAAGAATTTTTAGAAAGAGTGTATACAAAGCTTTCCAGGTATATCAATAACCCAAGCATTAGACAAAGTTAGCCAAATAGAAAATACCTTATATGTACACAAATACTTAACTTTCCTACAAATATTCTGTATCCTATTGCATGAGGAAAATGTTTCCAATGACCATCAAAAAAGTTTTATTTTTTAAATTCTACCACTCAACCGAATAAAGCATAAATATTCCTCACCTCTAAAAAATTCCTAACATGTCTGCATGTATTATTTGCTCAATAGATATTTATTCAGTGATTGAAGGAAAAAAAGGTAAAAACTCAGAGAAGTTTTCCTTTTATGCCTCCTCCTTCCAGGATCTAGGAATGCCTGAAAAAGGTACAATATGTTTGTTCTCCCAGAGAAACAGAGCTCTGCTAAAGATCCTAAGGACTACACTGCTAGGGACCACATCTCATGTTGGAGGCCAGTAAGGAACTAAGTTCGGCCTCCAGACTTTTCCATTCCAGGGGTCCTTCTACTCACAAATCACATCCCTACAGAAACCTCACTTTCCCATAAATTGCTAGCTGCAAAACTCCTGATTGGTTTCAGTAAGTTTCTGACTCCTTGGGAGAAATGGACTGCTATTGGAGAAAATCTCTTGATTCAAACCATTTCACTTAAGAAAATCAGAGAATCTATGGAAATTAGCTAATTTGATTATACTTTTAATTAATTTGTTAAATTAATTAAGTATTGTTATATTACTTCATTCAACAACTATCTGCTGAAAACCTAATGTGTGCCAAATGTAGTTGCTAAGCCCCGGCCTTCATGGGGCTTTCTCATGAGGGAGACAAGACACTAAACAAGTAAACATGCATCTATTATTACAACTTATAATTATTAGAAGGAAAAGTAAATCATTGTGTTATAATAAGAGACAAGAGAAGGACTTATTTTGGATTGATGGAAAAGGAAAAGCAATACTCAACCTGAGCTATCAAAAAGATAAACAAAAACCAAAAATAAATAAACAAATAAATAATCAAAAAGATAAAGAGGGAGCGGGACTGAGAAAAAGTATACCAGGCAGAGGGTCCCCTGGACCGTGGAAGGTTACAGAAACCACCTGCCAGTGGAAAATGTGTGTGTATGGGGGGTGGGAGTAGCAGCTCGAGAGTAAATGAGGTTATACAGGGTCATACAGGTGCTAGCAAGGAATGTGGATGTCCTCTTAGCACAACATAAAGTCAATGAAGAGTTTTATAGAGGAAAATGAGTTTTATCCAATTAATATATTTTTAAAGACTTTATTTATTTACTTGTCAGAGAGAGAGAGAGAGGCAGAGACAGAGGGAGTTCACACACAAGCAGGTGGAACGGCAGGCAGAGGGAGAAACAGGTTCCTCGCTGAGCAGAGAGCCTGATGCAGGACTCAGTCCCAGGACCCTGGGATCATGACCTGAGCCAAAGGCAGTTGCTTAACTGACTGAGCCACCCCAGCGTCACAGATCCAATTAATATTTTAGGATCACTCTGGCTGCGGACTGGAAAACAGAATGGAGGGGGCACAAGAGTGGAAGCCAAAGGTTAACCTGGACCAGAGATGACAGCCTACAGACTAAGCAACGGAGATGGTGAAAAGTAACTGCACATAAAATATGCTCAAGGTGAAGATGACAGGACTGGCTGATGGACTGGATTTAGGGGTGAGGAAGAGGTCCAGATTTCTGGACTAAGCAACTGGATGGATGACGAGAGAAAAGGGCTAGAAACATACTTTTGGGAGTTATCAGCGTATAGATGGGTAAAATGACCAAGGGAGAGTGTGGAGAAAAAGGGTCCCAGCACTGAGCTCTAAGACACCTCCACATTTAGAAGCCAAGCAAGGGAGGAAGGGCAAACCAGGAAAGGAGACTGAGAAGTAATCCTTGACGTAGGGGGGAATGCAAACAGCATGTCACAAAGCCAGGAGTTTCTAGAGGTTTCTTGTTAAGGATAGTTGACACCCGAGTTTCTGCATCCCCTGCTGCTAAGAGATCAAGAAGGCTGAGGGCAGAAAATCAGCCTTGGAATTTGACAAGACGGAGGGCTCAGATAATCAACACAAAACCCGTTTCTTTAGACTGGTAAGGATGAAAGCCCAGCAGAATGATTGAGAATGAGGGGATCAAGGACACTTCCAAACAGTTTTGTTGTAAAGGGAAGCAAAATTGGAGCCATAAGCGCACATGAATGTGCGGACAAAGGATTTTTTAAGATGGATAAATTAAAGTGGGATTGCATAAGGAGAGGAACTGCTCTAGTAAAGAGAGAAAAATTGGTTAATAATAGCTTGGGCCAGAGTGATCTATCTGAATGTTTTCCAAGATGCAAACTACACCCCATTAAAGGACCACAAAATCTACTCAGTGGGCCAGCACCCTTCCTTGACGAAAGAGACAACATCAGAGCGTGCCACAGAGGAAAAGTACTGCTTCATGACGCTTTCATTTCAGTTACATATACACACTGTGTTTTTCTGAAATCGGCAAAACAGCATTATTTAGGACCGTTAAACAGGTGAAAGAACACAAAGGGAAACAGTAAACAACCCACGCCGGAGAGAGCACAGTGCGATCACGCCGGGTTAACGCGGGCCGCGGGAAGACCTACCGGCGGAGCAGCTGCGGGGACTTCCACCTGCCGAACAAGCAAGCAGCACACGCGCCTTGTGCTCCCGCGTTCTCGGTCCAGGCTCAAGCACTTCCCTCTCCCCAGAAGACGTGCCCAGCCCACTCGGGGAGCAGCTCCTCGGAGTCAGGGCTCCCCGCGGCCAGCCAAGCCCTAGCCCAGCACTTGGCCATCTCTTCGGCAGGTACTGCCACGGCCGACGCGGGGCTGTACAGCTTCTACGTCCCCGCTGGGACCGGGGCCGAGCTCCCCGCGGTGACCCACAACACACCCGGAAACGAGTGAGGGCGCGAGCAAGCACAGGAAAGGCCGCAGGTCAAGTGCCGCTGGGCTCCCGCGCGCCAGGCACTGGGTGGGAGCAGGGACGAAGGCTCCGAGGGGCGGAGCGAGGGCCCCTTTCCTCCCCGTGTCCCGCCCCAAGCCTTTCCGCAGGGCCCCGTACACCGTGCCGCCCCATGCCGCGTCCCTCGGCTGTCCTCGGCCCAGCAGGCGTCCGCTGCGGGCGTCTGCGCACGGCCGGGAACGCGCCCCCGACGACTTACACTTCCATGCCGATCCCGCGTCGTCGCTTGCGGACGCACAGCCTCCTGCCGAACCGCCTCCGCTGCCACCGTCCGCGTCGCTCACCCAGCCCCGAGGTGGGCGCGCCGCGCTGCACGCCGGGATCGCCGCGGGGTACGTCGGGACCGCCGCGCTGCACGCCGGGATCGTCGCGGGGTACGTCGGGACCGCAGCGCTGCACGCCGGGATCCTGGCGGACCCGGCGGGTACTTCCACGTGGTTAGCGGCTGGGCGCGGCGCCCCGGTTGGGTTTAGGGCGGTTGAACTCACGCAGGCGTACAGCGCTCGTGCTTGCGCGGTCGGCGTGACGTCAGAGTACTAAACCGCTAGTTTCCAGAGGGACGGTCGGGTTACCGGCCTCCGCGGCGTTAGGGTCGCACGGTCGGGGGGTGGTGACGGCGAGGGCAAGGCGGCCCGTCCCCCGACTTTGGTGTCGGGCGCGCGGCGGGCCCCGTTTCTGAGACCCGGTGACGTGGTCGCGCGCGCTCCGCTTCGCACGTGCGTCATCCTCGGAGGACGCGTCCCGAGACGAGGGAGAAGCAAGGCCGTCCCCGTCCCTGTTCCCGGGAGATCGGCTGTGCGCGGACCCAACCTTCCCGCGTCCCCGGGGTTTGCCGGAGGGAGGACCGGACGCGTGGAGCAGGGCGTGCGTCGTGTTTTGGGGGGGGGGGATCCTGCGGTCGCGCCGGGGGCACGCGCCAGCCCGGCTGCCGCTGGGGCTGCTGTTGCGGGGCTGACGCGTGCGGCGGGCTGGAGGAGGAGCCGCCCGGCCCTGCCCGCTGTGAGGTGGTGGTCGGGGACGGCGGGTGCCCGTCCCCTTCGCAGTTGTGCGGCGCGTCTGAACGTACTTCCCTGAAGACTTTACCTGTTTGTCTGCAGGGAAGCGACGGGCGGGGGGGAAGCTGGGCCTGCCCGGGCGCGGTCCCCGGAGCCCAGCGGAGGGCGGGCGCTGGAGCCGCGGAGCGACGCGGCGCCCCCGCGGAGGATTCACGGACGGGAAGCAGATGCCGAGACGCGGGCGGTACCAGTGTCTGGACGACAAGTCAGTGTCTCGTTCTCCTCTCGCGGCTGTGTCGGTTACGTCTGCCGGGCGCTTGCTGAGGGCGGCGTGAGCGCGGCTTGACAGTCAGCGGCGCGGGCTGCCGGCGGTGCCCGGGAGCGGCTGCGTTCACCTGCGGCACTTCCTCGGAGTGCTGACCGTGGGACGCGACCTGACCCCTCCTGACCGCAGCTCCCGGACGTAAACCGCGAGTCCGCCCTGCAGCCTTCGTGACGAGCCGGCGCGCGGTGATGCTCCGCAGACGTTACCGACCGTGGCGGCGCAGCGAGGACGCTCGGGCGGATCCTGTTGCTCCTCGGATCGTTCTGCGGAGGGAACCGGGCCGGACGTGCCGTGGTTACGATTGACCCGCGGCCAGTCATCCTGGGACTTGCCCAGGAGGGGTTCACACTCGGGCAGCTTGAGCAAGCATAGGGATGTATTACATTGTTAACTGTGACTGGTGATGGGTTAAAAAACGTGTCGTAGGAATGGGACACTGACCGAACGTGGATGACCCTCAGACACATGCCAAGTGAAAGAAGCCAGACACGGAGCACCACATCCCATATGACTCCATTCTGTGAAACCTCCCGACACGGAAGACCACGTCCCATATGACTCCATTCTATGAAACATCCAGGACAGGCAAGTCTACACAGACAGGGGTGAATTAGTGGTTGCTTAGGGATGGGAGAGGGACAGGGAAGGCAGCTGATGGACACAATTTATTTGGGGGCATATAAAAATGTTCTAAAATTAGATTGTAATGGTTGCCCATCCCTGGAAAATACCAAAAAATTCTGAATTATATACCTTAAATGAGAAAACTGTATATGGTCTCTGAATTATGTATCAATGAAGCTGTTATTTTTTTTTTAACTGGTGTCTGTGGGGATTAGATTGGAAGAGAAATGACATAAATTTTTAGCATTTAACTTTTCACATTCAGAATTTTAAAAATGTTTTTCAATGCACATGTTATTTTTAATTAAAAAAATATTTTAAAGACAACAAATTTGGGGATGCCTGGGTAGCTCAGTGCATTAAGCATCTGCCTTTTGCTCAGGTCTTGTTACCAGGGCCCTGGGATTGAGTCCCACACTGGGCTCCTTGCTCAGTGGGGAGCCTGCTTCTCCCTTTGCCTGCTGGCTCACTCTCTCACACACACAAATAAATAAAGTCTTAAAAAGAAAAAAAAAAAAACTAATTTGGGGCACCTGGGTGACTCAGTTGGTTGAACATTGACTCTTGCTTTTGGCTCAGGTCATGATCTCAGGGTCATGAGCTCAAACCCTGCATCCAGTTCTGTGCTCAGCATGGAGTCTGCTTGAGATTCTTCCCACCTCAGGCATGCATGTATGCGTGCTCTCGCTCTCTCTCTAAAATTAACAGTCTTTTTTAAAAACCCAAACAACTGGGCGCCTGGGTGGTTTAGTTGGTTACGTGACTGCCTTCAGCTCAGGTCATGATCCTGGAGTCCTGGAATCAAGTCCCACAGCGGGCTTCCTGCTCTGCAGGGAGTCTTTCTCCCTCTGACCTCTCTCCTCTCATGCTGGCCCGTGTGCACGCGTGCACGTTCTCTCTCTCTCTCTCTCTCTCATCCTTTCTCTCTCTCAAATAGATAAAGTCTTACAAAAAATAAAAACCTGAGCAACTAATTTACTTTTAAAAATCTGCAAATAAATAAAATGCTACCCTGGACCCAGATGGCCTAATTTGTGTAGAGGGTCTCCATCCCTCCTTTGAGGACAGCAGACCCCACAAAAAAATCACTAAAGATGTTCATTGTGTTAGTCACTCAGCAGACATGTAGTGATGGCCCATTTGGTGGTGATGGCACGCATGTGAGTAATATGCACGTCCTACCTGGCGGCTTCGTTGGAGAACCAGCTCTGGACGTCAACAGCTGCTGCACACGGTGTTTAGACGCAGTGAAGCAGAGGCGAGAATGACTAATGAGGTGGAGAGGCGTCCCAAAGCCAGGGCTGTTTGAGCTGGTTGTGGGGAGGAGCGCCCAAGGTCAAGGTTTCTGGGATGGGCTTCCACAGAAGAGAACCTAGTGCCTGTCTGGGGGCCCATGAAAAAGTAGCTAAGCTCCAGGTTCTCCAAAGGAGGCTACCCTTAGACTGGGGGCCATATGCAGACATCCTGCCCATCCCCTAAGGGTAGCCAAATAGTCAGGAGTGAGGCCCTTTCTCCCAAGGGAAGGCTCCCCAAAAGGACCCTGTGTAATGAGATAATCCAGCCAACAGAACTAGGCTAATCAATAGCTGAAACTCCTGCCTGACCTGCCCCTACTTAGGGCCTCCCTACAGCTTTCCTAACTTGAGGCTGCGTAAGGAGTCTTTGTTCTTTGCCACCCAAAGCATACAAACCTAGAGGATTGTTTGCCCCGCCCCAACATCTGTTTTCTTTTGTTTTCTTTTAACGCAGAGCTTATCTACTATGTACAAAGGCCCAGAGCAGGAGCAAACCGTATACGTCTTCCATGTAGAAATGTCCTTTTGAACACAGAGCTATTAGGTCTAGAGCTCAGAAGAACACTGGCAAAAACTTTCGAAGGTGTAAGTATAAACTGAAGCCTTTGAAGTGGTTAAGTCACCCAGGGAGAATCTAGAATATTGAGACTTACTTGGTGCTTACCATGTGCCAGGCAGTTGATCTCAGCTCTTCACAGGGATGTGCTTATCACATTGTCCCAAGATTCCAATGAGGACGTATCCAGGCACTGTGTTAGCATGGTCTCACATACTGCTCTCAGAGTTTGCAGACTTAAGCACCACGATCAGCCCATTTCACAGCAAAGTGAAGCTCAGAGAGGAGTTAACAAAGTATGAGAGCCAGGATGCTCTCTCTTCTCTGGCCAACTCCCAACATGCACATGCACCAGCATTAACCCAACCTTTCCTTTCAGTTCCAGGGCCCACCAACATCAGGGATGCCTCCCTGTTCTGCACTAGACCCTTGTGATGCACCAAAGTAGAAAATGTAGGGGAAACAAGCCAGGCAAGGCTTTCATTCTTCTGAAGAAGCTAAATCCTGTGCAGCACTCAGGGCTCTGCTGAAATGCCTGCTGTCCATTGTCTGAAAATCCTGGACCCTTGAGCTGGCAATGGGGATGGACACACAAGGTTTGTCTCTGGTCAAGGCCCTGACGGAAACGTCAGCAAAGTCGAGTAAGGCTGTGATCTCATTATTAGCATCCCAGGAGCAGGAATTGTAAACCCTTGGTGACCTCCAGTCATGGGCTGTGTTCCTGGGCACCCACAGGAATGAGGCTGTCAAGTGTGGTGGGTTGCAGATATGGGTTCTGTGGCCAGAGAGACTGGGTTAAATCCAGCACCCACCTTACTGAGTCGGTGTGTTTCAAGTGGCAAGCATGAAGAAAAACGAACTATTATCTTCCCATACATCCAAAGCAAGGAAATAAGATTTTGGGTGAAGAAAGTGTTAAGAATATGGTGACAGATGGATGTCATCTAGTTCTCCTCGTTGCAGGTACAAAGTCCATCTTCTTGGAAAAATCACGAAGCCTTTCATTACCCACCTTACCTAGGGACAGTTGACATGAGTTGAGCGAAAGGCTTCTAGTGAGTAAGAGAATGTTACATGACAGAGCAGAGAGTGGAGTGGGAGTAAGTGGTCAGCCCCATTCAGGGGCATTTTCCTGGAGTCTCTCCATATGGGAGGCAGAAAGACATCCCCAAAGATGTCCACACCAAAATTCTCCAGAACCCATGGACATGTTGCTATATATGCCCAAAGGGTCTTTCCAGATGTGACTAAGGTTATGGACCTTATGATGGCAAGATTACCCTGAATCATTTTAAAGGGCCCAATGTAAGCACATGGGACCTTCAAAGAGCAGAATCTTTCCCATCCGAGTTAGAGGGAGATGGAACTGGAGGAAGAGTCAGACAGATACAACTTTCCTGGTTTTGAAGATGGAGGAAGGGACCATGAGCCAAGGAATGTAGGTGGTCTCTAGAAACCAGAAAAGGCAAATAAATAGACTTTTCCATGGAGCCTCCAGAAAGGACTGCAGCCCCGACAACACCTTACTTTTAGCCTAGTGAGACTTGTGTAGGGCTTCTAACCTATAGAACTGTGAGCTAATAGAGGTGCCTGGGGGCTCGGTCAGCTGAGCTTCTGACTCCTGATTACAGCTCAGGTCATAATCTCGGGGCCTGGGATCAAGCCTTGCATCAGACCCCCTGCTCAGCAAGAAGTCTGCTTGTCTCCCTCTCCTTCTGCCCCTCCTCCTGCTCGTGCACTCACTCTCTCTCGCTCGCTCTCTCTGAAATAATAAAGAATCTTTAAAAAGAAAGCATTGTGAGATAATACATTTGTGGAAGTTGCGTGGGAGTTTATTACAGCAGCAATGGGAAATGAATACACCCCCATACAAACCCGTTCTTCCATCAGACTGTCCTCCTGTTAATTCACCGTCCACAGTGACTAAAGGCTGTTTCTCCAGTTCTGTCTCTACCTTTCCTGCAGGAGGCTGAGTACCCCCAAACGACTCCAAGATAGATCCGTGTGTCGCACAGTACTGTGTGTGTGCGCACGAGCCAGGGCAGGCAGGAGCACACGCACAACTCTGGGCCCCCACCCCCCCAGTGGCTGCCACTGACCTTGTGGCGGTGATGACCACAGAACAGAGTGCTATTGTTCCCAGGCCCTAAGGCCTGGCCTCCGACCTGACACCATTGCTGTAGATGCCCTAGGCTTCTTTGGTTTATTTTCATCCTCTGGCTGCTGGAGTCTGTGGGGCCAGGTTGGGGGGGGACATTCAGAACGTAAGGCATAGTTCCATGCTTTTCAGTCAAGCGGGAGCCTTCACTCTGCACTCTTGGGAGGGGGCTTCCCCTCCCACCACCCCAAGGCTCCTTGGTTTTAGTCCCAACCCCAGCCCAGGCAACCTAAGTCTGACTCCTGGGGCCTCTGAGCTTACAGAGTTCTCTGAAACTTGTAGAGTTCCCTGAAAAGTACTTAGAACACTGCCTAGCATTTAGTGAGCTCTGCATAAGAGCTTATAAACAAGTATCCTGCATATGTTCCATCTTTGGTCTGGTGTGGTTTGGATAGCACAGGGATTAAGAACATGGGTGTTAAGAGTCCAATGGCAGGCCTTGGTTTGATCCTGTCTGCCCCACCTACTAACTTTATGATGGTAGGCAAATCACTTAATCTTCTAAGTATCTAATCTTATAAATTTCCCTATCTGTGAAATAGAGATAATTCTGTTTACCTCAGAAGATTAAATGTGATGATAAACATGCAGTGTTTTAAAGTGTGTCTGCAAGTTGTTTGACACCCTTCCTGCACAGGATGGAGACTAATCCCCCCATCTTTTTTTTTTAAGATTTTATTTATTTATTTGACAGAGAGAGACACAGCATGAGCGGGAACACAAGCAGGGGGAGTGGAAGAGGGAGAAGCAGGGTCCCCGCTGAGCAGGGAGCCCAATGAGGGGTTCCATCCCAGGACCCTGGGACCATGACCTGAGCCCAAGGCAGATGCTTAACAACTGAGCCACCCATGCAGCAACACCCCCCGCCCCATTTTGAATATAGGCTGGACTTGTCACTCACTAGTAATGAACAGAAGGCAGTTGGAAGTGATGCCACGTGACTTCTGTGGCTGGGGCAAAAAGGCTATGCAACTCCCACCCGGCTCGCTCGCCCTCAGGACTTGGGTTTTAGAGCCCGGAGTCATCCAGGAACAGATGCAGCTGCCTTCAGACCGACAGGCTGGAAGCCCCACAGGGAGAAATCACACAGAGACCGTTGCAGGCCCCAAGCCATTTGACTCTTCCCAGCTCAGGCATCAGACCTGTGACTGATGAAACCTTTGAAATGACCTCAGCTCCAGCCAGTGTCTGCAATTCCATGAGAAACCCTTACCTAGAACCTTCTCGCTGAGCCCATTCACACTCCAGAATGATCAAAAGTAGTAACAATGATTGCAGTAGTTTCACAGTGTGGGGTGTTCTGTGACACAGTAACACGCAGCGGGTTTGCACATACAGCACCTCGCGCACGGGAAGCACGGAGTAAATACTAGTTCCAGTTCTTGTTACTCCCAACCAGCATCATCCTGACCCATAGGGATTCAGTTCAATAACTGGCAACTACCGTTTCTGGAGTACTTGTATGAACCAAGCACAGTCCATATATGGTTTCTTCTCCACTCAGTGCTCAGTGCGTGAGTATCATTGTCCCCTTTCTACTGAACCTCCAAAGGGTTAAATAATGACCCGAGGCTACACCCAAGGATTAACGTGGTTTAGATTCAGCCCCTGGCTCCTCTGACTCTCAGAGCCTGTCATAAAGCCAACTCCAGTATAGTAACTGTGCATACATATATAAAAATATATATATAAGTATGAAAAAATATATTATACATAAAATATATATTATATAACTTTATATATTTTATATTTATATTTTTATATTTTATTTATGTATACATTATGAATATATTTTATATTTATATTTCATATAATTGTATATATTATATTTATATATTTTATATAAATACAAAAACATATTATATAATGTATATATATATATATATATATTCCAATATAGTAACTGCCACTCGAGTCCTTCTCAGTGCTGCCAGTGGTGACTCTCGGCCCGGCTGGCCACGAACAGCGGTCTCCATGAAGATGTAAGAATGCCCCGCGGCATTTTTTCAGACTGGCTTCTGCACACTCAACCCCGGGTGTGGACGGCCAATCATGATTCAGCAAATGAGGAGCACAGCAGCTGATAGGCCCTAGATTCCTTGTCCAGCTTTTGTTTTCACCACAAGGACTGGAAAGACAGACAATTGCCATGTCAGATTTCGTGATGTTCCTATCGGCCGGTGGTTAACTTGATCCCTCAGGTAGTTAATTTCTGATGAATCAACCTCTTGGCATGCTCCCTAGACCAATGTCATTGCTGTCCCGCATATAACATGAGCTTTGTGGCCAGACTACTGGGGTTCCAATCCCAGGTCAGCCACTTCCTAGCTGGGTATTTTTGGACAAATCCCTTAATCCGTCCCAGACTCAGTATCCTCTTTGGTGGGATGGGAGGAATTACAGCACTGACCCCAAGGGGTGGTTGTGGAGATTTAAGGAGATAATCAATTTGTAAGGTGTTTAGCAAGAGCCTGGCATGCAGTCAGAGCTCAAGAAATAGTAGCTGTCATTGTTACTCTGTGTCCATTGCCTCATTTGTACATAGAAAACACCTCAGCCTACCTCTAAATTGTTTCTTTGACTACTTGCCTCAGGCAGGAGCCAGAACTTGGAACTTCCTAGGATGATGTTCAGGAGTTACGGGGAGGTAAGAGCCTCGCCCTTTCCTCGTTGTTTCCCCCCATCCTGGGAGTTCGGTTGTTGTCAATAATAGCAAAGACAACAATGCGCTGAGTGCCGATTCCGTAGCTGCCAGAGCCAGTCTTGAGAGTGTGTATGCATTATTAACTCAGATCTCACAACCAATCACACAGATGTGGTATTTTCACTCATTTATTCATACATTTTTTTTCATTTAACAAATAGTTATTGTGTTCCTCCGGTGATCTAGGTACTTGGAATGCATTAAAGAATAAGACAGAGAGAAATCCCTGCCCACATTCTAGTGTGCAGGGACAATTGTAAATAAGCAAAAGGTAACAGAAGTAGCAGGTCAGAGCAGTAAGTGCTGGGGAGAAAAAGAAAGGTCAGAAAGCAGAAAGAGAGGAGAAGTAAATTTCTCCTTTCAGTGAGGTCCTCCCTTTGTGAAAAGGTGATGTGGGCAGGGACAGGACGAAGGCGGGGCAGTGAGACAGGAGGAGGTGCGGGCCAACGTTCCAGACAAGGGGAGCAGCGAGAAGTCCAGCGTCCAAGGAGGCATAAAGGAACATGCCTGGATGCCCAAAGAACACAGGGAGCCAGTGTGACTGGAGTGAGAGTGACAGCAGAGTCATGGGAGAAGCTGGTAGCGAGGTATTAAGGAAGGAGGGAGCAGGGCAGGTCGCTGAGTTCTAGGCCACTGGCTCTCACTCTGAGTGAAATGCGGAGCCATGGGAGAGCTTCGAGCAGAGAAGTGGCAGAATCTAATTTAAACTCTCCATCCCCCTGCTCATGCTCCCTCTCTCTCTCAAATAAATCTATTAAAAAAAATAAACCTAAAAAAGTAAGATGGGCATTTGGGTATAGAAGTTTTCCCTCCACTTTATAGGAAGTGGCTGGGTTGGGATTTAACCCAAGATAAATCTGACCTATCTTCTGTGTCAAAGACCTACCACCAGTTTTTGGCTTCTGACCAAGACGGAGTCACTTGGACCTGATCTACCATCATGCATGAAACAACCAAAAAAAATTTTTTTTTAAAAGACAAAGTACATGAAACAAAGATTTTCAGTGAAGGGTGGTGACTTCTGAAGGACAGAAATAAAAGAAGTGAGCCCGGTAATAATCCAGCTTATTGTTTTGAGCAAGATCTCAGGCATGCTGCAGGGAGGCAGAACTGAGGCAGAGTCTGGCAGACTCCCTCAGTTGGAGAGCCAAGACGGAGGCATCCGGAGTTCATAAAACAGAGTAGCAGAGAGAAGAGAACCACGACGGGAGGGACTCTGAGGATCTACAGAGGGTCCTCCTCCAGCGGTCAGTGGATTTCCGAATCAATGCGTGCCTGTGAGGAAACGGAGTACTGGGGATAGAACAATCCAAAACGAGTAAAGGAAATAATGCCTGTTTCTGCCAGTCAGACTTGGAAAACTTGTAATTCATCAGGTGGAGTATTAAGGAAACTCTTCCCTCATTAATGGGAAGTGATTAGCTCTAGACCGAGCACTGGGCTTGGCTACGGACCTGCCTAACAAACAATGAAAGCAAAACCCCAAAGGATCAAACTGCTTCCAAGTAACCTAACTGCATCCCAGAGCAAAACCCAAGAAGACGTATAGCAATACAAAAATATCCAACAAGATCCAATGTCTAGCATCCAAAGACTGTGAGTGTATTAAGAAGCAAGAAAAAACGACCGATAATGAGTAGATTAACAAATCAGAGAAGGATATTAGAATAGTTATTATAACTGGGGACACCTGTGTGGCTCAGTCAGTTAAGCGTCTCCCTTTGGATCAGGTCATGATCCCAGCGTCCTGGGATCAAGTCCTGCATCAGGCTCCCTGCTCTACAGGAAGCCGGCTTCTCCCTCTGCCCTTTACCCGCTCGTGCTCTCTCTCAAATATATAAATAAAATCTTTGACAAAAAAATATTTTAAAACAGTTATTACAGCTGTATTCCATGTGCTCAGAAAGTTAAGTCGAGAACATGAATGGACATTTTTCCAAAGATGACATAGAAATGGCCAAGAAGCATTTGAAAAGATGTTCAACGTCACCAACCATAAGAGCAATGCAGATCAAAACCACAAGGACCTATTACCTCACACCCATGAAAACAACTACTACTAAAACAAACAAACAAACAAACAAAAAACCAGAAAATAACAAGTTTAGTGAGGATGTGGAGCAGTTGGAATCTTTTTGCGCACTTAGTGGAATTGTAAAATGGTACAACTAGAAAACAGTGTAGCAGTTCCTCAAAGAATTAAAAATAGAACTAACATATGATAGAGGTATCTCACTTCTGGGTATATATTCAAGAACTGAAGGTATCACACATGAAATCCTAGGGTCTTGAAATATTTGCACACCCATGTTCATAGCATCATAATTCACAATGCATTAATACAGGTGTATTAATCAAGGTTCTCAAAAAGAAAAAACCAGAACCAAATAGGATATATATATATATATATATATATATATATATGAAGATTTATTTATTATAGGCTGGGCGCCTGGGTGGCTCAGTGGATGGAGCATGTCACTCTTGAACTCAGGTTTGAGTTTGAGCCCCATGTTAACTGTAGAGATAACTTAAAAATAAAACTTAAAAAAAAAGATTCATTATAGTAATTGGGTCATGAAGATATGCAAGCTGGAGACAGGAAAGTCAGTGATATAATTGGGTCCAAGACCTGGGAACCAGGGGGCTGATGGTGTAAGTCCCAGTCTGAACCTGAGAGCCTGAGAACTGGGGATGCCAAGAGAAAATGGGTGTCTCAGCTCAGGCAGAGATAGAGCAAATTCACTCTTGTCCATCTTTTTGTTCTATTTGGGCATTTGACAGACTTTGTGGTGCCCACCCGCACTGGAAATGGTCATCAGCTTTACTTAGTTCACCAATTCAAATACAAATCTTTTCTGAAATCACCCTCACAGACACACCCAGAAATAATGTTTCATCAGCTATCTGGCCATCTCTTAGCTCTGTCAAGGTGACACAGAAAATTAACTATCATAGTGGAATAATATGCAGCCTTTAAAGGGAAGGAAATCCTGCCACATGATGACATGAACTTTGAGTGCATCATGCTAAGTGAAATAAGCCAGTCACAAAAGTTAAAATAATGGGGGCACCTGGGTGTCTCAGTCGTTAAGTGTCTGCCTTAGGCTCAGGTCTTGATCCCATGGTCCTGGGTACAAGCCCCACATCGGGCTCCCTGCTGGGTGGGAAGCCTGCTTCTCCCTCTCTCATCCCCCCTGCTTGTGTTCCCTCTCTCGTTGTGTCTCTCTCTGTCAAATAAATAAAATCTTTTTTAAAAAGTTAAAATAATGTATGATTCCACTTATATGAGATATAGAAAGCAGTCAAATTCATATATAGAGAAAATAAATGGTAGTTACTGGGGTTAGGGGCACTGGGCAAAGGGGAGTTGTTGTTCAGTGGGTATAGTTTCAGTTGTGCAAGATGAAAAAGTTGTGGAGACCCATCTCGCAACAGTGTTAATATTCTTAACACTACTGAACTGTACACTTAGAAATGGCAAGAAGGGGCGCTTGGGTGGCTCAGTGGGTCAGGCTTCTGCCTTCGGCTCGGGTCATGGTCTCTGGGTCCTGGGATCAAGCCCCACATTGGGCTCTCTGCTTGGTGGGGATCCTGCTTCCCCCTGCTTCCCCCACCTGCCTCTCTGCCTGCTTGTGATCTCTCTGTCAAATAGATAAATAAAATCTTTAAAAAAATAAAAAACATAAAAATGGCAAGATGATAAATTTTATGATACATGTTTTCTTTTTTTTTTTTTAAGATTTACTTATTTCTTTGACAGAGAGAGGGACAGTGAAAGAAGGAACACGAGCAGGGAGAATGGGGAGGGAGAAGCAGGTTTCCCACCAAGCAGGGAGCCTGGTGCTGGACTCTAACCCAGGACCCTGGGATCAAGACCTGAGCTGAAGGCAGACGCTTAACAACTGAGCCACCCAGGCATCCCTATGATACATGTTTTCTACCACAACAAAAAGTTAATATACAATAGCATTTCTGTATGATGTCAATAATAATTTAAAATACTATGAAACTGATAATAAAATTATCACCTCGTGCAAAAAAAAAAAAAAAAAGTTAAGGAAAGACATGAAAAATATAAAAAAGGCCCAAACTTCTAGAGTTGAAAACTAAAAGATTTGAGCTTTTTTTTCTTTTTCTTTTTTTTGCCCCACCTACCATGGGAATAAAGATCATTCTCCGCAATCAGACTGTCGGCATTCCAGAAAATGCAGACATCGCTGTGGAGGGTTACACTGTTATTGTGACGTCCCCCAGAAGAAACCTGAGGAGGACCCCAGCCGCATCGGTGTAGAACTCCGTTTCCTTGAAAGGCAGAGAAAGAGGCTCCAGGTTCACAGATGGTGGAGCCATATAAAGGAGCTGAGTACCGTCCGCACTATCTGTAGTCATGTACAGAACGTGGGCAAGAGTGTCACGCTGGGCTTCCAGTAGAAGATGAAGTCTCTGTGTGTTCACTTCCCCATCAATGTTGTGACTCAGAAGAACGGTTCTCTTGTTGAAATCTGAAATTTCTTGGGCAAACAAATACATCTGCTGGGTTCAGATGAGGCCAGGGGTTGCCTGTTCAGTATCACAGGCCCAGAGAGATGAGTTAATTCTTGAAGGAAATGACATTGAACTTGTACCAAATTCAGCTGCTTTGATTCAGGAAGCCACAAGAGTTAAAAATAAGGATATTGGAAAGTTCTTGGAGGGCATCCATTGCTGAAAAAGGAAAAGTCCAGCAGGCTAATGAGTAGGATCTAAGCTGTTCATCTACAGAAACAGCAAGATACCAGATGATTTTTCAGACTTCTTTGCAATATTTTAGAGATGCACTAACAGCTGTGTAGTTTTTTAAAAAAAGGTTTTATTTATTTATTTGACAGATCACAAGTAGGCAGAGAGGCAGGCGGCGGGGGGGGGGGCGGGGGGCGGGAGGAGTAGGCTCCCTGCTGAGCAGAGAGCCCAATGCGGGCTTGATCCCAGGACCCTGGGATCATGACCTGAAAGCAGAGGCTTTAACCCACTGAGCCACCTAGGCACCCCTAACAGCTGTGTGTTAAAAAAGAAAAGGCAAGAAAACGACAAGATTCGAGACACTGAATTGGATGGATAGCAGATTAGACATTATAGAGAAAAAGATTGGTGAATTAAAAGCATAAAAATAGGCACCGTCCTAAATGAAACACAGAAAGAAAAAGAATCAACAAGAATAAAAGCACATCAAGGAGCCGTGGGATACTTCAAGACCATGTACAAATAATTGGGGTCTCCAAAAAGGGGAGCAAGAAGGGAATAGAAAGATAGCTTAATATCAAAAATTATAAATCCACAGACCTAAGATACTCAACAAGGAAAATGAAGAAAACTGCATCAATTTCTCAAAATCAGTGATAAAGAAAAAAAATCTTAAAAGCAGCTAGCGGGGGAAAAAAAAGACATGTTATGTATAGAGGTACAAAGACAATCCTGAAAGATTTGTCTTTAGAAACAATGCAAATGAGAAGACAGTGGGGGAACTACTGGGGAAAAGAGTCGACTTAGAATTTAGTATGTGGAAGAAATATCTCTCAGAACAACAATCAGATGACAGGAAGACATTTTCAGGTATACGAAAGCTGAAAAGATTCATCATCTGAATGCTTTCAGATGAAAGGAAGATAATAGCAGAGGGAAATCTGGATCCGCACAAAGGAATAAAAAGCACAGGAAATGCTAACTACATAGGCAAATAGGTAAGATTTTTTTCTTACTATTTAAATTTCTATAAACATATTGATGGTTTAAACAAAAATAACAAAGTAAGAATAGAAGGGAACTTTCTCGATCTGATAAAGGGCATCTATGAAAATCTGACTGTAGTACATTGAGTTGTGCTCAGCGGGAAGCTGCCTTCTCCCTCTCCCTCTGCCTGCCGCCCCCCACCCCGCTTGTGTTCTCTCTTTCTCTCTCTGTCAAATAAATAAATAAAATTTAAAAAATGAAATAAATACATAAAAAATTTTTATAAAGAGTGAATACAAATCTTTCCAGGTATATCAATAATCCCAAGGCACTTGACAAAATTAGCCAAACAGCCTTCAGAACTGTGAGAGAATAAACCTCCGTGTTTTAAGCCACCACACCTTGTGGTAGTTTCTTTTGGTCAGTCCAGGACACTAAAATACCTACATCTAACATCATACTTAATGGTAAAAGACTGGATGTTTTCCCCCTAAGATCAGGAACAACACAAAGATGTCCACTCTCACCACTGCTATGCAAAATTGTACTGGAAGTAATGGCCAGAGCAATTAGGCAAGGAAAAAAAAAGACACTGAGATGGGAAAGGAAGAAGCAATAATATATTAGCAGATGACATGTATTTAGAAAATCACAAAGAGCCTGCTAAAAAAACTGCTGGGTAAACAGATTCAACTAGATTGCAAGACAAAAGGTCAATATATAGAAATCAACTTCATTTCTATACATTAACAGTGAACAGTTGGAAAACGAAATCTAGAAAAACAGTTCCATTTATAATAGCATCAAAAAGAGTAAAATACTCAGGAATAAATTTATCAAAAGTAATCCAAAACTTGTGTCCTGAAAATGATAACATATTATTGAAGGAAATTAAATAAGATCTTATTAAATTAGAAACATTCCATGTTCGTGACTGGAAGACTTAATATTGTTAAAATGTCAGTACTCTCCAAATTGATCTCAATACATCCTTATCAAAATTCCAACTGTCTTTTTTGCAGAAATTGACACGTTAGTTATAAAATTCGTGTGAGGATACAAGGGACCCAGAATGGCATAATGGCCAAAACAAGCAACAACAAAAAATGGATAAACTGTACTTCACCAAGATTAAAAACATTTGTGCTACAAACAATACAAACAAGAAAGTGAAAAGACAATCCACAGAATAGGAAAAAAATATTTGCAGATCATACATCATATACCTGATAAAGGACTTGTATCATCAAAATTAAAAACTTTTTCTCTAAAGGGCACCTGGGTGGCTCAGTTGGTTAAGCAACTGCCTTTGGCTCAGGTCATGATCCTGGAGTCCGAGGATTGAGTCCCACATGGGGCTCCCTGCTCCATGGGGAATCTGCTTCTCCCTCTGACCTTCTCCCCTCTCATATCTCTCTCTCACTCTCTCTCTCAAATAAATAAATAAAATCTTTAAAAAAAAAAAAACTTTTCCTCTAAGAAAAGTCCTGTTCAGACAAAGAAAAGACAAACCACAGACTGGACGAAAATCTTTGCTAAGTGTATATCTGGGTGAATGACTTGTATCCAGAACATATAAAGAACCCTCAAAATACAATAATAAGCAAAGAATCTTATTTAAAAAGGACAAAAATTTGAACAGACCCCTCCCCAAAGAAGATAAAGAAGATGGCAAATAATCATATGGAAAAATGCTCAGCATTAGTCATTAGGGAAATGCAAATTAAACCAATAAATGAAACACACTATGCACCTATAGGAGTGACTAAAGTTAAGACTGACCATTTTAAGTGTTGACAAAGATGTGCAGAACTGAGACTCTCCTATACTGCTGGTGGGAAAAGCAAATTTGTATAACACTTTGCAAAACTATTTGGTAATTTCCTGAAAAATTAAGTATACATCTACCATGTGGTCCAGCCATTCAATTCATAGGTATTTAAGCAAGGGAAATGAAAGCATATGTGCATAGAAAGACTTATACATGTCTTCAGATCCTTGTCTGAGCTCTGTATAGACTACAGGTAGCAGAGGGTGGCCTCTGATGGTTACAGAGGACCTGTCCTTCCTTTCCATCTTGCCTGTGCTGGTAACAGACTGGCCACTGGCAGGCACCCTTCTCCAAACCCCTCTCAGCCTCCCTGAGGTTTTGCTCAGAGACGTCAGTTTTTCAGAGAGAACTTGGTTACTGTGCTTCCATGAGTCTTTAATGCCAAGGACATTTCCTTAAGATTAAGGTCATGCCCACTTTAGTGTCTACTGTCAGGGCCTTAACTCCAGGTTATTTTGATTTGTCTGTTTTTGCTTTGCTTTGTTTTGTTTCTTCACAAGCCTTCATTCTGCCTCCTTGTCTTCATCGTGCTCCTGAGTTCCTTTCCGCAGCCCTGCAGGGGCCTCCACACAGCAGAGGCTTACTGTTTGCTGCAAGCCAGTCTGAGGTGACAGTCTCTCTTCTGTCATGTGGCACACTGCGGTCAGCCTGACTGTCTCCTTGGAACTGGCTGCCCACGGGCATGTCCATAACCTCTAACTCTTTGTGACCTCAACCTCTCCATCTGTAGAGAAGACTGCTGTGAAGATGAAAGATCAATTGTGTAAAGGCTTTAGCGCAGGAGGTACCCGGTGAGCCACTGCGTTAGGTGTTGTTATTTACAGCCCTGCCTGTGTTCTGCATCGTGGTTAGAGCTCTGCTCTCAAACATCTTTCCGGACTTTTTCCAGCCTCAGGTAACCCTCCCGAGGGTTGGAGCCTACAGGTTGCTGGATGTTCAGGGCTGTGAACTCATGTTTACAGAGCACCGTTTGTTCTCCCTCTTGGCCGCCTGGGAAGGGACGTCAGGTTTCAGACCCTAACAGGTAGATCCCAGGGACTTGCCACAATGTTCTCTCAGTTTAGAGGAGCACATGACTCACACAGCTGGGTTCATGGGCTTCCCGAACTCTGTCTACCTGTGACCTGATGCAGCCCAGTTCTGGGGCTTCTGTGGGAGAAGACAAGAAAGGGCTGGGAGTCCTGAAGATAACGTGGACGAGGCCTTGGTAGGGAAGAGGACCTGGAAGCTTCAACTGCAGGGCTCTTGGGGCGCCTGGGTGGCTCAGTGGTTAAGCATCTGCCTTCCACTCCAGTCATCATCCCAGCATTGTGGTCAGGCTCCCTGCTCAGCGGGGACTCTGCTTCTCCCTCTCCCTAGGCCTCTCTCCCTGCTCATTCTCTCTAATGAAATAAAAAACGAAACAAAAGAAAACTACAGCACTCTCAATTCAGGGAAAGACTACTAGATGCTCCTGTAGATCCGGTGGGAGCACAGGGATGGACACCTGGAGTCTCCCCAACACTGATGATGCTTAGCTGGAACACTGACGGGCAGTGGGAGCAGCGAGACCATGGCGAAGGAAGGGCATTCCCAGTGTGGGAAGAGCATTTAAGGAGACTCGAAACAGCCTGATACATTCCAGGAACTGCGAGTAAGCCCGGTCTGTTGGTCCCTGTGGTCTACAGGACCGAGCCCGAACCCTGTCCCTTGACATTCAAAGCCCTTCCTAATCTTGCCCCCACCTCCTTCCAGCAGTCCCGCCCGTCCAACTCCGGTCGGTGTGTTGCCGCCGCTGTAGCCGGCTCTGCTCTCCAAGCAGGCCGTTTGCATTCTGGCCTCTGGGCCTTGCCCAGGCTGCTCCCTTTGCAGGGAAAATCTTAATCCTCGTCTTTGCAGAGCCAACTCCCTCTCATCGTGGGGACGTGCCCACCAGAAGCCCCTTCGGGCCCTGCGTCGGATGCTTGTCACTTTTGTTGAAGATTGAATCTCGTGAGGGAAATCTGCCCTGAGTACCCAGTCCCCCCCGGCCCTGCGCGCTGCCCTGCGCGCTGCCCTCCGGCTTCCAGACACCGTCTGCGCTGTCAGGGCTTCCTGGGGCAGGTGTCATTTCTCTTCTTCACATCAAGTCCAGCCGGCACAGAGGAGGGGCCGGTGCTTCTGTTGGACGAATGGATGGATGGATGGACGGTTGGATGGATGGATGGATGGATGGACGGTTGGATGGGTGGACGGTTGGATGGGTGGATGGATGGATGGATGGATGGATGGATGGACGGTTGGATGGGTGGATGGGTGGGTGGATGGGTGGATGGATGGATGGTTGGATGGGTGGATGGATGGATGGATGGATGGACGGTTGGATGGGTGGATGGGTGGGTGGATGGATGGATGGATGGATGGGTGGATGGGTGGATGGATGGACGGTTGGATGGATGGACGGACGAATGGATGGATGGGCGGATGGACGGACGGATGATGGGGCCTTCGCACCTTCTGATCTGCTCCCCCGCCAGGCCTGGTCGCTGTTTCCAGGGTCTCGCGCTGTCGCCGCCTTCCGCGCTGTCGCTCTGGCCCCGCCCTCACCGCCCCCACTCCCGTCCTGGGTCCCCAGACCCGAAGCCCCGCCTCCGAGCGGCTCCGCCCACAGCCGGGGTTGGAGGGCGGAGGCAACGCCCCCCAGCAGGCCGCCTGGGATTGGAGAGACCGCCGCCAGGGGGCGGGCCCTGGGCGGGGCAGCTGTGACGCGCTCGCGGCCAGAAAAGCCCCGCCAGGCTGCGGGCGGGGGACTGACGGCGCTGCCGGGAGCGGTGAGTGTCCGACGGGCGGGACGGGCGGGACAGGAGGGACGCGCGGCGGGCGGAGCGGAGGACGCCGACGACCGTGGCGCGCGCTGGGCGCTGCCCACGTCCGCCTCCCCGCAGGCCGCGCCGGGTCAAGCCCAGCGCCGGAGCCCGGAGCCCGGAGCCCGCCCCTCCCGAGGGACGCAGGCCGCTGGCCGAGGACATTCAGTCCCGGCTTGTCTTCCAGACCCGCACCGCCGAGGCCCCTGGAGACCAGGACCCGCCGGCATGGCTTCGGAGGTGAGTGGACCAAGGGGACGCCGGACGGGGGGGAGGGGCGCTCTGGGAGCCGCCGGGGCCCTGACCTGCGCGCGGGATCCCGCGTGCTGCACCCGCCGCCGGCCACCCTCCCGGTCTTCGCCGGCTGCGGGCGACGGAACCTCCCGGTGCACCTGCAGGAGCCTGGGAGGCCTGTGCTTGGACTTCCCGGCGCGCATCACCGTCTGCTCTCTGCCCCGTCCACGCCCCAGGAGACTTGTGGCGCTCCCAACCCGCGAGGCGAGGAGGGTGGCCCTGACCGACCCGACCGGACAGTGCTCCCAGCCAGGGCGCAGGAAAGGAGCCCCCTCATTCAGCTCCCTCACCTCCCGATGCCCTTCCTGTCGGTCCCCACCCTGTGCCCCTTCTCCCGCTGTAGCAGAGGCCACGTGACTCTGGCTGGTGGACAGAACCAGGAGGTTCAGGGACCATGCCCTGTGGCCCTAGTGGCCCCAGTGCCTGGTGGCTTGCTCTCTCACTGGCCTCTCTTCCTTAGAGCCACAGGGCGCCTGGGTTCTCTTCCTGACCACTTCTGGCAGGAGTCCTAGGCACAGGTTCCTTTTCTGGGGCCTCAGTTGGATTATCTGGCAGATGGGGATAATAATAAATCTCTGCCTCCTTCTGGAAGGTACTGGGTCATGAGGTCATTGCTTTGAACCTTTCAGGTAAAGGGGGCTGTTTGCTTGGTGCCAGTGAATGGAGCCTGTGGCCTGGGAAGCAGGAGGTCGGGGTTCCAGTCCTTTCTGGTCCTCATTAGCTAGCAAAGCACTTCCTCTCTCTGGCCCTCAGCTTGTTCATCTGCATAAACTGGATGAGAATGCCTGTCCTGCTGGTTTCTGGGTCATGATGTCAGGGGCCACAGTAGGGCTTGGACTTTGGAGGCAAACAGAGTCGGTTTCTGAAGCAATCTCTTGATCCCCTGGGGTAACAATGCCCACCTCCCAGGAGGGTATAATAGCATATGTAGAATGCCTAGCCCAAGGCTGAGCTGTTGTATCATACAGTAGGTGCTCAGTAAATGCTGGCTAAGGATACCGACAGTAACAACATGGTATTTCCCTGTGCCTTCTAGATTGGCTGTTGCTCCTTCATCCCAACCCAAACCAGTACTCCTGCACCCTTGCCCCAAAGGTGTCATTCTGGCCCAGATGTGCTCTAGGCTAGAGGAGGGCCCTTTCTGCCTTGTTGGGACTCCCCCTCTCTTCAGAGCCCAGATGGTAGCACCTCATTCTGACATCCATCTGGGATCTTTTTTTAAAAAAAGATTTTATGGGGCACCTGGGTGGCTCAGTGGGTTAAGCCTCTGCCTTCGGCTCAGGTCATGATCTCAGGGTCTTGGGATGGAGCCCCACATCGGGCTCTCTGCTCAGCAGGGACCCTGCTTCCTACCAAGCCCCGCCTGCTTCTCTGCCTACTTGTGCTCTCTCTCTCTCTCAAATAAATAAATAAAATCTTTTTAAAAAATTTTTTAAAAGATTCTATTTATTTATTTGAGAGAGAGAGAGAGAGATTGAGAGTTTGGGCGGGGGGAGAAGAGACAGGGGCAGGGACAGGGACGGAGAATCTCAAGCAGACTCCCCACGGAGCAGGGAGCCTAGCAGCGCAGCTCTATCTCAGGACTTAGAACTGAGCCGAAAGCAACAGTCGGACACACTCAGTGGACTGACCCACCAGGCCCCCTCTTTCTGGGGTCTTTTTTTTTTTTTAAATTAATTAATTTATTTATTTGACAGAGAGAGAGAGATTACAAGTAGACAGAGAGGCAGGCAGAGAGAAGGGAGAAGCAGGCGTTCTGCCGAGCAGAGAGCCTGATGTGGGGCTCCATCCCAGGACCCTGAGATCATGACCTGAGCTGAAGGCAGAGGCCTAACCCACTGAGCCACACAGGCGCCCCTTTCTGGGGTCTTTTTAAGCCTGCCAGTGGGGTGGGAGCTTGGCCCCAATGCAGAGTGGACTGCCTTCAGGAGACCAGCACATCAGGTGACTTCTGCTTGCCCCAGGCCGTCTTGTGGGTTAGTGCTAATTGGTTTGGCTGCAGCCCCGCTTGTTAAGTAGTTGTTATTACTAACAACCCAGGCTGGGAGTCCAGGGCCTGCTGGAGGAGGCAGCGCCAGGTTCCGGGTGGAGGGGCCCGCTGGCTCCCAGTCCTGACTGGCATTGGCCTGCCCTGGTCCTCTGGCCCCAGTGGTCAGGAGAGGGACCCACGTGGTGCTTTGCGGGAGATCAAGGCTTGGCAGGTAAGGGGAGGATCTAGCTCAAAAGGTTGAGGGGGGCGGAGGCTGCTTCTGCGGGGCAGAGTCCTCAGACAGCCAAGGCTGCTGGGCAGCGAGGGGTTAGGTCACAGCCTGGGGCGTGAGTGCAGTGGAGGCCCCCATGGTGCACACAGGAGCCCGGAGAGGCGTTAAGACACGCCCAGCCTCTGGCGGCCCTCGGCCCCTCCCTTACTGAGGATTTACTGAGTGCCAGGCACTGTGCTATGTATGCACTTAGAAATTTTACCTAACTGGATGTCACAACAGCTCAAGCAGATAGGTACTACCATTGTCCTTGTTTATTGGGGGTAACCCTGCAGCTTGGAAAGGTTATGGAATATGCCCACAGTCAGGTGGCTAGGAGGGGTCTGGGACATTGCAGGGTGACAGAGGAGGACATATGTCCCCAGCAGCCATTATAAACTACCCCTCCGCAGGAAAGTCGGCAGTGAAGTAAAATGCCTCCGTTCACCCAGGGCACTCTCCCAATCCTTAGCCTTCTGGGAGCTAGGACGGCTCCCTTGTGTTCGGTACCCCTCCCCCATCTGTCACATGCTGTGGCCTCTGTACTCTTTCAAAACAGAGGTGTCTCTGTCCCACCCCTCTGCCCTTAGCTCCTGGGGGGCATAGGGTCAGCTGGTGACCTTCTAGAAGGCCAAAGATAAGAGATGTGCCAGAGGCACTCTCCAAAGGAGTGGTGGAGGTTGGGATCTTAGGCCCTGCCCCAAGCTGTGGGAGAGAAATGCAGGCCATTTGAGCCTGACGGGGCCCCTCAGGTGCTTCCTCTCCTGTCCCTGCTGCAAAAGTTCAGGATATCAGAGCCAGCAGAGAGGAACATTGGGGGAGGCGTGCGGACTCTGCTTCAGTTAGCTGGGCTGTGGTCTGGGCTCTATCACCCCAACAAGAGCTCTGTGCTTTGGTTTCCCCCTCTCTGCAGCAGGATAGAATTGGTAGCCCCATCAGAGTCTCTGTTGGCGCAGGCCAAGCGGTCGCAGTCACGCCTGGCACGCAGTGAGAATGCGGAGTACGCTAGCGAGGATTGTTGTCATTACCGTCAGAGTGTCAGAGCTGGACTCAGACTCTGCATTCGGAGTGACTTCTCCCCTTGGTCAGTGGCACGAAAGGTCCCAGAAGTTCTGCTCTATTCTCAGGGGTGCCTTGTCCCCTGCCATCATTTCCTTAGAGAAGTGTCACGGGTGGGAGAGAACCCTAACTTCAGTGTCCAGCCACATTCCCACACTGACTCCTCAGGTGACTTCGAGCAAGTTCCTGACCCTCTCTGAGCCTCAGTTTCCTTACCTGTCCAGTAAGAATGGCCCTGCCTGCTGGTTCCCACTGCCGTCAGACTTGCTAGCTCTCCCGCGGGCCCTTTGTGAGAGGCGCTGTTCTCAGGGTGGGAAGGAGATTAACTGTTCCTGCTCTCCTGGCCAGAGTGGGAAGCTATGGGGTGGCCGCTTTGTGGGCGCAGTGGACCCCATCATGGAGAAGTTCAACTCATCCATTACCTACGACCGGCACCTGTGGGAGGTGGACGTGCAGGGCAGCAAGGCCTACAGCCGGGGCCTGGAGAAGGCGGGGCTTCTCACCAAGGCCGAGATGGACCAGATACTTCATGGACTGGACAAGGTATTCTGTACACCCAAAAGCCCCCTCTAGAGCCCCACCCTGTGGTCCCAGGCTTCCATCAAGTCCCAAACAGGTTGTGGAGGATGTGCTCTCCAGGCACATTTTCCCTTGGGATTAAATGTCTGTCAAGGTGCTCTTTATTTATTTATTTTTTTTAATTTTTAAAAGCTTTATTTATTTATCTTCGAGAGAAAGCAGGGCGAGGGGCAGAGGGCGAGGAAGAAAGAGAAACTCCAGCGGACTCCTCACTGAGCGGGGAGCCAACGCAGGGTTCAATCCCACAACCCTGAGATTATGACCTGAGCCGAAATCAAGAGTCAGCTGCTTAATGTACTGAGCCCCCCACAGGTGCCCCTGTCGAGGTGCCCTGTAAACCATATGCTGTGCTGTGTTTCTCTTCATCCCTCAATGCCTCTGTGGCCCGTGGCCCATGGCTCATAGGGGAAGGAGACCTGGGCCCGAGGTGCTCCCCTGGGTGTGGGGGCTACAACACCCCGTGGAGCACTCACGCTTCCTGGGGAGCACCCCGAGGATGCAGCTCTTACGCAGAGATAGTCAATGATCAGAGTCGGGGTGGGACCAGGGCTGTGGATGGCTGACCCCTGACCCCTGGGTTGTTGACATCTGCTGCAGGTGGCTGAGGAGTGGGCTCAGGGCACCTTCAAACTAAACCCCAATGATGAAGATATTCACACAGCCAACGAGCGACGTCTGAAGGTATGACCCCCTGCTGTCCACTTGGCCTCCCCCTTCTACCTCACCCATGGCCCCTTGGAGCATAAGCACCATCCTTCTGTTCCCTGCTGGCTGGACCTCAGAGCAGGTGGCCTCTGCAGAGATGGCAGGGCCCAGGGGTTGGAGGGAAGGTGACAGGGCGGGTAGGAACCAGGCCCTGCCTGGGCTGACCATGACCCCCTGCCTCCCTCCGCCCCCAGGAGCTCATCGGCGAGACTGCGGGGAAGCTGCACACGGGCCGAAGTCGGAATGACCAGGTGCTGCTCCCACACTCCCCATCACCCGACCCCGGGCCTTGTGCATTCCTGATCCTGGGGAGCCCAGGTGGCAGATGTAGGGCTCTGCAGTGGTCCTGGCTCCCCAGTGAAGCAACACATCTGTGTCCCTGAGTGCCACCCTCTCCTCCCCACAGGTAGTCACGGACCTCAGGTTGTGGATGCGACAGAACTGCTCTAAACTGTCCGCCCTCCTCTGGGAGCTCATCAGAACGATGGTGGACCGGGCCGAGGCGTGAGTTTCCCGTGAGCACCCAGGTGGCAGAGAGGGGCACGAGGGCAGCCAGGGTCTCCTCTGCCATGGGACAGGCAGCCTGAATGCTCGATCTACGTGGCAAGTATGAAGGGGGTTGGGGAGCCATGCCCCGGGGCTCGGGGGTGTCCTGGAACTCCTGGACTAATGAGGTAAAGCAGCCAGGAATGGGGGCATTTCTTGCCATGTTTCCTACTCCCATGCCAGCTGAGCTCAGCAGGTAGGGCAAGCTCACCCTCTGAGGCTTCGTAAGTAGGAGACTAAGGCACTAGGCAGATGCCTGAAGCCTGAGGAAAGGGCCTGCCTGTGCCAGGGACAGCCCAGGTCACTCTTCAGCTGCTCCACGCCCCCGTCCCCTCCCAGCATGGCTGGCACAGGACAACCAAAGCTGCCTCCCACTGGCCTCATCCCAAGTTCTGGCTCTTTTGACCTCACGTCTTTGGGGGTGACTTGGCTCCTTCCAGACCTGGCCAATTTGCTGCTGAGAAGTCCCTGTCTGGTGTCAGAGATAGGTGACCCCAGCTCCCTGTGACCTCTTGTTCACAGACCTTACCACGTGGGGGAGAACAAGGGCCTAAGACCCATTGCCCTGGGGAGTGCTGGGAGAAATGGGGAGTGACTGCTAATGACTATAAGTTGCTTCTTTGGGGGGATGAAAACATTCTAAAATCGATGGGGTGACAGGTACACAAAAGTGTACAGTTTAAGTGGGTGAATGATGTCTCAGTAAAGCTGTTTATTAAAACAAACAAACCAAAACCATCACCTGCAGCGCCTTGTCTCTTTGAAAGTGCCCCCTGCTCTTCTGAGGTCCTTGGGCGCATCTCATGGGCTCACAGATGTGACTCCCCCACCAGGTAGTACCCCTCGGTGTCCCCTCCTTTGCTGTCACCTCTCCTTAGAGCTGAGGATGGCATTGCCTCGGGTCCCAGCTCCCATCCTGCTCTGGGGAGGCCCCGGGGCCCTGGCCCTATCCCTGGATCACGCTGCCTCACTTCTGGTCTCTTCCTTTAGGATGTGTTTGTCCCCAGGAGGTCACTTGGTTTCTTGCACAGGCAGGTCCTTGCAAGGCTGCCCTCACTCTTCCCTGTTGGGGCCTTCGGGGTATGGGCGACACAGGCCGACCTTGCGGCAGCTGCAGAGTGCCTCAGACCCTGCGGCTCTTCCCCCACAGGGAACGCGACGTCCTCTTCCCGGGGTACACACACCTGCAAAGGGCTCAGCCCATCCGCTGGAGCCACTGGATCCTGAGGTGAGGCGGGCCGTCGTGCAGGGGTGCTGTGGAGGGGCTGTGACAGAGGGGAGGGCCCCGGAGGCCCTGACCTCTGCCCTCTGGCTTCCTACAGCCATGCCGTGGCGCTGACCAGAGACTCGGAGAGGCTGTTGGAGGTCCAGAAGCGGGTCAATGTCCTGCCCCTGGGGAGGTGAGTCAGCCCCCAGTGTCCCGAGGGCCTCGTGGCGGGGCGGGAGTCGGGGGCTGTCCCACATAGTTAGCCGGTCCTTGGGGATCAATGGAAGAGGAGGCACTAGGAAGGACAGAGGAGGCCAGCCAGCCAGGTGACGGGCCTCTCTGTCAGGGGTTCTTCCGCGCAGACCCGAGGCGGTCTTGGAGATGGGGCTGACTGGGCTAGCAAGGATGCCAGAGCAGGGCCAGAGCTCTACAGAGAGAGCCGTCCGGTTGCCCTCAGCCTGCCGTTTCGGCTCCGTAGGGACAAGCCTTCCATCAGCCATGCTGCCTGGGTGGCCGCCCTGACCATCGGGGCTTGGCTCTGGGTGTGTGTGCGCGTGTGTGCGTGTGTGTGCAAGTGCGTGTGCGCGTGCCAGGAGCCCTGCTCACCTAGGATCCCCTGTTCCTGCAGCGGGGCCATTGCGGGCAACCCTCTGGGTGTGGACCGGGAGCTGCTCCGAGCAGGTGAGGTGCCCTGCCCCTCACCCTGGCGATCCCCCACAGCACCTCCCAGGTGCCACAGACACACACTTGGAGGGGGCAGGGGGCTGGTTGAAACCCTCATTTATTACCTACGGACAGTGAGGCTAGAGCAGCAAGAGAAGGCTTGTAGCAGCAGTGCATGGCGCTGGGGACACTCAGGGCTCCTGCTTCGTGCCTGGGACCTGTACAGGAGGCCCTCCCCCATTCCTGCTGCTCCCTACTCTCCTCCCTAAAAGGGCCTCAAGGAGGAGGTGGCTGGGCAACCTGATTAGGGGTAGAGGAAGGCCCTCCTTGCCCTCCAGCCCAGCCCTGTTGCCTCCCCCACGTCCTTCTCCAGAACTGAACTTTGGGGCCATCACTCTCAACAGCATGGATGCCACCAGTGAGCGAGACTTCGTGGGTGAGTCCTCGGAGCCAGTCCGCTTGTCCTCTAGGGCCACTCCCCTGCACTGTGCCCTAATTTAGCTCTATCTGGCTCTAATCTAGCCCTGGCTCCCCTCCTGCCTCCTCCCACCCCAAGTCTGGTCCCCCTGGGGCTTCTCCAGAATGAGTGGGGAGCAGGAGAAGCCTGGGGACCAGAAGGCCTGCTCTCCCTTTCCCCCTGCAAGCTGAGTTCCTGTTCTGGGCTTCGCTGTGCATGACCCACCTCAGCAGGATGGCCGAGGATCTCATCCTCTATGGCACCAAGGAATTCAGCTTTGTGCAGCTCTCAGATGCCTACAGGTAAGGCTGGGCCCTGCCCTACCCGGCTCTGTACCCACCAGCATGGCTTCCTTCCTCCCCATACCCTCCCTGCCCCTGACACCCTCCCCCCATCCCTGGCCCGGGGCAGACCGGAACTGCATGCCGCTAGACCTCACCCGACCCAGCCAGCAGACCAGCCAAGGGGCAGGGGAGCCCTTTCAGCCCTAGCATCTCTGTCCCCAGCACCGGAAGCAGCCTGATGCCCCAGAAGAAAAACCCAGACAGCCTGGAGCTAATCCGGAGCAAGGCGGGGCGAGTGTTTGGGCGGGTGAGCGGGGCAGGGAGTGGGGGCAAGGCTCTGGGCTGACCCGGAGGGTCCCGAGGGAACTTGCAGGATGGGCTCTGAGGTCCAGCCTCCTCATTCTCACTCTTTTCTCAGTGTTCTGGGCTCCTGATGACGCTCAAGGGACTCCCAAGCACCTACAACAAGGACTTACAGGTGCGAGGCTGGGGCTATGGGTGAGGGCCCCACCTGCACGTACACCTTATCCCATTTCTCGGGGCCCTGGACATCGAGGCAGGGGCCCCACAGAATTGCGGCCTCCCTTCCCATGCACTCAGCCCTTGATTGTCCTTGAGAACGCTCTCCTCTCTGTCGATGTGGGTTGAACAAGGTGCTGAGCATTCCTCGCGGAGGGCAGTGGGATGCCTCATTGGGGGGGGGCAGGGCTGCTGGGCTCTCACCTCCTGCCACGCGGCCCCCAGGAGGACAAGGAAGCCGTATTTGAAGTGTCAGACACGATGAGTGCTGTCCTGCAGGTGGCCACGGGCGTCATCTCCACACTGCAGGCAAGACCCCGTCCTCTCCCCCAGGCCCCTACATGCCAGGAGGTGGTCTTGAGGGGAGGGGAGGGTGGGTGCATCCAGAAGATCTGGGGCAGGGGGAGGAGGGTGGGTGTTTGCTCCTATCCCTAGGAACAGCAGAGAGACAAAAGCCACAGTAGAATGGAAGCAGGTTAGACGCTACGGGTCCCATCAACTGGCCTGACCAGATCTCCTTTTGGGTCACTTATGACGGGAGATTTCAGTATGCACAGCTGAGACCGCACAGTGAAGCCCTGTGGACTAGCGCCCAACTTCAACAACGAGCAACTGGTGGCATTTTTCGCTTTGGCTGTCTTTACCCACCACCCACCCCGCCCCCGCGGTTCTGATGCAGCCAAAGATGGGGACCCTGAGATAAAGTGCCGGCAGCCCCCATAGCACCCCTAAACGTTATCGGGGATGATGGCAAACGGCGGAGAGGGCGGACCAGGCTGGGTCAGAGTAGATCTGCCTGGGGCTAATGGTGGGAGGCTGGCGGCTTCACCACCCAGGGTCCCCAGGATTCACCGCTCCCCTCCCGGGGTCCCCCAGATTCACCGGGACAACATGGCACGGGCTCTTAGTCCTGACATGCTGGCCACTGACCTCGCCTACTACCTGGTCCGCAAAGGGGTGAGTGTGGGGTGGCTGGGATGCAGCGGGAGGAGATGGGAACGTCCTGGGCCGAGGGTGGGGGGGCGTGAGGGACGGCGCGGGCAGAACAGGGAGCCGAGGAAGGCTAAGTCGGAGCCCCCCGCGGCGGCCGCCCCAGATGCCGTTCCGCCAGGCGCACGAGGCCTCCGGGAAAGCCGTGTTCATGGCCGAGACCAAGGGGGTCGCCCTCAACCAGCTGTCGCTTAAGGATCTGCAGGCCATCAGGTGCGACCCCTGCCTCCCCGCTGCGGCCCCCTGGGAGGTGCGCCCGGGCCAATGGGGCCCCCAGGGACCCCCGCTGGGCCCTGGCCCACCTGGTCCTCTGTCCCGCAGCCCCCTGTTCTCCGGCGACGTGAGCCGCGTGTGGGACTACGG